>NC_134818.1:607500-670000 GCF_046742065.1 Oratosquilla oratoria
GCACAGGAGTAGGAGGTGTCGATGTTACCCAGGAGTAAAGAAGCTCCTGAGGGAAGATTCAGGGGCTCGAACTGACCATTGATGACGCCATCAAACTGTTCAACACGAGCGAACTGCTGAGCAGTAGCTACACCAACAAGGAGAGCTGAAAGGAAAGAAAATAAATCCTCGTTAGATTTTCTGCCCATTAGTAAAAATATGTTAGTCCAGCACAATGAAGTGATTCTTTTCGTGGTAAAAGAAATTTATATATATATATATATATATATATATATATATATATATATATATATATATATATATATATATACATATACATATACAAGGCTTACCAAAGACGATGGCGTTCATTGTGTAGTAGAAGAGGACCTTCGAGTGTGTGTGCGTATGGAGGAATTACAGCTTATATACCCTGCTACTCAAGGGCTCTCTGAAACAGGAGGAAGAGGAGGAGGGGGACTGATAGGAGGAGTCCGTGAAGGCCAACCTAGGTATCCGGTTTTTGGAAAGGAAGGTGCACAAAAACTTGTTGGGTGTGTTAAATGTACCATTCAGGATATTTTTTAAGAAGTTTTAAATGACGTAACCATGATGTGCCTCAAAAATTTACTTCTGGCCAAGACTAGTCTTTACCTTGGGAAGTGTCTGTGTAGAAAAGAATGTCAAGATTGCCGCAGTTATGCTCTTTGGTATGGTGACATGCTCAAACAGATTTATCTTTGTTAGTGCCAGGTGTCTTTATTCATCTGACAAATATAATTAGGGAAAGCTTTTAAAAAGCTATTTCTTACCTTTATATAACTTTACCTATCCAAGCATATTTTATTGATTTCAATACATAAGAGTAGTTTCTCACACAGTCAGTATGAAGTTCTCCACGACACATTGGTAACCCAGTTTTACTCAATATTTTATTGTTCTTATTTGCCCAATGTTATGCGTATACATTAGTTTCTTAATATTTCCTTCTGTTCGTGTAAGGAAGAGATACACTGTATGTGTGAAAGGAAAGAAATAAGGAGAACTTTGGTTGTTTTTGTGACTAAATAAATTAGCACATGTGACCTCGCTCCCTCGCAATATAATTGATCAAAATGTCTCGTGTTGATTTCTTTTCCAATTAATTAAATAGTGGATTTCTCGTAGGGTAATAAGATTACCATACAAAGTTTTGAAGTTTGACTGGGATGTTGTACGTCATCTATAATATCAAAATAGCCTTTAGTCATTTTTAATACTTAAGTTCATTTAGTCTATGAAAAATATTTTTCTCTGTAGTATTTTGAACTTAATATGGTACAGAAATTATTTTCTTGTGGACTAATGTAACAAGAATGAAAATTAGTCAGAAAAATGGCTTCTAAATACTTCCTTATAAGAGACGTTGTTTTGTCCAAGCAGACCCTGATCTAAGCCCATTAATCTCTAGTTACAAAGGATTACAAAGGCGGAGCATACCTCTTAGTTCCTCGTGTATGAAGAGACATCTTCTCCCTCTAGTCACACTGTTTAGGTCAAGGCAATGCAGCAACACAACACCTCCTGACCGCCATAGTTGGTTCACATCAACCGCTTCAGTATGTGGTGACCCCCCATTACTTATCCAGTCAAAAAAGAAAATAATAATAAATAAGTAGATAAATGAATAAATAAATAAATATATGAAAGAGAGAGAGAAAGAGAGAACAGACAAGAATATTCCTTTACGTTGTGCCATTTCTTCATCCATTCACAAGCTCACTCTATTCACTCTTATCCTTTGTACTCTTTCTTGCTAGCCGGACATTCCTTGAGCATCCAATGCCTCCTTTACCCCGACCATCCACCTCATCCTCGGTCTTCCTCTCAAGTTTTCTCCATTTACTTCTACTTCCCTTTTTTTTTTTTTTTTTTTTTTTCTTCTGCCATTCTTTCAATACACCCAAACCTCTTCAGTATTTTTTACCAAACCATTCTCACAGCTCCCTTTCTAACCCTGTTCTCTGCCCCACCTCAGTCTGCTATACTACTTTCAATACATACCACATTCCTTGGATACTTCATTTCAATCACGTTCAGACTCACCATTTCTGCCTCCTTCAAATCCGAAGTCTGCTCCATATAGTCCCGTGGTTACAATCACTTTCACACAACCCTCTCTTTGTATCTCTCATATGTGTTATTCTACCCAAACATTTACATATATGTTCTATTCTATTATTCATCTCCACATCAATTCCTCCATTTCCTGCCACTTGCAACACAAATAATTTAATATCTCTATTCATCAAACACAAATGCATCCTACCATCATCATTACTGGTTGTAAATCTCATCAGCAATCTTTTCCCCAATTTATTTTCTAATTTTCTCCTGTCACACACCCTTTCAATATCAATCACCAACTGCTTCAATATGTCCTAATATGCAAAATTTAATCCAATGTCAAGTTTAACGCTAACAAGCTCAGCATAATCATTCTGGGGTCAAGCTTCTTTAATACCAAGGTAAAAAGATATCTAACTAAAAAAAATAATACAAGTTAGACAAAGTTTTGACAAAACACACGCACACATACACACAAACACACATGCGCACAAACACACACACACACATACACACACACACACAATGTATGTATAATTGGTGAGTATGATTATCATCCGAAACCCTATATTTACCACGTCAGGTAGACGTGTTGGTAGGTACAGTGGAGGGAGTGTGGTTGAAGAATATCAAGTAATGTTAACAGTCATACTCAGGGATACATATTTATATCCCAATGGTTGGGTAGTATTTACCTTGAGTTTTTGCAGAAGAAAGATACAGTCATCACTAGACACCTCACTCCACCCCATCACATCCTTCTTGTACCAGCCACCCTCCTCCACATTCTCTTTTCAGAGAACCACTTGAGTAGCAGGATATATAAGCTGCAATTCCTCCATATGACCACACACTCGAAGGTCCTCTTCTATAGCAACATGAACGCCATCGTCTTTGGTAAGCCTTGTAGATACATTCTCTACATGAACTATGAAAAGAAGTAGTTCCTTATGCTGGACTAACATTTTGAAGCTAAATGGCAAAAAGCCTAACGAGGATTTATTTTCTTTCCTTTCAGCTCTCCTTGTTGGTGTAGCTACTGCTCAGCAGTTTGTTCCTGTTGAACAGTTTGATGGCGTCATCAATGGTCAGTTTGAACCCTTGAATCTTCCCGCAGGAGCTTCTTTACTCCTGGGTAACATCGACACTTCCTACTCCTGTGCCGACCGCCCCTATGGCTACTATGCCGATGAGGGCAACGACTGCCGCGTCTTCCACGTGTGCAACCCTTACCTCTTCGACGACGGCCGTGTCGAAACCGTTCAGTACAGCTTCATGTGTGGGGAGGGCTCAGTGTTCGACCAAAGCGCACTGGCCTGCGTTGAGCAGTTCGCAGCCATTCCCTGCTCGGAATCCTCCTTCTTCTACTCCAGGAACGAAGAGTTCGGTCGAGTTCAGGAGAGATTCTAGTGCAATACATGAGGCTCTAAATTATCACTAAATGAATGCAAGTTATGTTTTCTTTGTAAAGTCAGAGTTTGATAATAAATTTTTCTCAAAATTCATGCTGGTTAATTCACCACATAAAATTGTTATATAAAAAGATGTACCTAAGTTTCCATAGGCCCAGTTTGTTGTGTTCACTGGTCACTACTTTATTACTTTCAGCGCTGTCTTCATCATATAAAGCAATACAGTCTACTCTAAAAGATACATTTTCATTACAATAATGAACAACTTGCTACACATGGCATCTCTTTGTTTCTCATATATCCACGATTTTGATAGATTCTGTTTCTGTAGATTCATGGTCCCCCATGAAGAGAGAAGCCAAAATGGTCCCCAGCTTGGACAGATCTCTTGATAATAACCCTAGATGTCTAGATCTTTCCATCTCTATAGTTTGTTTCTGCACTGTTCGCGGAGTCAAGTTTATCATACCGGGTTTTGAACTTCATGATTTCGCATATTCAATATACTTTCATAATTATGAAAGTAAGCTTGCGGAATACACTAAAATAGGTCACAAAATTAGGTCGGGGAAGACGCCAGGATACCGCAGAAAGATCTTTACAAATTGTTTGCATGGTCGGTGAAATGGAAAATTAACTTTAATATCTCAAAGTGCGCTGTGTTAAACATAAGATTACACAACCCAGAAAGCAGATATAGTTCAAATAATATCTTTTTAGAGAAAACTGAATGCGAGAGAGAATTCATAGTGCTAATGAGTTCTGACATTATATCCAAGAAACAGTGCATCAGCGCCAGGAATAGGGCTAGCAGAGTATTAGTTTTGATTATTAGGACGGATACAAAAATAAGTACGGAGGTAGTTATCAAGCTCTATCTGGCGTTAGACCCATCCTTGTCCTTGTGGTACAATTTTGGTCTCCGCCCTAAATTCACTAAAATCGGAACAGAGAATAAATAAAATGGTGCATTACAAAGGATTACAAAGGAGGAACATGACGACACTAGTTCTTTTGGTCCATAACTAGGTCAGATGCGAAAAAATATAATAATGATAAGAAAATATATAAATAAATAAAAATTATAATATTATAAATGATAATAAACAAAATAAATAAAGAAATAAATAGGTAAAGTTAAATAATAAGCAAGCAGTTAAATAGTAAATGATAATAAAATAATAACAAAAAGACAAGTAATAAACAAAGCACAAATAATATAAAACAAATGGTAGGCATTATAGCATCTTGCTTAGGTGTTTATTTAAACGAATCTTAAAGCTTCGAACTGAACTGCATTACTCTGCCTCTGCAGGAAGTTTATTCCATTCATTAACTACATGGCGAAGTTGTTTCTACCTACATCCAAATTAAATGTATTTCCTGACAGTTTGAAACCATTACATATTTTCGGATTTTCATTCAATGTGAAAAATTTGTCACTTTTGATGTCGATTCCCTTTAGAATCTTAAAGACCTGTATCAAGTCACCTCTGAGTCTACGTTTTTTCAGGGAAAACAGATTCATATGTTTTAGTCGATTTCTGTATGAATTATTTTTGATATTTGCAATCAGTTTTGTGGCTCGCCGTTGCACTTTTTTTCAATCTGTCAATGTCTTTAATGAGATTAGGTGACCATACTGAAACAACATATTTCAAATGTGAATGAACTAACGATTTCTATAGCTTGTTAATGAGAAGTGTTCTTTTGAAATCAAAAGATCGAGCAATCAGGCCAAGAATCTTAAATCATATTTGATTTCTCAGAGGCTGAAATACACTGCTTAGTTGATTTGAGATCATTACTGATAATTAAGCCGAGATCCTTTTCACTATTCACTTTTGTTAACAAATTTCCAAATAACTTGTAATCGTATTTACTGTTATCTATGTGCATAACCTTCCATTTACTTATGTTGAATTTTATCAGTCACTTATCAGATCATTGCTGTAGTTTATCTAAATTTTCTTGAATATCTAATTTGTTTAAGTGATCATTTACCATTCCGCACAGTTTTGTATCATCAGCAAATTTGGAGACAATAGATTTCAGTCCGAGGTCTATATGATTTATGTATACTATGGATAGAAGTGGCCCAAGAACGGAACCCTGAGGAACTCCACTCGTAACTTTTTTCCATCTAGAAGTTTTGCCATTTAGAACAACTCTCTGTTTTCGATTATTCAACCAATTACTACTCCAACTTGATAGGCTACCACTTATTCTATGTGAAGCTAATTTAGTAGGGAGTCTTTTGTTGGGGACGGTATCATAAGTTTTTGCAAGTCTAGATATATTAAATCTATATTGTTTCTTTTGTCATAATTTGAGATGACTGTGTTGTAGAATTCGAGTAACCTTACGAGGGCAGGTTTAAGCACTTTGATTTACACTCTCTGGAAAAATGAAGAGTGCTGGGTGATTTAACAGAAATGTTCAAGTGGGTCAAGAGTTTTAACAAAGGCAATGCAAACAAGGTCATCTTACTACGACAACAGGGCAAAAATTTACTTCTGGCCAAGACTAGGCTTTACCTTAAGAAGTGTCTGTGTAGAAAAGAATGTCAAGATTACCGCCGTTATACTCTTTGGTATGGTGACATACTCAAACAGATTTATCTTTGTTAGTGCCAGGTGTCTTTATTCATCTGACAAATATAATCAGGGAAAGCTTTTAAAAAGCTATTTCTTACCTTTATATAACTTTACCTATGCAAGTATATTTTATTGATTTCAATACATAAGAGTAGTTTCTCACACAGTATGAAGTTCTCCACGACACATTGGTAACCCAGTTTTACTTAATTTTTTATTGTTCTTATTTGCCTAATGTTATGCGTATACATTAGTTTCTTAATATTTCCTTCTGTTCGTGTAAGGAAGCGATACACTGTATGTAAAAGGAAAGAAATAAGGAGAACTTTTATTGCTTTTGTGACTAAATAAATTAACACATGTGACCTCGCCCCCTCGCTATATAATTGATCAAAATGTCTCGTGTTGATTTCTTTTCCAATTAATTAAATAGTGGATTTCTCGTAGGGTAATAAGATTACCATACAAAGTTTTGAAGTTTGACTGGGATGTTGTACGTCATCTATAATATCAAAATAGCCTTTAGACATTTCTAATACCGAAGTTCATTTAGTCTATGAAAAATATTTTTCTCTGTAGTATTTTGAACTTAATATGGTACAGAAATTATTTTCTTGTGGACTAATGTAACAAGAATGAAAATTAGTCAGAAAAATGGCTTCTAAATAGTTCCAAGCAGACCCTGATCTAAGCCCATTAATCTCTAGTTCTATCTTATCCCTCGTGTATGAAGAGACATCTTCTCCCTCTAGTCACACTGTTTAGGTCAAGGCAATGCAGCAACACAACACCTCCCGACCGCCATAGTTGGT
The DNA here is from genome assembly GCF_046742065.1 of Oratosquilla oratoria. Classification (NCBI taxonomy): domain Eukaryota; kingdom Metazoa; phylum Arthropoda; class Malacostraca; order Stomatopoda; family Squillidae; genus Oratosquilla; species Oratosquilla oratoria. The sequence continues at coordinate 614,407 of NC_134818.1, forward strand.
TCACATCAACCTCTTCACTATCTGGTGACCCCCATTACTTATCCAGTCAAAAAAAGATAATAATGAATAAATAGATAAATAAATAAATAAATAAATAAATAAATAAATAAATAAATAAATAAATAAATAAATAAATAAATAAATAAATAAATAAATAAATAAATGAATAAATAAATATATAAATGAAAGAGAGAGTGAGAGAAAGAGAGAACAGACAAGAATGTTCCTTTACGTTGTGCCATTTCTTCATCCATTCACAATCTCACTCTATTCACTCTTATCCTTTGTACTCTTTCTTGCTAGCCGGACATTCCTTGAGCATCCAATACCTCCTTTACCCCAACCATCCACCTCATCCTCCATCTTCCTCTCAAGTTTTCTCCATTCACTTCTACTTCCCAAACTCTTTTTTGCTAGTTTTTCGTCTGCCATTCTTTCAATACACCCAAACCTCCTCAGTATTTTTTACCAAACCATTCTCACAGCTGCCTTTCTAACCCCGTTCTCTGCCCCACCTCACAATCTGTTATACTACTTTAAATACATACCACATTCCTCGAATACTTCATTTCAATCACGTTCAGACTCACCATTTCTGCTTCCTTTAAATCCGAAGTCCGCTCCATATAGTCCCGTGGTTACAATCATTTTCACACAACCCTCTCTTTGTATTTCTTCCCAGATATCTATCTCTCATATGTGTTATTCTACCCAGACATGAACATATATGTTCTATTCTATTATTCACCACACCAATTCCTCCATTTCCTGCCACTTGCAACACAAATAATTTAATATCTCTATTCATCAAACACAAGTCCATCCTACCATCATCATTACTGGTTGTAAATCTCATTAACATACTTTTCCCCAATTTATTTTCTAATTTTCTCCTCTCACACACCCTTTCAATATCAGTCACCAACTGCTTCAATATGTCCTAATATGCAAAATTTAATCAAAAGTCAATTTTAACACTACCAAGCTCTGTTAGACAAAGTTTTGACAAAACACACGCACCCATACACACAAACACACATGCACACAAACGCACACGCACACACACACACACACACACATAAACACACACAGAAATGTATGTATAATTGGTGAGTATGATTATCACCCGAAACCCTATATTTACCACGACAGGCAGACGTATTCGTAGGTACGTTGGAGGGAGTGTGGTTGAAGAATATCAGGTAAGGTTAACAGTCATACTCAGGGATACATATTTATATCGCAATGGTTGAGTAGTATTTACCTTGAGTTTTTACAGAAGAAAGATACAGTCATCACTAGTCTCCTCACTCCACTCCATCACATCCTTCTCGTACCAGCCACCCTCCTCCACATTCTCTTTTCAGAGAACCACTTGAGTAGCAGGATATATAAGCTGCAATTCCTCCATATGACCACACACTCGAAGGTCCTCTTCCATAGCAACATGAACGCCATCGTCTTTGGTAAGCCTTGTAGATACATTCTCTACATGAACTATGAAAAGAAGTAGTTCCTTATGCTGGACTAACATTTTGAAGCTAAATGGCAAAAAGACTAAACAGGATTTATTTTCTTTCTTTTCAGCTCTCCTTGTTGGTGTAGCTACTGCTCAGCAGTTCGCTCGTGTTGAACAGTTCGATGGCGTCATCAATGGTCAGTTCGAGCCCCTGAATCTTCCCTCAGGAGCTTCTTTACTCCTGGGTAACATCGACACTTCCTACTCCTGTGCCGACCGCCCCTATGGCTACTATGCCGATGAGGGCAACGACTGCCGCGTCTTCCACGTGTGCAACCCTTACCTCTTCGACGACGGCCGTGTCGAAACCGTTCAGTACAGCTTCATGTGTGGGGAGGGCTCAGTGTTCGACCAAAGCGCATTGGCCTGCGTTGAGCAGTTCGCAGCCATTCCCTGCTCGGAATCCTCCTTCTTCTACTCCAGGAACGAAGAGTTCGGTCGAGTTCAGGAGAGATTCTAGTGCAATACATGAGGCTCTAAATTATCACTAAATGAATGCAAGTTATGTTTTCTTTGTAAAGTCAGAGTTTGATAATAAATTTTTCTCAAAATTCATGCTGGTTAATTCACCACATAAAATTGTTATATAGAAAGATGTACCTAAGTTTCCATAGGCCCAGTTTGTTGTGTTCACTGGTCACTACTTTATTACTTTCAGCGCTGTCTTCATCAGATAAAGCAATACTGTCTACTCTAAAAGATACATTTTCATTACAATAATGAACAACTTGCTACACATGGCATCTCTTTGTTTCTCATATATCCACGATTTTGATAGATTCTGTTTCTGTAGATTCATGGTCCCCCATGAAGAGAGAAGCCAAAATGGTCCCCAGCTTGGACAGATCTCTTGATAATAACCCTAGATGTCTAAATCTTTCCATCTCTATAGTTTGTTTCTGCACTGTTCGCGGAGTCAAGTTTATCATACCGGGTTTTGAACTTCATGATTTCGCATATTCAATATACTTTAAAAATTATGAAAGTAAGCTTGCGGAATACACTAAAATAGGTCACAAAATTAGGTCGGGGAAGACGCCAGGATACCGCAGAAAGATCTTTACAAATTGTTTCCATGGTCGGTGAAATGGAAAATTATCTTCAATATCTCAAAATACAGTGTGTTAAACATAAGATTACACAACCCAGAAAGCAGATATAGTTCAAATAACATCTTTTTAGAGAAAACTGAATGCGAGAGAGAATTCATAGTGCTAATGAGTTCTGACATTATATCCAAGAAACAGTGCATCAGCGCCAGGAATAGGGCTAGCAGAGTATTAGGTTTGATTGTTAGGACGGTTACAAAAATAAGTGCGGAGGTAGTTATCAAGCTCTATCTAGCGTTAGACCCATCCTTGTCCTTGTGGTACAATTTTGGTCTCCGCCCTAAATTCACTAAAATCGGAACAGAGAATAACCAAAATGATGCATTACAAAGGATTACAAAGGAGGAGCATGGCGACACTAGTTCTTTTGGTCCATAACTATGTCTGATGCGAAAAAATATAATAATGTTAAGAAAATAAATAAATAAATAAATAATGAATATAATATAAATAATAATAAACAAAATAAATAAAGGAATAAATAGGTAAAGTTAAATAATAAGCAAAGAATTAAATAGTAAATAATAATAAATGATAATGAAATAATAACAAGAAGACAAGTAATAACAAACAAAACACAAATAATATAAAACAAATGGTAGGCATTACAGCATCTTGCTTAGGTGTTTATTTAAACGAATCTTAAAGCTTCGAACTGAACTACATTGCTCTGCCTCTGCAGGAAGTTTATTCCATTCATTAACTACACGGCGAAGTTGTTTCTACCTACATCCAAATTAAATATATTTCCTGACAGTTTCAGACCATTACATATTTTTGGATTCTCATTCAATGTGAAAATTTTGTTACTTTTGATGTTGTGACTTCCCTTTAGAATCTTAAAGACCTGTATCAAGTCACCTCTGAGTCTACGTTTTTTTTTTTTTTTTTTTTTTTAGGGAAAACAGATTCATATGTTTTAGTCGATTTTTGTATGAATTATTTTTTATATTTGTAATCAGTTTTGTGGCTCGCCGTTGCACTTTTTTCAATCTGTCAATGTCTTTAATGAGATTCGGTGACCATACAGAAACAGCATATTCCAAATGTGGATGAACTAACGATTTATATAGCTTGTTAATGAGAAGTGGACTTTTGAAATCAAAAGATCGCGCAATCAGTCCTAGAATCTTAAATCTTATTTGCTTTCTCAGAGGCTGAAATGCACTGCTTAGTTATATTTGAGATCGTTACTGATAATTACGCCGAGATCCTTTTCACTATCCATTTTTGTTAACGAATTTCCAAATAACTTGTAATCGTATTTACTGTTATCTATGTGCCTTCCATTTACTTATGTTAAATTTCATTAGTCACTTTTCAGACCATTGCTGTAGTTTATCTAAAGCTTCTTGAATTCTAATTGGTTTAAGGGATCATTTACCATTCCGCACAGTTTTGTATCATCAGCAAATTTGGAGACAATAGATTTCAGTCCGAGGTATATATAATTTATATATACTATGAAAAGAAGTGGCCCAAGAACGGAACCCTGAGGAACTCCACTTGTAACATTTTTCCATCTAGAAGTTTTGCTATTTAAAAGAACTCTGTTTTCGATCATTCAACCAATTGCTACTCCAACTTAATAGGCTACCAATTATTCCATGTGAAGCTAATTTAGTAAGGAGTCTTTTGTTGGGGACGGTATCATAAGTTTTTGCAAAGTCTAGATATATCAAATCTATATTGTTTCTTTTGTCATAATTTGAGATGACTGTATTGTAGAATTCGAGTGACTTTACGAGGTGATTCAGAAGTGTTCAAGTGGGTCAAGAGTTTTAACAAAGGTAATGCAGACAAGGTCATCTTACTACGACAACAGGGCAGTACTCGCGGCAATTAAGTTAAATTGGACAAACATATATTTAAGAGGGAAATAGGCAAGAACGGGCTTGCCAATAGAATGGTTAATGAATGGAATAGACTGAGTAACCATGTAGTGAACGCTGAATCTATCGGTTGTTTTAAGAGAAGGTTGGATTACATTATGGATGGGAATGATGTGTGGTTATGGACATGAAACTGTCTAGTTTAGGCCTTATGGTCTTTTTCAGTCTCGTTTATCCTTACATTCTTATGGAACTTGATCACTCTTGAATTGCATTTTTATGTTATGGAGAGGAATATATGTTTACTTGTCATTATACTGTATACTCTACCATTATTATGGTAATCAAATACACACCTATCCATGTGCGATTTTCTCATAAAAAACATTGCTTTTACTTTACATTTAGCTGGTATTTCAATATATTGAAATATATTTTATGTTTCTTAATGTTTGAATTTGTCACGTGTGGTCTCTCTCTCTCTCTCTCTCTCTCTCTCTCTCTCTCTCTCTCTCTCTCTCTCTCTCTCTCTCTCTCTCTCTCTCTCTCTCTCTCTCTCTCTCTCTCTCTCTCTCTCTCTCTCTCTCTCTCTATCTATCTATCTCTCTCTCTATCTCTCTCTCTCCCTCCCTTTCTCCTCCTTCTACTGGCACAATTTTAAGTGATATGGATAGCCATCACTCACAATGCACCAAAACTTTTAACAAAATCAAAATAGATACTGTCTCATGAGTATCGTTGTCTCAATATGATGAGTTTGTTTTCGTTACCCTTGTTAAAGCCTTTGATCCACTTAAACACCTCTATTAGTGTGTTATACACTGCTGGTAGGAATCAATAAACCAAGTTTTCTTAATTGTACGAAAAGTGCATATTGCTTTCCAAGTTATCTTACGGATATCCTTGTAGTTGACGTAGTGGGGCCATGGAATAACTGTTTTGAGCCGGTTCCTGATTTTTTTTTTTTTTTTTTCAAAGATTGCATATTGGGAGAGACTGAAAAAGTCGGTGAGTTTCAAATAAATGATAAAAAATAGAGTAGTTGTAGAAAGTTCTTTTGGCACAGTTGTAAGTTGTACCAACCAGGTGTTTCTTCACATCCTGATGGCGTGAAACAATATGTTTTTTTCTTCGGGGCTCACAACAGTTACGCTCGTCAGCCATAATAAAATCTCTTGAGATGTCTTAGTAACAAAGGGTGGTTCTTGCTCTACAGACATGCTCCTACAACTAAATTATGTAGAGTGCGGCGTGAAGACTAACAAGAGTGTGATGTACATCACCGGAAACTTCTTTGACAAATTGAAAAAAAAAAACTCAGATTCTACATACAACGAACCCAACAACTTTTTTGTGCATCTTCCTTTCCTTAAACCGGATAGCTACGCTGACCATCGCGTCCTCGTCCTACTAGTCCCCCCTCCTCCTTTTCCTCCTGTTCCAGAGAGGCACTTGCTTAGCAGGATATATAAGCTGTAATTCCTCCATATCCACACACACACTTGAAGGTCCTCTTCCATAGCAACATGAACTCCATCGTCTTTGGTAAGCCCTATAGATAAATAATTTACATTCACTATGAAAACAATTCATTTTATTAGACTAGAATTTTGAAGATAACTAGCAGGAAGCCTTACGAGGACTTATATTCTTTCCTTTCAGCTCTCCTTGTTGGTGTAGCTACTGCTCAACAGTTCGTTCCTGTTGAACAGTTCGATGGCGTCATCAATGGTCAGTTCGAGCCCTTGAATCTTCCCTCAGGAGCTTCTTTACTCCTGGGTAGCATTGACCTTTCCTTCAACTGTGCCGACCGCCCCTATGGCTACTATGCCGATGAGGGCAACGACTGCCGCGTCTTCCACGTGTGCAACCCTTACCTCTTCGAAGACGGCCGCATCGAAACCGTTCAGTACAGCTTCATGTGTGGGGAGGGCTCAGTGTTCGACCAAAGCGCATTGGCCTGCGTTGAGCAGTTCGCAGCCATTCCCTGCTCGGAATCCTCCTTCTTCTACTCCAGGAACGAAGAGTTCGGTCGAGTTCAGGAGAGATTCTAGTGCAATACAAGATGCTATAAATCGTCACTAAATGAAAAGATGTTATGTTTTCTTTGTAAAGTCAGAGTTTGATAATAAATATTTCTCAAAATACATGCTGGTTAATTTATCATATAAAATAGTAATGTAGAAAGATATGCCTAGGTTTCCAAAGGCCCAGTTTGCTTTACTTGTCGCTATTTTATTACTTTTATTGTTGTCTTTATCAGAGAAAGCAAGCCAGCCTAATTTCAAATGTATATTTTCATCACTACAATGAACAACTTGCCACACATAGCATCTCTGTTTCTCATATTCCCATGCTTTTTAGATTCTGTTTCTGCAGATTCATGGTCTCCCACTAAGAAACCAAAATCGTCCCTAGTTTAGACAAGTCTCTTGATAATGACCCTAAATGTCTTGATCTTTCCATCACTATATATGGTTTCTGTATTGTTCATGGAATCAAGTTTATCATACTGTGTTTTGAACTTCATGATTTCACATATTCAAGCTACTTTCATAATTATAATCAGAATATTAGTCCTATATTTTCCACATATTTTCTGATACAGAGTCTTCTATGTATGGCAGCTTACAACACAACTATTAGAATGTATTTACAACATTGAAAAAAGAAAATATTCTTATGTAAACAATACTGATATTAAATACTGTAATAACCTTTAAACATATCCTATCTCTTTAAACATTGATTTCTACATTGCAATTCTTTAATATATTTTTCGTTAGTGTGTCTTTCTTAGATAATTTTCACCAACCTTGTGCTATAGCACTGGAGGTATAGTTCATTTCATCAAACTGTACATCTTTTGAAATTGTGTTAGTACCAAAAGCCTTCATGGTACCTGCCTCATTATTCTACATGCATTAAATCCAGATGGAAGATTTTATGGAGCAGTGATAGCTGCATGAGGATGTTTAGAATAGGGGATCACTACCATTTTTCACTTGAATGATTGCACAATACGAGGACGAATGTCTCTTTATATCGTCACTCACCCAATTATTATAGAGGAAAAGTGTTTGAATCGATTACAGCATGGATCAGTGACAGATTATAGTGGGTCACCATTAAGTGTAAAATCCAGATAGGGGAGTGTTACAAGATGATTTCCCCAGGGCTAGGATTTGGGTTCCTTATTATTCATTATGTATATAAACGACTTGGACTATGGGATTGTTAGTGATGTTTGTGGACGACACTAGAATAGGTCGCCAAATTAGGTCAGAGGAAGACGCCGGGATACTGCAGGAAGATCTTGTTTGCATGGTCGGAAAAATGGAAAATGAACATCAATATCTCAAAGTGAAGTGAGTTAAACGTAAGATTACACAACAACAAAAGTAGATATAGCTCAAATAACACCTTTTTAGAGAAATCTGAATGCAAGATAGAATTGAGAGTATTAGTGAGTCCTGGCATTAAATCCAAGAAACAGTACATCAGCACCAGGAATAGGGCTAACAGAGCATTAGGTTTTATCGTTAGGACGGTTACAAATAAAAGTGTGGAGGTAGTTATCAAGCTCTATCTGGCGTTAGTTAGATCAATTCTTGACTATGCGGTACAATTTTTGTCTCTGTCCTATAGAGTGGATATTAACTCACTAGAATCAGTACAGAGGAGAATGACCAAAATTATATATGGGCTCAGAAAATCACCTTACGAGGGGCTTAGGCACTTTGGTTTACATTTTATGTGTTAAAGGGGTCAAGGGCTTTAACAAAGGTGACGTAGACAAGGTTATCATATTACGACAGCAGGGCAGAACGCGCAATAATGGAGTTGAATTGGACAATTTTATTACTAAGAAGGAAAGAGACAAGAACGGATATACCATCAAAGTGGATAATGAATGGAATAGACTTAACAACAACCATGTGGTGAAAGCTGAATCTATCAGTTGTTTTAAGAGAAGGTTGGATGACATTATGGATGGGGATGATAGGTGGTAAAAGACATGGAACTGCCTTGTGTAGGCCTCATGGTCTCTTGCAGTCGCCTCCATCCTTATGTCCTTATGTTTCTATAGAACTTGATCAATTGAGGTTGTATGGCGAAATTCATATCACTGTATTTTCATGTTATGGAGAGGAATATGTTTCTTTTTTTCGGAGGTGACAGTCCTTGGGTTATCATGCTACTTGGCATTATACTGTATACTCTACCATTAATATGGTCATCAAATACATACCTATACATTTACAATTTTCTCATAAAAGCCATTGATTTCACCTTACATTCAGCTAGTACCTCAATATATCGAAAGTTGGTGTTTCTTAATGTTTGAATTTCTGGTAATCAAAATTGGCTCTCCTGATGTCTGGTGCTAGAACGTTATTCATACTATTTAATTCTTCCCAATTAATATTAAATCTTATTTCCTGACGATCACTAGAACCTAGAATATCTCCCACTTTTACGTTACTCGTTAGGTGCTCATTATTAGTTAGAAGTAAGTCCAGAGTATTCTCTCCCCTCGTAGGATCGGTTATCATTTGTCATAGGAAATTATCCTGCCACGCATCTAAGAAATTTTACGCTTCCAGATCTCCTACTGACATTTTTCAGTCAATGTTTCTATATTTAAAATCTCCCATGATCACAACGTTTTTGTACTGGGACGCCCTGCGAATTTCATGAATCAGGGGATCAGTCTACTCAATGCTGAGGTTAGAAGGTCTATATAGGATGCCAATAATAAGTTTCTTATTCTTGCATATAATCTCCACCCAAATAGATTCCGCACTATCTTCCTTAATCGAAATGTTGGTATTACAGTTTATTGTATTTTTAACAAAAAGAGCTACTCCTCCCCCACTCCTTCAACCCCGTCCTTGTGAAAAAATATATATATATCTTTATATCTCGATTTCCGGAAGGAAATGTCTATCATATTGATCCAGGATTCAGTAATAGCTATGATATAAAAATTCTCTATGTACGCTTTACCTCGCAGCAAATCAAATTCATTTGTTACGCTTCTGCTGTTTGTATAGTAAACTTTTAGTTTATCCTCCCTCCACCTGATTAGGTGATTCTTTTCACAGTCCCTCTCTGAGCTGTTCCTAGTGCCTAATCTATATTCCGACACTCCCTACCCCCCACAGACCCCCACGTAATCTACTCGAAAGAAACCTGCAGGATGCCTATTCGCTCATAGGATTCAGCAAGGAGTCAAAATTCTTTGGGTGACAAGTGCACCCCGTCCCTTGTGCAAGTATATAGATGATTCTTACCGTAAAAGCGATCCTAGTTGTCGACAAATGCCCATCCATTAGCCTTACAATGTTTTGCCGGCCTGCATTTCATCGCAATACTCCTGGAATGCCACATGTCTCCAACTCTACATCTCGGAGGGATTCCACATAAAGCAGGAACCCTTCCCTTATTTCTAATCTTATCTAGCGCATTCCTGAAACGCGCAAACAATTCCTCACTCCCTAACTTACCTATGTCATTCCCCCAGCACTCAAGCAAACTATGAGTTTCACACCTTCCCCGACTATACAGTCTCATATCTTGTCTCTAACATCACCTATCCTCGCCCCGGGAAAACACACCTGGGTCCTATGCTTCCTATTCTTTGTCACAGAAGTCTCTATATAAATACCTCACCTGACTACTCTACAACCAAAATATTAGCTGTGGGCAGATGTCTAGCGACTGCCCTACACTTCTTCTCTTGCATCTTCTTTGTTTCTTCTTGTTGTAGACCCGCGAGAGCTTGAAAAAAGTTTCTGCATTCAAGCGGGCCTGGTGAGGACTTTTTACCATCTCTCCATGTTTTGTTTGTCACTGTTTCCCACCCAGGTTCCAAACATGGTCTGTCGTCCGTGTTTTGGGTCTTCGAGCAAAGAACTCGGTTCTCCTCTTTAATGCCCTCTATAGTCCTCTCTAAGGCTTCAATTCTATTACGTAGAGATTGTACCTTTTCGGCGCTGTTCACAGAAACAACCACTCGCCATCTCACTGTTTGAAGCAGTGAGGGAGAGAGAGAGAGAGAAGGGGAGAGGGAGAGAGAGAGAGAGAGAGAGAGAGAGAGAGAGAGAGAGAGAGAGAGAGAGAGAGAGAGAGAGAGAGAGAGAGAGAGAGAGAGAGAGAGAGAGAGAGAGAGAGAGAGAGAGAGAGAGAGAGAGAAGGGAAGATAGAGAGAGGGGGAGAAGGAGAGAAGGAGGGAGAGGGGGAGAGATGGAGAGAAAAAAGGGAAGAGAGAAGGGGAAGAGAGAAGTTTGTTGACGACATAGAAATACAAGACTTAGATTCATTAATGCATTAGAAAAAAAAATCCCAGATTATTCACGATCAAGATACCGCGTACCATAAAAAATCATGATATTCTAATGTTTTAGAAAATTGGTTTTACTCATTGTGTTATACACTGCTGGTAGGAACTAATAAACAATGTTATTTTAATTGTACAAAATAAAATGTATATTATATTCAAATTTATCTTCCGGGTATCCTTAGTATTAACGTAGCCTGGCAATTAAATAATTATGCTGAGCCGGTTACTGATTTATTTATTTTACATATTAGAAGAGATTGAAGCAGGTGGTGACTGAGTTTCAAATAAATGAGAAAAAATAGAGTGGTTGTAGAATGTTATTTTGGCACAGTTGTAAGTTATATCAAACAGATGTTTCTTCATATTCTATTGGCTTGAAACGTTCTGTTGTAACTGGTTAATGGCCACACTTTAGGATAGCGCAGGGACCACTACCACCAGTCGTGTATCCTCGTAGGTCTACACCTGTGGCAAGGGATGTAAAGTCTTCTCGGGCTTTCTTGGTTTATTGAAGCGAAGAGCTATTTACAGAGTGGGGATTTAATTCCGTATGGGGAGAGTCCCCAGATTCTCCATCTAGGAGCGAGTCCCCCCATGTGGTACATTCGCAGGGTTTACCCGTAGATACACAGAAACGGCTCCATCACGTTTGTGTGTGAGGTTGCCAATACATACTTTCTACATTCATATGTTTGGGTTAGTTGTAGGTATTATGGGTCTAGTTAATATTAGTGAATGTGCCTTGACGTGGTATATGGTTCATAGTTTGATAGGTATAAGGAGCAGTTAGTGATCAGTGTAGTGAAAGACTTGTGGGATTTATTTGGTAGAGTTGCACGATAGTGACGTCACGCTTACTCAAGTTGTTTGTGAGTTTAGAATGTGTATGCGTCAGCTAGGGGTTCACAATAATGTTTGGTCTAAGTATGATTGACCGGCACCAATGTCTGACGACATCCTGTGGTGAATTTGTGTATCATTTGACGTACATGTGACATATCGTATATATGGTTATAGGGTTAGATAGCGATACGCTGATTATTCATCAAAGTTCCAAACAGTTAAGCTCGTCAGCTGAATAGTCATCTGGCCCTTGCCATGATAAAATCTGTTGAGATGTCAAAGTATCAATGGGTGGTCCTCTCTCTACAGAGATGCTCCCTCAGCTCAATTTTGTAGAGTGCGTGAAGGCAGCCAAGATTCTGATATTGAAACTTCTTTGACAAATTAGAAAAAAATACATCAGATGGTACATATAACAAACCCAACAACTTTTTGCGCATCTTCCTTTCCTTAAACCGGATAGCTACGCTGACCATCGCGTCATCGTCCTAATAGTCCCACCCCCTCCTTTTCCTCCTGTTCCAGAAAGGCACTTGCTTGGCAGGATATATAAGCTGCAATTCCTCCATATGCACACATACAATCAAAGATCCTACTCTTTAGCAACATGAACGCCATCGTCTTTGGTAAGTGTTGTAGACACATATTTTATGTTCACTATATAAATAAATACTTCATTTTATTAGAATAACTTTTTTAAGGTAACTAGCAGAAAGCCTAACGAGGATTCGTTTTCTTTCCTTTCAGCTCTCCTTGTTGGTGTAGCTACTGCTCAGCAGTTCGCTCCTTTTGAACAGTTCGATGGCGTCAGCAATGGTCAGTTCGAGCCCCTGAATCTTCCCGCAGGAGCTTCTTTACTCCTGGGTAATATCGACACTTCCTTCAACTGTGCCGACCGACCCTATGGCTACTATGCCGATGAGGGCAACGACTGCCGCGTCTTCCACGTGTGCAACCCTTACCTCTTCGAAGACGGCCGCATCGAAACCGTTCAGTACAGCTTCATGTGTGGGGAGGGCTCAGTGTTCGACCAAAGCGCACTGGCCTGTGTTGAGCAGTTCGCAGCCATTCCATGCTCGGAATCCTCCTTCTTCTACTCCAGGAACGAAGAGTTCGGTCGAGTTCAGGAGAGATTCTAGTACAATATAAGAAATTATAAATCGTCACTAAATGAATGCAAGTTATGTTTTCTTTGTAAAGTCAGAGTTTGATAATCAAAAATTCTCTAAATCCATGATGGTTAATTCACCATATAAAATTATAATGTAGACAATTGTTCCTAAGTTTCCAATGGCCCAAATTGTGTTCGCTGGTCACTGTCTTCATCAGATAAAGCAATACAGTCTACTCTCAAAGATTTTTTCATCACTACAATGAACAACTTGCTACACATAGCATCTCTTTGTTTCTCATATACCCACTATTTTTACAGATTCTGTTTCTACAAATCCATGGTACCCCATTAAGAGAGAAGCTAAAATAGTCCCTAGCTTGGATAATCCTTGGATAATGCCTTCATCTTTCTATCTCTATATGTTGTTTCTGCATTGTTTACTGAATCAAATTTATCATACCGGGTTTTGAACTTCATGATTTCGCATATTTAAGCTATTTTCATATATATGAAAAAATAGTATCTTAGTTTGCAACACAACTATTAGAATTTGTATACTGTTTTAATGACATTGAAAAAAAATATTATGTAAACAAAGCTGATATCAAAATCTGTAAAAAATATTTAATCATGTCCTATCCCTTTTAATACTGACTCATACATTTCAATTTTTTAATATATTTTTCGTTAGTGAGTCTCCCTTAAATGTTTTGCACCAACCTTGTGCGAATATCATTTGAAGCTTCTTTGGCACCTGCAAGCATATTCTTCGTGGTACCTGTTTTATTGTTCTATATGCATGAATCCCAGATGGAAAAGTTTATAGAACAATATTTGCTGCATTAAGGATGTTTAGAAATGGGGATCACTCATTTTTTATTCGAATGATTGGATAATACGACAATGAATGTCTCTTCATATCGTCACTCATCCAATTATTATATAGGAAAAATATTTGAATGGATTACAGCATGGATCATTGACAGATTAAAGTGGGTCACCATTAATGGTGTAAAATCCAGATGGGGGAGTGTTACTAGTGGAGTTCCCAGGGCTCGGTTTTGGGTCCTTTATTATCCATTATGTATATAAACGACTAGGACTATGGGATTATTATTGATGTTAGTAAGTTTGCGAACGACACTAAAATAGGTCGCCAAATTAGGTCAGGGGAAGAAGCCGGGATACTGCAGGAAGATCTTAACAAAGTGTTTGCATGGTCGGTGAAATGGAAAATGAACTTCAGTATCTCAAAGTGAATGGGGTTAAACGTAGATTTACACGACCCAGAAAGCAGATATACCTCAAATATTATATTTTTAGAGAAAACTGATTGCGTGAGAGAATTCAGAGTGTTCGTGAGTCCTGACATTAAATCTAAGAAACAGTACATCAGCGCCAGGAATAGAACTAAAAGAGCATTAGGTTTCATTGTTAGGACAGTTACAAATAAAAGTGCGGGGGTAGTTATCAAGCTCTATCTGGTGTTAGCTAGACCCACCCTTGACTATGCGGTACAGTTTTGGTAAATGTCCTAATTCATTAGCAGCAGTGCAAAAGAGAATGACAAAAATTATACATGGGCTCAGAAATTCACCTTACAATGACCGGTCATCTAACAGAAGTGTTATAGTGGATCAAGGGCTTTAACAAAGGAGTAGACTAGGTCATCATATTACGACAGCAGGGCGGTACTCGCAGCAATGAATTTAAATTGGATAATTTAGAATTAAATAGCAAATAGGCAAAAACGACTTACCAATAGAGTGGATAACGAATGAAATAGACTTAGTAACCACATCGTGATCGCTGAATCCATCGGTTGTTTTAAGAAAAAAAAAATATTATATCATGAATTGGGGTGATAGGTGGTAATGGACATGGAACTCCCCAATGCAGGTCTTATAGTCTTTTGTTGCAGCCCCCTTCATCCTTATGTTCTAATCTAACTTGGTCAACCGAGGTTGTATGGCATAATTCATATCACGCATAAACTGCATTTGCATGTTATCTATTTATTTATTTATTTATTTATTTCATTTATTTATTTATTTATTCATTTATTTTTTTCTATTTATTTATTTATTTATTTATTCATTTATTTATTCTACTTTTTTTTTGTAGCAGCCTCTGGTCTACCATGTTACTTGGCATTATACTATAGGCTCAACGATCACTATGGTTTTCAAATACACATCTATATATGTGTGATTTTCTCATGAAAGCTATTGCTTTTAATTTACATTCAGCTGGTACACCAATATTTCGAAATATAGTTTATGTTTCTTAACGTTTGAATTTGTGGTAATCATATCATCCGTTTTGGCAATGACACGTGTGTTCTCTCTCTCATTTTCTGTCTGTCTGTCTCTCTCTTTCTCTCTCTCTCTCTCTCTCTCTCTCTCTCTCTCTCTCTCTCTCTCTCTCTCTCTCTCTCTCTCTCTCTCTCTCTCTCTCTCTCTCTCTCTCTCTCTCTCTCTCTCTCTCTCTCTCTCTCTCTCTCTCTCTCTCTCTCTCTCTCTCTCTCTCTCTCTCTCTCTCTCTCTCTCTCTCTCTCTCTCTCTCTCTCTCTCTCTCTCTCTCTCTCTCTCTCTCTCTCTCTCTCTCTCTCTCTCTCTCTCTCTCTCTCTCTCTCTCTCTCTCTCTCTCTCTCTCTCTCTCTCTCTCTCTCTCTCTTTCCGTCTACTGGCACAACTTTAAATTATATGGATTGCCATCACTATCACAATGACACCAAAACTTTAACACAATCAAAATGTCTATTCTCTAATGAGTATCATTGCATTATGGGACTACTGATTCATGAAAAGTAAGAAGTTTGTTGACGACATAAGAATACAAAATCTAAATTCAATATATGTATTGGCAAAAAAAAAAAAAAAGATGTCCAGCTTATTGGCTTTCTCAAAATCCCGTTTACCAGGAAAATGCATGGTTTTCTAGTACTCTAGAAATGTACTTTCACTTATTGTGTTGTACACTGCTGGTAGGAACCAATGAACTAAGTTGTTCTGATTGTACGAAAAATGCTTATTGCGCTCAAAGTTATCTTTGGGGTATTCTTTGGTATTAAAGTAGTTCTGCAATAAAATAATTGTGCTAAGCCGGTTACTGTTTTTTTTTTTTTCAAGTTTGCAAATTAAGAGAGACCGAAGTAGTTGGTGAGTGAGTTTCAAATAAATGAGAAAGAATAAAGTGGTTGTAGAAAGTTCTCTTGGCACAATCGTAAGTTGTACCAAGCAGATGTTTCTCCACATCCTCATGGCGTGAAACAATTTTTTTTTTTTTTTCTTCGGGGTTCCCGACAGTTACGCTCGTCAGCTGAATAGTCATCTCGCACATGCCATAATGAAATCTCTTGAGATGTCACAGAATCAAAGAGTGGTCCTTTCTCTACAGAGATGCTCCCTCAGCTAAATTTTGTAGAGTGCCTGAAGGCTGTCAAGAGCGTGATATACATCACATGAAACTTCTTTGATAAATCAGCAAGTGAAAAATCTCAGACGGTACATATAACAAACCCAACAACTTTTTGCACATCTTCCTTTCTTTAAGCCAGATAGCTAAGCTGACCATCGCGTCCTCGTCCTACTAGTCCCCCTCCCTTCCTCCTCCATTTCCTCCTGTTCCAGAAAGGCACTTGCTTAGCAGGATATATAAGCTGTAATTCCCCCCAATATCCACACACATTCGAAGGTCCTCCTCTATAGCAACATGAACGCCATCGTCTTTGGTAAGCTTTGTAGATACACAATTTACATTCACTATAAGAATAAACAATAAATTTTATCATACAATAATTTGAAGGTAAATGGCAGAAAGCCTAACGAAGATTCATTTTCTTTCCTTTCAGCTCTCCTTGTTGGTGTAGCTACTGCTCAGCAGTTCGCTCCTTTTGAACAGTTCGATGGCGTCATCAATGGTCAGTTCGAGCCCCTGAATCTTCCCGCAGGAGCTTCTTTACTCCTGGGTAGCATCGACACTTCCTTCAACTGTGCCGACCGCCCCTATGGCTACTATGCCGATGAGGGCAACGACTGCCGCGTCTTCCACGTGTGCAACCCTTACCTCTTCGAAGACGGCCGCATCGAAACCGTTCAGTACAGCTTCATGTGTGGGGAGGGCTCTGTGTTCGACCAAAGCGCACTGACGTGCGTTGAGCAGTTCGCAGCCATTCCCTGCTCGGAATCCTCCTTCTTCTACTCCAGGAACGAAGAGTTCGGTCGAGTTCAAGAGAGATTCTAGTGCAACACAAGATAATATATATTCTCATTGAATGAAAGAATTTTATATTTTCTTTGTAAGGTCGAAGTTTGATAATAAAATGTTCTCAAAAATCATGCTGGTTAATTTACCATGTAAACTTGTAATGTATAAAAATGTGCTTAAGCTTCCAAAGGCCCAGTTTGTGTTCACTGGTCACTACTTGTCCTGTATTACTTTCGGCGCTGAGGTATAGATCATTTTTTGAAAGCAAACATCACATAGGACAATGTTGGCACTATCAAGCATTTCTCTTCATTATACCTGTTTCACTAGGATTAATGCATGAAACACAGCTGAGAAAGCGTATTATGGGGCAATAGTAGCTGCATTGAGGGTGTTTAGAATTTGGGTCACTTCCATTTTTTTTTACATTCGCAGCTTAAGATCCATACTAAATATCAAATGGCAAAACCGAGTCACAAACCTGGAGGTGCTCGACCGTGCAGAGATGAGCAGCATCGAGGCCATGATCCTCAAAAGTCAACTCCGATGGGTGGGACATGTTACTCGAATGGATGACCACCGCCTCCCTAAACAACTCTGGTATGGGGAACTTAGCTCAGGCAAGAGAAACACAGGTACACCACGCAAGCACTTTAAAGACCTCACCCATACTAACATTCCACCAAAAGAGCTTGGAACTGAAGTTTCTGACAGACCTCAGTGGCGTTCCAACACCCTGCTGGCCCAGACCGTTTTTGAGGAACAACGCAGGGAAAACGCCAGGAAGACAAGAGCGAGGCACAAGGCCACGTCATCATAGTCTTCAAGCAATGAACATTTCCCCTGCCCCCACTGCCCCCCGCGTTTGCCGATCGAGACGTACCTCCTCTCCAGAAAATCTGAGAAGCTGTCATCGTCGAAATCGACGGACTACCATCATATATATATATATATATATATATATATATATATATATATATATATATATATATATATATATATATATATGTGTGTGTGTGTGTGTGTGTGTGTGTGTGTGTGTGTGTGTGTGTGTGTGTGTGTGTGTGTGTGTGTGTGTGTGTGTGTGTGTGTGTGTGTGTGTGTGTGTGTGTGTGTGTGTGTGTGTGTGTGTATACATATATATATATCATGCTATTTGCAATTATACTATATGCTCTACCATCACTATGCCTTTCAAATACACATCTATCCATGTGCGTTTTTCTCATGAAAGCTATTGCTTTTACTTTACATTCAGCTGATACACCAATATATTGAAATATAGCTTATGTTTCTTAACGTTTGAATTTGGGGTAATCAGATAATCATATCAACCGTTTTGGCAGTGACACGTGCGTTTTATCTTTCTTTCTCTCTCTCTCTCTCTCTCTCTCTCTCTCTCTCTCTCTCTCTCTCTCTCTCTCTCTCTCTCTCTCTCTCTCTCTCTCTCTCTCTCTCTCTCTCTCTCTCTCTCTCTCTCTCTCTCTCTCTCTCTCTCTCTCTCTCTCTCTCTCTCTCTCTCTCTCTCTCTCTCTCTCTCTCTCTCTCTCTCTCTCTCTCTTCCTTCCATTAACACAACTTTAAATTATATGGATAGTCATCACTATCACAATGGCACGAAAACTTTTAACACAATCAAAATGGCTACTCTAATGAATATCATTGCATTGTGGGACTACTCATTCATGTACAGTAAGATGTTTGTTGACGGCATGAAAATACATACATACATTTACCAAAGGTTTTTCCCTCTACACGGGGGGTAGCCAAAAAGAAAAAGGCATAGAACCCACTCCCACCCATTCCATTTCCTATATATTCCACTCCCCTTCACCCTACTCCCTCCCTCTTATCTTAGCACCTCCTGGATGACGGGTCATCCCTGCATCCTGTTCACTACCCTGGGTCAGAAGCAGTGTCGCGATACACAGCACATCCACAGCAAGGCCACTTCATAAATTCGGCTACCCCCCCCCCTCTCCGTCACCCCATGCAGAAAAGGAGAAGACTGGAAGAAATCCCTTCGAGTTGCGTCAATTTTTTTTCGCATACATACTTCCTCACCCACTCCCCCTTATGCATCACAGCATCATCTATACACAACCCCTCTCCATTCACCCCTATCTTCTGTCCTCTCCTGTCCTTCCTCCACATACATTCCTCTCTTTTGTAATGCCCATTTCACCCCATACATCCATCTCATCCTAGGACGACCCCTCATATTCACTCCTATCACCTCTGTCTTCCACATTCTTTTACTAATCTTTCTTTACTCATTCTTTCTATGTGTCCAAACCATCCTAATACTATTTTATCAACCCTACCTCCCAGTTCCCTTTCCACCTCTGTTCTCTTCCTCACCTCCTCATTTCTCACTCTATCCAGCCTAGTAGCCCCTATCATACTTCTCAAATTTTTCATCTCAAACACATTCAAACTCCTTCTCTCTTCCTTTCTCATGTTCCATGTTTCTGCCCCCGTACAATGCTGTTGGCACAATCACTCCTTCATATAACCTCCTCATAGCATCCATTCCCAGATGTGTATTTCTCATTACACTTTTCAATCCACCAAGGCATTTACTTGCTTCTCTCGGCATAGAAATACAAAATCTAAATTCAATATATGCATTGGCAAAAAAAAATGTCCAGCTAATTAGCCTTCTCAAAATTCCGTTTACCATGAACATACGTCGTTTTCTAGTATTCTAGATTTTTTTTTTTTTTTTTTTTTTAACTTATTGTGTTGTGCACACTGCTGGTAGGATCCAATGAAATAATTTGTTCTGATTGTACAAAAAGTGCTTATTGCGTTAAAGGTTTTCTTTCGGGTATCCTTGGTTTTAAAGTAGTCCTGCGATAAAATAACTGTGCTGAGCCGGTTACTGTTTTTTTTTTTTTCAAAGTTTGTATATTAGAAGAGGTTGAAGCAGCTGGTGAGTGAGTTTTAAATAAATGACAAAAATAAAGTGGTTGTAAAAAGTTCTTTTGGCACAATTGTAAGTTGCACCAAGTAGATGTTTCTTGACATCCTCATGTCGTAAAACAATATGCCATAATAAAATCTATTGCGATGTCACAGATTCAAAGGGTGATCCTTTCTCTACAGAGATGCTCTCTCAGCTAAATTTTGTAGAGTGCCTGAAGGCTGTCAAGAGCGTGATATACATCACTTGAAACTTCTTTGACAAATTAGAAAGTGAAAAATCTCAGACGGTACATATAACAAACACAGCAACTTTAAACCGGATAGCTACGCTGACCATCGCGTCCTTGTCCTACCAGTCCCCCCCCCTCCTCCTCCTCCTTTTCCTCCTGTTCCAGAGAGGCACTTGCTTGGCAGGATATATAAGCTGTAATTCTCCCCATATCCACACACACACTCGAAGGTCCTCCTCTATAGCAACATGAACCCCATCGTCTTTGGTAAGCTTTGTAGATACACAATTTACTTTCACTATCAAAATAAACAATTAATTTTATTATACAACAATTTGAAGGTAAATGGCAGAAAGCCTAACGAGGATTCGTTTTCTTTCCTTTCAGCTCTCCTTGTTGGTGTAGCTACTGCTCAGCAGTTCGCTCCTTTTGAACAGTTCGATGGCGTCATCAATGGTCAGTTCGAGCCCCTGAATCTTCCCGCAGGAGCTTCTTTACTCCTGGGTAGCATCGACACTTCCTTCAACTGTGCCGACCGACCCTATGGCTACTATGCCGATGAGGGCAACGACTGCCGTGTCTTCCACGTGTGCAACCCTTACCTCTTCGAAGACGGCCGCATCGAAACTGTTCAGTACAGCTTCATGTGTGGGGAGGGCTCTGTGTTCGACCAAAGCGCACTGACGTGCGTTGAGCAGTTCGCAGCCATTCCCTGCTCGGAATCCTCCTTCTTCTACTCCAGGAACGAAGAGTTCGGTCGAGTTTAGGAGAGATTCTAGTTCAACACAAGAGGCTATAAATTCTCATTGCGTGATAGAATTTTATATTTTCTTTGTAATGTCAGTGTTTGATAATAAAATGTTCTCAAAAATCATGCTGGTTAATTTACCATGTAAAATTGTAATGTATAAAGATATGCTTAAGCTTCCAAAGGCCCAGTTTGTGTTCACTGGTCACTACTTGTCCTGTATTACTTTCGGCGCTGAGGTATAGATCATTTTTTGAAAGCAAACATCACATAGGACAATATTGGCACTATCAAGCATTTCTCTTCATTATACCTGTTTCACTGTGACAAATGCATGAAACACAGCTGAGAAAGCGTATTATGGAGCAATAGTAGTTGTATTGAGGATGTTTAGAATTGGGGTCACTTCCATTTTTTTTTACATGCGCAGCTTAAGATTCATTCTAAATATCAAATGGCAAAACCGAGTCACAAACCTGGAGGTGCTCGACCGTGCAGAGATGAGCAGCATCGAGGCCATGATCCTCAAAAATCAACTCCGATGGATGGGACATGTTACTCGGATGGATGACCACCGCCTCCCCAAACAACTCTGGTATGGGGAACTTAGCTCAGGCAAGAGAAACACAGGTACACCACGCAAGCACTTTAAAGACTGCGTGAAGGCACACCTCACCCATACTAACATTCCACCAAAAGAGCTTGAAACTGAAGCTTCGGACAGACCTCAGTGGCGTTCCATCACCCTGCAGGCCCAGACTGTTTTTCAGGACCAACGCAGGGAAAAAGCCAGGAAGGCAAGAGTGATGCGCAAGGCCACGTCATCACAATCTCCAAGCAATGAACATTTCCCCTGCCCCCACTGCCCCCGCGTCTGCCGTTCGAGAATTGGCCTCATAAGTCACCTCCGAACCCATAACAGGCGTTGACGTACCTCCCCTCCAGAAAACCTGAGAAGAAGCTGCCATCGTCGAAATCGATGGACTATCATCATCATCATCATCATCATCATCATCCTCATCATCCTCATCATATATACAAATGTACAAAAGAGATCGGATGACCGTGATCGATCAGATGTCCGTGATGGGGGAAATGTTAATTTTGATGGGAGAAATGTTAATGAGGCATTGAACGTCAATGAAGGACCAAATAATAATATAGAGCAAGGTATAAATGAAAAACAAAATGATAATGTAAGACATGATATTGAAACTCAAAATGTGTCAAAAAGAAATAATCACGAGTTTCTTAAAACCATGTACTTTAATGCTCGTAGTATTAGAAACAAATTTCAAGAAATACAGGCGTATGTCAAAAGCGAAAATCTCGATATGATAGGAATAACTGAGACATGGTTAAATGGTACAGACTTCGAAGGTGAATTTAATATTGCGGGATTTAAACACTTTCATCAGGATAGAAACCACAAGAAAGGTGGGGGTGTTCTATTGTACGTTAAAAGCAATGTTCATGCTTGTGTTTTAGAGAAAGTGAAACAGGATGCATATGATAGTTTGTGGGTTGAGTTAACCCAAACAAATGGACAAAAAATGAATATAGGTGTAATATATAGGCCAAAGACATTATCATTAGCAGACGACAAACTGTTATTTCAAGAACTGTCTAGTTTCTGCAACCGGGACTTATTGATAATGGGTGATTTCAATTTTACTGACATTGATTGGATGACCCTTGAACATGGCCATATAGGTAGTCGCTTGTTTGATTTTCTTGGTGACAATTACTTAATTCAGCATGTAAAAGAGCCCACAAGATATGGAAACTTACTCGATCTTTTGATCACTAGCCGCGAAAGCATGGTAACTGATGTAGAAGTCGGTGAATCTGTTGCAAATAGCGATCACAACCTAGTTAGATTCAAACTCCTAAACAATTTTAGAATAGATACTTGTGTTTCTAAAATACCCGATTTCAGTAAAGCTCAGTTCATGGGACTACGTCAGGAGCTTCAGCTTACAGATTGGGAGGCAAAATTAAACGAAAGACCTGTAGATCAGATGTGGGAAATATTTCAAAATACGCTCACTAAGATGATTCAAACTTGCATTCCTTTTAAGGACAGACGTCCCCCAAATCAGGCTCGCCCAAAGTAGCTCGACAAAGAAACTGAAAAAAGTATTGCTAAAAAGAGACAGGCTTATAAGAAATATAAGTGCTCGGGTGCATCTAATGACTATGAAAGTTATGTATCAATACAGAGAGATTTAAAAAAGACAATAAGAAAAAGAAAACGACAATACGAAATGAACATCGCTGATAAATCCAAAGAGAATCCCAAAGAATTCTATAGTTACATTAGAGATAAAAAGGTTGTTAGGAATCACATTGGTCCACTATTATCTGCTGACGGCCAACTTGAATATTCAAATGAAGGAATGTGTAATATCTTAAACAATTATTTTAGCTCGGTATTCGTAAACGAAACACCTCAAGGTGAATTCCAAACTGAAACCTGTGAAAAGTCTAGGGTAAACTTACTCACCACGGTAAATATAACAAAAGAAAAAATTAAAAGGTGTATAGACAAACTCAAAGTTAATAAAACACCAGGGCCTGACGGTTGGCATCCAAGAATCTTAAAGGAAATGAAAAATGAGATTGTTGTTCCATTAGAAATTATTTTCAAGAAATTAATCATATCCGGAGATGTCCCAAGAGAATGGAAGCTAGCTAACGTTACTCCCATATTTAAAAAAGGTGACAAAAAGAAACCAAATAACTATAGGCCTATAAGTTTGACTTCAATCGTAGGAAAAATAATGGAAACTATCATCAGAGATGCTATCGAACATCATTTAGAAAGTAACCGTTTGGTAAATGATAGCCAGCATGGTTTCAGACGGAAACGTTCTTGCGTGACTAACTTACTCGAATTCTACAACACAGTTATCTCGAATTATGACAAAAGAAACAATATAGATTTAGTATATTTAGACTTTGCAAAAGCTTTTGATACCGTACCACACGAAAGACTACTTACTAAATTAGCTTTGCATGGAATAAGTGTAGTAGCCTATTAGGTTGGACTAGTAATTGGTTGAATGGTCGAAAACAGAGAGTTGTTTTAAATGGAAAAACTTCTGGATGGAAAAGTGTTGCAAGTGGAGTTCCTCAGGGTTCCGTTCTTGGGCCACTTCTATTCATAGTATATATAAATGATATAGACCATGGACTAAAATCTACTGTTTCCAAATTTGCTGATGATACAAAACTGTGCGGAGTGGCAAATGATCACTCAAACCAATTAGATATTCAAGAAGATTTAGATCAATTACAGCAATGGTCTGAAAAGTGGCTAATGAAATTTAACACAAGTAAATGCAAGGTAATGCACATAGGTAAAAATAACAGTAAGTACGATTACAAGTTATTTGGAAATTCGTTAACAAAAGTGGATAGTGAAAAAGATCTCGGCGTAATTATCAGTAACGACCTCAAATCATCCAAGCAGTGTATTTCAGCCTCTTGATACAGGTCTTTAAGATTTTAAAGGGAATTGACAACATCAAAAGTGACCAAATTTTCACATTGAATGAGAATCAGACAAGAAACAATGGTCTCAAACTGTCCGGAAATAGATTCAATTTGGAAGTAGGTAGAAACAACTTTGCCAACCGTGTAGTTAATAAATGGAATAAACTTCCTGCACAGGTAGTGCAATGTATTTCAGTTCGAAGCTTTAAGAATCATTTAGATAAATACCTAAGATGCTGTAATTGTTTTAATTTATATTATATTATTTGTTTTTATTTTGTTATCATTTTCTGTCTGATTTTCATTTATTACTAGTTATATGTCAATTTATTATTATTTACTATTTACCTGTTTGTTTATTATTTAAGTATACCTATGCATTTATTTATGTATTTTATTTGTTATTTACATTATCATAGTTTTTATTTATTATTTTATTATTAATATGATTTTTTTTTTCGCATCCGACCTAGATATGGATCAAAAGGTCTCCTGTCGGCATGCTCCGCCTTTGTAATCCTTTGTAAACCTTTGTAATATACATATATATATATATATATATATATATAGTATATATATATAGTATATGTATATGTATATATATATATATATATCAGCCTCTGGGTTATTATGCTACTTGGCATTATACTATATGCTCTACCATCACTATGGCTTTCAAATACACATCTATCCATGTGCGTTTTCTCATGAAAGCTATTGCTTTTACTTTACATTCAGCTGATACACCAATATATTGAAATATAGCTTATGTTTCTTAACGTTTGAATTTGTGGTAATCATATCAACCGTTTTGGCAGTGACACGTGTGTTAAATTTATCTCTCTCTCTCTCTCTTTCTCTCTCTCTCTCTCTCTCTATCTATCTATCTCTATCTATCTATCTATCTATCTATCTATCTATCTATCTATCTATCTATCTATCTATCTCTCTCTCTCTATCTCTCTCTCTCTCTCTCTCTCTCTCTCTCTCTCTCTCTCTCTCTCTCTCTCTCTCTCTCTCTCTCTCTCTCTCTCTCTCTCTCTCTCTCTCTCTCTCTCTCTCTCTCTCTCTCTCTCTCTCTCTCTCTCTCTCTCTCTCTCTCTCTCTCTCTCTCTCTCTCTCTCTCTCTCTCTCTCTCTCTCTCTCTCTCTCTCTCTCTCTCTCTCTTCCATTAACACAACTTTAAATTATATGGATAGCCATCACTATCACAATGGCACCAAAACTTTTAACACAATCATAATGGTTACTCTAATGAATATTATTGCATTATGGGACTACTAATTCATGTATAGTAAGATGTTTGTTGACGGCATAAAAATACATACATACATATACCAAAGGTTTTTCCCCCTACACGGGGGGTAGCCAAAAAGAAAAAGGCATAGAAACCACTCCCCCCATTCCATTTCCTATATATTCCACTCCCCTTCACCCTCCTCCCCCTCCTCTTATCTTGGCACCTCCTGGATGACGGGTCATCCCTGCATCCTGTCCACTGCCCTGGGTCAGAAGCAGTGTCGCGAGACACAGCACATCCACAGCAAGGCCGCTTCATAGATTCGTCTACCCCCCCCTCTCCGTCACCCCATTCAGAAAAGGAGAAGACAGGAAGAAATCCCTTCGAGCTGCGTCATTTTTTTTCTCATACATACTTCCTCACCCCCCATCCCCCACCCACTCTCCCTTATGCATCATAGTATCATCTATACACAACCCCTCTCCATTCACCCCTATCTTCTGTCCTCTCCCGTCCTTCCTCCACAGACATTCCTCTCTTTTGTAATGCCCCTTTCACCCCATCCATCCATCTCACCCTAGGAAGCCCCTCATATTCACTCCTTCCACCTCTGCCCTCCACACTTCTTTTACAAATCTTTCTTCACTCATTCTTTCTATGTGTCCAAACCACCCTAATACTCTTTCATCAACCCTACTTCCCAGTTCCCTTTACACCCCTGTTCTCATCCTCACCTACTCATTTCTCACTCTATCCAGCCTAGTAGCCCCTATCATACTTCTCAAATTTTTCATCTCAAACACATTCAAAGTCCTTCTCTCTTTCTCTCTCATGTTCCCTGTTTCTGCTCCGTACAATGATGTTGGCACAATCACTCCTTCATATAACCTCCTCTTAGCATCCATTCCCAGATGTCTATTTCTCATTACACTGTTCAATCCACCAAGGCATTTACTTATTTCTCTCGGTATAAAAATACAAAATCTAGATTCAATATATGCATTGGCAAAAAATAATGTCCAGCTAATTAGCCCTCTCAAAATTCCGTTTACCATGAAAATACGTCGTTTTCTAGTATTCTAGATTTTTTTTTTCTGATTGTACAAAAAGTGCTTATTGCGTTACAGTTTTTCTTTCGGGTATCCTTGGTTTTAAAGTAGTCCTGCAATAAAATAGCTGTGCTGAGCCGGTTACTGTTTTTTTTTTTTTTCAAAGTTTGCATATTAGAAGAAGTTGAAGCAGCTGGTGAGTGAGTTTTAAATAAATGACAAAAATAAAGTGATTGTAAAATGTTCTTTTGGCACAATTGTAAGTTGCACCAAGTAGATGTTTCTTTACATCCTCATGTCGTAATTTCTTTTTTTTTTTCTTCTTCTTCTTCTTCTTCTTCTTCGGAGTTCCCGACAGTTACGCTCGTCAGCTGAATAGTCATCTCGCACATGCCAAAATAAAATCTGTTGAGATGTCATAGAATCAAAGAGTGGTCCTTTCTCTACAGAGATGCTCCCTCAGCTAAATTTTGTAGAGTGCCTGAAGGCTGTCAAGAGCGTGATATATATTACTTGAAACTTCTTTGACAAATTAGAAAGTGAAAAATCTCATACGGTACATATAACAAACCCAACAACTTTTTCCACATCTTCCTTTCTTTAAACCAGATAGCTAAGCTGACCATCGCGTCCTCGTCCTACCAGTCCCCCTCCCTTCCTCCTCCTTTTCCTCCTGTTCCAGAAAGGCACTTGCTTAGCAGGATATATAAGCTGTAATTCCCCCCAATATCCACACACACTCGAAGGTCCTCCTCTATAGCAACATGAACGCCATCGTCTTTGGTAAGCTTTGTAGATACACAATTTACATTCACTATAAGAATAAACAATAAATTTTATCATACAATAATTTGAAGGTAAATGGCAGAAAGCCTAACGAAGATTCATTTTCTTTCCTTTCAGCTCTCCTTGTTGGTGTAGCTACTGCTCAGCAGTTCGCTCCTTTTGAACAGTTCGATGGCGTCATCAATGGTCAGTTCGAGCCCCTGAATCTTCCCGCAGGAGCTTCTTTACTCCTGGGTAGCATCGACACTTCTTTCAACTGTGCCGACCGACCCTATGGCTACTATGCCGATGAGGGCAACGACTGCCGCGTCTTCCACGTGTGCAACCCTTACCTCTTCGAAGACGGCCGCATCGAAACCGTTCAGTACAGCTTCATGTGTGGGGAGGGCTCTGTGTTCGACCAAAGCGCACTGACGTGCGTTGAGCAGTTCGCAGCCATTTCCTGCTCGGAATCCTCCTTCTTCTACTCCAGGAACGAAGAGTTCGGTCGAGTTCAAGAGAGATTCTAGTGCAACACAAGATAATATATATTCTCATTGAATGAAAGAATTTTATATTTTCTTTGTAAGGTCGAAGTTTGATAATAAAATGTTCTCAAAAATCATGCTGGTTAATTTACCATGTAAACTTGTAATGTATAAAAATGTGCTTAAGCTTCCAAAGGCCCAGTTTGTGTTCACTGGTCACTACTTGTCCTGTATTACTTTCGGCGCTGAGGTATAGATCATTTTTTGAAAGCAAACATCACATAGGATAATGTTGGCACTATCAAGCATTTCTCTTCATTATACCTGTTTCACTAGGATAAATGCATGAAACACAGCTGAGAAAGCGTATTATGGGGCAATAGTAGCTGCATTGAGGGTGTTTAGAATTTGGGTCACTTCCATTTTTTTTTTACATTCGCAGCTTAAGATCCATACTAAATATCAAATGGCAAAACCGAGTCACAAACCTGGAGGTGCTCGACCGTGCAGGGATGAGCAGCATCGAGGCCATGATCCTCAAAAGTCAACTCCGATGGGTGGGACATGTTACTCGAATGGATGACCACCGCCTCCCCAAACAACTCTGGTATGGGGAACTTAGCTCAGGCAAGAGAAACACAGGTACACCACGCAAGCACTTTAAAGACCTCACCCATACTAACATTCCACCAAAAGAGCTTGGAACTGAAGTTTCTGACAGACCTCAGTGGCGTTCCAACACCCTGCTGGCCCAGACCGTTTTTGAGGAACAACGCAGGGAAAACGCCAGGAAGACAAGAGCGAGGCACAAGGCCACGTCATCATAGTCTTCAAGCAATGAACATTTCCCCTGCCCCCACTGCCCCCGCGTCTGCCGATCGACACGTACCTCCCCTCCAGAAAATCTGAGAAGCTGTCATCGTCGAAATCGACGGACTACCATCATATATATATATATATATATATATATATATATATATATATATATATATATATATATATATATATTTTTGTGTGTGTGTGTGTGTGTGTGTGTGTGTGTGTGTGTGTGTGTGTGTGTGTGTGTGTGTGTGTGTGTGTGTGTGTGTGTGTGTGTGTGTGTGTGTGTGTGTGTGTGTATACATATATATATATATCATGCTATTTGCAATTATACTATATGCTCTACCATCACTATGCCTTTCAAATACACATCTATCCATGTGCGTTTTTCTCATGAAAGCTATTGCTTTTACTTTACATTCAGCTGATACACCAATATATTGAAATATAGCTTATGTTTCTTAACGTTTGAATTTGGGGTAATCAGGTAATCATATCAACCGTTTGGGCAGTGACACGTGCGTTTTATCTTTCTCTCTCTCTCTCTCTCTCTCTCTCTCTCTCTCTCTCTCTCTCTCTCTCTCTCTCTCTCTCTCTCTCTCTCTCTCTCTCTCTCTCTCTCTCTCTCTCTCTCTCTCTCTCTCTCTCTCTCTCTCTCTCTCTCTCTCTCTCTCTCTCTCTCTCTCTCTCTCTCTCTCTCTCTCTCTCTCTCTCTTCCTTCCATTAACACAACTTTAAATTATATGGATAGTCATCACTATCACAATGGCACCAAAACTTTTAACACAATCAAAATGGCTACTCTAATGAATATCATTGCATTGTGGGACTACTGATTCATGTACAGTAAGATATTTGTTGACGGCATAAAAATACATACATACATTTACCAAAGGTTTTTCCCTCTACACGGGGGGTAGCCAAAAAGAAAAAGGCATAGAAACCACTCCCACCCATTCCATTTACTATATATTCCACTCCCCTTCACCCTACTCCCTCCCTCTTATCTTGGCACCTCCTGGATGACGGGTCATCCCTGCATCCTGTTCACTACCCTGGGTCAGAAGCAGTGTCGCGATACACAGCACATCCACAGCAAGGCCACTTCATACATTCGGCTACCCCCCCCCCTCTCCGTCACCCCATGCAGAAAAGGAGAAGACGGGAAGAAATCCCTTCGAGTTGCGTCAATTTTTTTTTCGCATACATACTTCCTCACCCCCCATCCCCCACCCACTCCCCCTCATGCATCACAGCATCATCTATACACAACCCCTCTCCATTAACCCCTATCTTCTGTCCTCTCCTGTCCTTCCTCCACATACATTCCTCTCTTTTGTAATGTACATTTCACCCCATACATCCATCTCATCCTAGGACGACCCCTCATATTCACTCCTTCCACCTCTGCCCTCCACACTTCTTTTACTAATCTTTCTTTACTCATTCTTTCTATGTGTCCAAACCATCCTAATACTATTTTATCAACCCTACCTCCCAGTTCCCTTTCCACCTCTGTTCTCTTCCTCACCTCCTCATTTCTCACTCTATCCAGCCTAGTAGCCCCTATCATACTTCTCAAACATTTCAACTCAAACACATTCAAACTCCTTCTCTCTTCCTTTCTCATGTTCCATGTTTCTGCCCCGTACAATGCTGTTGGCACAATCACTCCTTCATATAACCTCCTCATAGCATCCATTCCCAGATGTCTATTTCTCATTACACTTTTCAATCCACCAAGGCATTTACTTGCTTCTCTCGGCATAGATATACAAAATCTAAATTCAATATATGCATTGGCAAAAAAAAATGTCCAGCTAATTAGCCCTCTCAAAATTCCGTTTACCATGAAAATACGTCGTTTTCTAGTATTCTAGAATTTTTTCTCTTTTTTTTTTTTTTTTTTTTTAACTTATTGTGTTGTACACACTGCTGGTAGGATCCAATGAAATAATTTGTTCTGATTGTACAAAAAGTGTTTATTGCGTTAAAGTTTTTCTTTCGGGTATCCTTGGTTTTGAAGTAGTCCTGCGATAAAATAACTGTGCTGAGCCGGTTACTGTTTTTTTTTTTTTTTTTCAAAGTTTGTATATTAGAAGCGGTTGAAGCAGCTGGTGAGTGAGTTTTAAATAAATGACAAAAATAAAGTGGTTGTAAAAAGTTCTTTTGGCACAATTGTAAGTTGCACCAAGTAGATGTTTCTTGACATCCTCAGGTCGTAAAACAATATGCCATAATAAAATCTATTGCGATGTCACAGAATCAAAGGGTGATCCTTTCTCTACAGAGATGCTCTCTCAGCTAAATTTTGTAGAGTGCCTGAAGGCTGTCAAGAGCGTGATATACATCACTTGAAACTTCTTTGACAAATTAGAAAGTGAAAAATCTCAGACGGTACATATAACAAACACAGCAACTTTAAACCGGATAGCTACGCTGACCATCGCGTCCTTGTCCTACCAGTCCCCCCCCTCCTCCTCCTCCTTTTCCTCCTGTTCCAGAGAGGCACTTGCTTGGCAGGATATATAAGCTGTAATTCTCCCCATATCCACACACACACTCGAAGGTCCTCCTCTATAGCAACATGAACGCCATCGTCTTTGGTAAGCTTTGTAGATACAAAATTTACATTCACTATCAAAATAAACAATTAATTTTATTATACAACAATATGAAGGTAAATGGCAGAAAGCCTAACGAGGATTCGTTTTCTTCCCTTTCAGCTCTCCTTATTGGTGTAGCTACTGCTCAGCAGTTCGCTACTTTTGAACAGTTCGATGGCGTCATCAATGGTCAGTTCGAGCCCCTGAATCTTCCCTCAGGAGCTTCTTTACTCCTGGGTAGCATCGACACTTCCTTCAACTGTGCCGACCGACCCTATGGCTACTATGCCGATGAGGGCAACGACTGCCGTGTCTTCCACGTGTGCAACCCTTACCTCTTCGAAGACGGCCGCATCGAAACTGTTCAGTACAGCTTCATGTGTGGGGAGGGCTCTGTGTTCGACCAAAGCGCACTGACGTGCGTTGAGCAGTTCGCAGCCATTCCCTGCTCGGAATCCTCCTTCTTCTACTCCAGGAACGAAGAGTTCGGTCGAGTTTAGGAGAGATTCTAGTTCAACACAAGAGGCTATAAATTCTCATTGCGTGATAGAATTTTATATTTTCTTTGTAATGTCAGAGTTTGATAATAAAATGTTCTCAAAAATCATGCTGGTTAATTTACCATGTAAAATTGTAATGTATAAAGATATGCTTAAGCTTCCAAAGGCCCAGTTTGTGTTCACTGGTCACTACTTGTCCTGTATTACTTTCGGCGCTGAGGTATAGATCATTTTTTGAAAGCAAACATCACATAGGACAATATTGGCACTATCAAGCATTTCTCTTCATTATACCTGTTTCACTGTGACAAATGCATGAAACACAGCTGAGAAAGCGTATTATGGAGCAATAGTAGTTGTATTGAGGATGTTTAGAATTGGGGTCACTTCCATTTTTTTTTACATGCGCAGCTTAAGATTCATTCTAAATATCAAATGGCAAAACCGAGTCACAAACCTGGAGGTGCTCGACCGTGCAGAGATGAGCAGCATCGAGGCCATGATCCTCAAAAATCAACTCCGATGGATGGGACATGTTACTCGGATGGATGACCACCGCCTCCCCAAACAACTCTGGTATGGGGAACTTAGCTCAGGCAAGAGAAACACAGGTACACCACGCAAGCACTTTAAAGACTGCGTGAAGGCACACCTCACCCATACTAACATTCCACCAAAAGAGCTTGAAACTGAAGCTTCGGACAGACCTCAGTGGCGTTCCATCACCCTGCAGGCCCAGACTGTTTTTCAGGACCAACGCAGGGAAAAAGCCAGGAAGGCAAGAGTGATGCGCAAGGCCACGTCATCACAATCTCCAAGCAATGAACATTTCCCCTGCCCCCACTGCCCCCGCGTCTGCCGTTCGAGAATTGGCCTCATAAGTCACCTCCGAACCCATAACAGGCGTTGACGTACCTCCCCTCCAGAAAACCTGAGAAGAAGCTGCCATCGTCGAAATCGATGGACTATCATCATCATCATCATCATCATCATCATCATCATCATCATCCTCATCATCCTCATCATATATACAAATGTACAAAAGAGATCGGATGACCGTGATCGACCAGATGTCCGTGATGGGGGAAATGTTAATTTTGATGGGAGAAATGTTAATGAGGCATTGAACGTCAATGAAGGACCAAATAATAATATAGAGCAAGGTATAAATGAAAAACAAAATGATAATGTAAGACATGATATTGAAACTCAAAATGTGTCAAAAAGAAATAATCACGAGTTTCTTAAAACCATGTACTTTAATGCTCGTAGTATTAGAAACAAATTTCAAGAAATACAGGCGTATGTCAAAAGCGAAAATCTCGATATGATAGGAATAACTGAGACATGGTTAAATGGTACAGACTTCGAAGGTGAATTTAATATTGCGGGATTTAAACACTTTCATCAGGATAGAAACCACAAGAAAGGTGGGGGTGTTCTATTGTACGTTAAAAGCAATGTTCATGCTTGTGTTTTAGAGAAAGTGAAACAGGATGCATATGATAGTTTGTGGGTTGAGTTAACCCAAACAAATGGACAAAAAATGAATATAGGTGTAATATATAGGCCAAAGACATTATCATTAGCAGACGACAAACTGTTATTTCAAGAACTGTCTAGTTTCTGCAACCGGGACTTATTGATAATGGGTGATTTCAATTTTACTGACATTGATTGGATGACCCTTGAACATGGCCATATAGGTAGTCGCTTGTTTGATTTTCTTGGTGACAATTACTTAATTCAGCATGTAAAAGAGCCCACAAGATATGGAAACTTACTCGATCTTTTGATCACTAGCCGCGAAAGCATGGTAACTGATGTAGAAGTCGGTGAATCTGTTGCAAATAGCGATCACAACCTAGTTAGATTCAAACTCCTAAACAATTTTAGACTAGATACTTGTGTTTCTAAAATACCCGATTTCAGTAAAGCTCAGTTCATGGGACTACGTCAGGAGCTTCAGCTTACAGATTGGGAGGCAAAATTAAACGAAAGACCTGTAGATCAGATGTGGGAAATATTTCAAAATACGCTCACTAAGATGATTCAAACTTGCATTCCTTTTAAGGACAGACGTCCCCCAAATCAGGCTCGCCCAAAGTAGCTCGACAAAGAAACTGAAAAAAGTATTGCTAAAAAGAGACAGGCTTATAAGAAATATAAGTGCTCGGGTGCATCTAATGACTATGAAAGTTATGTATCAATACAGAGAGATTTAAAAAAGACAATAAGAAAAAGAAAACGACAATACGAAATGAACATCGCTGATAAATCCAAAGAGAATCCCAAAGAATTCTATAGTTACATTAGAGATAAAAAGGTTGTTAGGAATCACATTGGTCCACTATTATCTGCTGACGGCCAACTTGAATATTCAAATGAAGGAATGTGTAATATCTTAAACAATTATTTTAGCTCGGTATTCGTAAACGAAACACCTCAAGGTGAATTCCAAACTGAAACCTGTGAAAAGTCTAGGGTAAACTTACTCACTACGGTAAATATAACAAAAGAAAAAATTAAAAGGTGTATAGACAAACTCAAAGTTAATAAAACACCAGGGCCTGACGGTTGGCATCCAAGAATCTTAAAGGAAATGAAAAATGAGATTGTTGTTCCATTAGAAATTATTTTCAAGAAATTAATCATATCCGGAGATGTCCCAAGAGAATGGAAGCTAGCTAACGTTACTCCCATATTTAAAAAAGGTGACAAAAAGAAACCAAATAACTATAGGCCTATAAGTTTGACTTCAATCGTAGGAAAAATAATGGAAACTATCATCAGAGATGCTATCGAACATCATTTAGAAAGTAACCGTTTGGTAAATGATAGCCAGCATGGTTTCAGACGGAAACGTTCTTGCGTGACTAACTTACTCGAATTCTACAACACAGTTATCTCGAATTATGACAAAAGAAACAATATAGATTTAGTATATTTAGACTTTGCAAAAGCTTTTGATACCGTACCACACGAAAGACTACTTACTAAATTAGCTTTGCATGGAATAAGTGTAGTAGCCTATTAGGTTGGACTAGTAATTGGTTGAATGGTCGAAAACAGAGAGTTGTTTTAAATGGAAAAACTTCTGGATGGAAAAGTGTTGCAAGTGGAGTTCCTCAGGGTTCCGTTCTTGGGCCACTTCTATTCATAGTATATATAAATGATATAGACCATGGACTAAAATCTACTGTTTCCAAATTTGCTGATGATACAAAACTGTGCGGAGTGGCAAATGATCACTCAAACCAATTAGATATTCAAGAAGATTTAGATCAATTACAGCAATGGTCTGAAAAGTGGCTAATGAAATTTAACACAAGTAAATGCAAGTAATGCACATAGGTAAAAATAACAGTAAGTACGATTACAAGTTATTTGGAAATTCGTTAACAAAAGTGGATAGTGAAAAAGATCTCGGCGTAATTATCAGTAACGACCTCAAATCATCCAAGCAGTGTATTTCAGCCTCTGAGAAAGCAAACAAGATTCTGGGACTGATTGCGCGATCTTTTGATTTCAAAAGTCCATCACTCATTAACAAGCTATATAAATCGTTAGTTCGTCCACATTTGGAATATGCTGTTTCCGTATGGTCACAGAATCTCATTAAAGACATTGACAGACTGGAAAAAGTACAACGGCGAGCCACAAAACTGATTCCAAATATCAAAAATAAATCATACGAAAATCGACTAAAACATATGAATCTGTTTTCCCTAAAAAAAAACGTAGACTCAGAGGCGACTTGATACAGGTCTTTAAGATTTTAAAGGGAATTGACAACATCAAAAGTGACCAAATTTTCACATTGAATGATAATCAGACAAGAAACAATGGTCTCAAACTGTCCGGAAATAGATTCAATTTGGAAGTAGGTAGAAACAACTTTGCCAACCGTGTAGTTAATGAATGGAATAAACTTCCTGCACAGGTAGTGCAATGTAGTTCAGTTCGAAGCTTTAAGAATCATTTAGATAAATACCTAAGTAAGATGCTGTAATGTTTTTAATTTATCTTATATTATTTGTTTTTGTTTTGTTATCATTTGTCTGTCTGATTTTCATTTATTATTAGTTATATGTCAATTTATTATTATTTACTATTTACCTGTTTGTTTATTATTTAAGTATACCTATGCATTTATTTATGTATTTTATTTGTTATTTACATTATCATAGTTTTTATTTATTATTTTATTATTAATATGATTTTTTTTTTGCATCCGACCTAGATATGGATCAAAAGGTCTCCTGTCGGCATGCTCCGCCTTTGTAATCCTTTGTAATCCTTTGTGGGTGTATATATATATATATATATATATAGATATATATATATATGTATATATATATATATATATATATATGTCAGCCTCTGGGTTATTATGCTACTTGGCATTATACTATATGCTCTACCATCACTATGGCTTTCAAATACACATCTATCCATGTGCGTTTTCTCATGAAAGCTATTGCTTTTACTTTACATTCAGCTGATACACCAATATATTGAAATATAGCTTATGTTTCTTAACGTTTGAATTTGTGGTAATCATATCAACCGTTTTGGCAGTGACACGTGTGTTTTATCTCTCTCTCTCTCTCTCTCTCTCTCTCTCTCTCTCTCTCTCTCTCTCTCTCTCTCTCTCTCTCTCTCTCTATCTATCTATCTATCTATCTATCTATCTATCTATCTATCTATCTATCTATCTATCTATCTCTCTCTCTCTCTATCTCTCTCTCTCTCTCTCTCTCTCTCTCTCTCTCTCTCTCTCTCTCTCTCTCTCTCTCTCTCTCTCTCTCTCTCTCTCTCTCTCTTCTCTCTCTCTCTCTCTCTCTCTCTCTCTCTCTCTCTCTCTCTCTCTCTCTCTCTCTCTCTCTCTCTCTCTCTCTCTCTCTCTCTCTCTCTCTCTCTCACTCTCTCTCTCTCTCTCTCTCTCTCTCTCTCTCTCTCTCTTCCATTAACACAACTTTAAATTATATGGATAGCCATCACTATCACAATGGCACCAAAACTTTTAACACAATCATAATGGTTACTCTAATGAATATTATTGCATTATGGGACTACTAATTCATGTATAGTAAGATGTTTGTTGACGGCATAAAAATACATACATACATATACCAAAGGTTTTCCTCCTACACGGGGGGTAGCCAAAAAGAAAAAGGCATAGAAACCACTCCCCCCATTCCATTTCCTATATATTCCACTCCCCTTCACCCTCCTCCCCCTCCTCTTATCTTGGCACCTCCTGGATGACGGGTCATCCCTGCATCCTGTCCACTGCCCTGGGTCAGAAGCAGTGTCGCGAGACACAGCACATCCACAGCAAGGCCGCTTCATAGATTCGTCTACCCCCCCCCCTCTCCGTCCGCCCCATGCAGAAAAAGAGAAGACAGGAAGAAATCCCTTCGAGCTGCGTCAATTAATTTTCTCATACATACTTCCTCACCCCCCATCCACCACCCACTCTCCCTTATGCATCATAGCATCATCTATACACAACCCCTCTCCATTCACCCCTATCTTCTGTCCTCTCCCGTCCTTCCTCCACAGACATTCCTCTCTTTTGTAATGACCATTTCACCCCATCCATCCATCTCACCCTAGGAAGCCCCTCATATTCACTCCTTCCACCTCTGCCCTCCACACTTCTTTTACAAATCTTTCTTCACTCATTCTTTCTATGTGTCCAAACCACCCTAATACTCTTTCATCAACCCTACTTCCCAGTTCCCTTTACACCCCTGTTCTCATCCTCACCTACTCATTTCTCACTCTATCCAGCCTAGTAGCCCCTATCATACTTCTCAAATTTTTCATCTCAAACACATTCAAAGTACTTCTCTCTTTCTCTCTCATGTTCCATGTTTCTGCCCCGTACAATGATGTTGGCACAATCACTCCTTCATATAACCTCCTCGTAGCATCCATTCCCAGGTGTCTATTTCTCATTACACTTTTCAATCCACCAAGGCATTTACTCATTTCTCTCGATATAAAAATACAAAATCTAGATTCAATATATGCATTGGCAAAAAATAATGTCCAGCTAATTAGCCCTCTCAAATTTCCGTTTACCATGAAAATACGTCGTTTTCTAGTATTCTAGATTTTTTTTTCTGATTGTACAAAAAGTGCTTATTGCGTTACAGTTTTTCTTTCGGGTATTCTTGGTTTTAAAGCAGTCCTGCAATAAAATAGCTGTGCTGAACCGGTTACTGTTTTTTTTTTCTTCAAAGTTTGCATATTAGAAGAGGTTGAAGCAGCTGGTGAGTGAGTTTTAAATGAATGACAAAAATAAAGTGATTGTAAAAAGTTCTTTTGGCACAATTGTAAGTTGCACCAAGTAGATGTTTCTTTACATCCTCATGTCGTAATTTCTTTTTTTTTTTCTTCTTCTTCTTCTTCTTCTTCTTCGGAGTTCCCGACAGTTACGCTCGTCAGCTGAATAGTCATCTCGCACATGCCAAAATAAAATCTGTTGAGATGTCATAGAATCAAAGAGTGGTCCTTTCTCTACAGAGATGCTCCCTCAGCTGAATTTTGTAGAGTGCCTGAAGGCTGTCAAGAGCGTGATATACATCATTTGAAACTTCTTTGATAAATTAGAAAGTGAAAAATCTCAGACGGTACATATGACAACCCAACAACTTTTTGCATATCTTCCTTTCTTTAAACCAGATAGCTAAGCTGACCATCGCGTCCTCGTCCTACTAGTCCCCCTCCCTTCCTCCTCCTTTTCCTCCTGTTCCAGAGAGGCACTTGCTTGGCAGGATATATAAGCTGTATTTCCCCCCATATCCACACACACACTCGAAGGTCCTCCTCTATAGCAACATGAACGCCATCGTCTTTGGTAAGCTTTGTAGATACAAAATTTACATTCACTATAAAAAATAAACAATTAATCTTATCATACAACAATTTGAAGGTAAATGGCAGAAAGCCTAACGAAGATTCTTTTTCTTTCCTTTCAGCTCTCCTTGTTGGTGTAGCTACTGCTCAGCAGTTCGCTCCTTTTGAACAGTTCGATGGCGTCATCAATGGTCAGTTCGAGCCCCTGAATCTTCCCGCAGGAGCTTCTTTACTCCTGGGTAGCATCGACACTTCCTTCAACTGTGCCGACCGACCCTATGGCTACTATGCCGATGAGGGCAACGACTGCCGCGTCTTCCACGTGTGCAACCCTTACCTCTTCGAAGACGGCCGCATCGAAACCGTTCAGTACAGCTTCATGTGTGGGGAGGGCTCTGTGTTCGACCAAAGCGCACTAACTTGCGTTGAGCAGTTCGCAGCCATTCCCTGCTCGGAATCCTCCTTCTTCTACTCCAGGAACGAAGAGTTCGGTCGAGTTCAGGAGAGATTCTAGTACAATATAAGAAGTTGTAAATCGTCACTAAACGAATGCAAGTTATGTTTTCTTTGTAAAGTCAGAGTTTGATAATAAAAAATTCTCTAAATCCATGATGGTTAATTCACCATATAAAATTATAATGTAGACAATTGTTCCTA
Source organism: Oratosquilla oratoria (assembly GCF_046742065.1). Taxonomy (NCBI): domain Eukaryota; kingdom Metazoa; phylum Arthropoda; class Malacostraca; order Stomatopoda; family Squillidae; genus Oratosquilla; species Oratosquilla oratoria. Next base: position 653,780 of record NC_134818.1, read on the forward strand.
AGTTTCCAATGGCCCAATTTGTGTTCGCTGGTCACTATTTTATTACTTTTAACATTGTCTTCATCAGAGAAAGCAATACAGTCTACTCTCAAAGATGTTTTCATCACTACAATGAACAACTTGCTACACATAGCATCTCTTTGTTTCTCATATACCCACTATTTTTATAGATTCTGTTTATACAAATCCATGGTACCCCACTAAGAGAGAAGCTAAAATCGTCCCTAGCTTGGATAATGCCTTCATTTTTCCGTCTCTATATGTTGTTTCTGCATTGTTCGCTGAATCAAATTTATCATACCGGGTTTTGAACTTCATGATTTCGCATAATTAAGCTATTTTTATCATTATGAAAAAATAGTATCTTAGTTTGCATCACAACTATTAGAATTTGTATACTATTTTAATGACATTAAAAAAAATATTATGTAAACAAAGCTGATATTAAAAGCTGTAAGAATATTTAAACATGTCCTATCCCTTTTAATAATGACTCATACATTTCAATTTTTTAATATATTTTTCGTTAGTGTGTCTCCCTTAAATGTTTTGCACCAACCTTGTGCTATAAAACTGGAGGTATAGTTCATTTCACCATAGCGAATATCATTTGAAGCTTCTTTGGCACCTGCAAGCATATTCTTCGTGGTACCTGTTTCATTGTTCTATATGCATGAATCCCAGATGGAAAAGTTTATAGAACAATATTAGCTGCATTAAGGATGTTTAGAATTGGGGATCACTCATTTTTTATTCGAATGATTGGATAATACGACAATGAATGTCTCTTCATATCGTCACTCATCCAATTATTATATAGGAAAAATATTTGAATGGATTACAGCATGGATCATTGACAGATTAAAGTGGGTCACCATTAATGGTGTAAAATCCAGATGGGGGAGTGTTACTAGTGGAGTTCCCAGGGTTCGGTTTTGGGTCCTTTATTATCCATTATGTATATAAACGACTTGGTCTATGGGATTATTAATGATGTTAGTAAGTTTGCGAACGACACTGAAATAGGTCGCCAAATTAGGTCAGGGGAAGAAGCCGGGATACTGCAGGAAGATCTTAACAAAGTGTTTGCATGGTCGGTGAAATGGAAAATGAACTTCAGTATCTCAAAGTGAATGGGGTTAAACGTAGATTTACACGACCCAGAAAGCAGATATACCTCAAATATTATCTTTTTAGAGAAAACTGATTGCGAGAGAGAATTCAGTGTTAGTGAGTCCTGACATTAAATCCAAGAAACAGTACATCAGCGCCAGGAATAGAACTAAAAGAGCATTAGGTTTCATTGCTAGGACAGTTACAAATAAAAGTGCGGAGGTAGTTATCAAGCTCTATCTGGTGTTAGCTAGACCCATCCTTGACTATGCGGTACAGTTTTGGTATATGTCCTATAGAGTGGATATCAATTCATTAGCAGCAGTGCAAAAGAGAATGACAAAAATTATACATGGGCTCAGAAATTCACCTTACAATGACAGGTCATCTAACAGAAGTGTTATAGTGGATCAAGGGCTTTAACAAAGGAGTAGACAAGGTCATCATATTACGATAGCAGGGTGGTACTCGCAGTAATGAATTTAAATTGGATCATTTAGAATTAGATGGCAAATAGGCAAAAACGACTTACCAATAGAGTGGATAACGAATGAAATAGACTTAGTAACCACATCGTGATCGCTGAATCCATCGGTTGTTTTAAGAAAAAAATAGATTATATTATGAATTGGGGTGATAGGTGGTAATGGACATGGAACTCCCCAGTGCAGGTCTTATGGTCTTTTGCAGCCCCCTTCATCCTTATGTTCTAATATAACTTGGTCAATCGAGGTTGTATGGCATCATTCATATCACGCTTAAACTGCATTTGCATGTTATCTATTTATTTATTTATTTTATTTGTTTATTTATTTATTTATTTATTCATTTATTTATTTATTTATTTATTTATTATTATTATTATTATTATTATTATTATTATTATTATTATTATTATTATTATTATTATTATTATTATTTATTTTTTATTTTTTTTTTTTTTTATTTTTTTTTTTTTAGCAGCCTCTGGGCTAGCATGTTACTTGGCATAATACTATAGGCTCAACGATCACTATGGTTTTCAAATGCACATCTATCCATGTGTGAATTTCTCATGAAAGCTATTGTTTTTAATTTACATTCAGCTGGTACACCAATATTTCGAAATATAGTTTATATTTCTTAACGTTTGAATTTGTGGTAATCATATCATCCGTTTTGGCAGTGACACGTGTGTTTTCTCTCTCTCTCTCTCTCTCTCTCTCTCTCTCTCTCTCTCTCTCTCTCTCTCTCTCTCTCTCTCTCTCTCTCTCTCTCTCTCTCCGCAGCTGTATGGTTTCCTCCCACGTCGAAGTACGCACCACTGCCTTACTGAGCTCTACACCCGCCTCTCTCCCACCAGCGTAGTTGCCTTCCTGGACCTCAAAAGTGCTTTCGATGTAGCCAACCATGAAATAATTCTTGACCAGCTGGTTACCTTCGGAGTGCAAGGAAACCTCCTTCGATGGATTCGAGGTTATCTGAGTAACAGGAAGTCACGGGTTCTCTTTCGAGGTGTGTGCAGTTCCTACGAGCAGTTCAAACTCGGTACCCCGCAAGGTGGCGTACTAAGTCCATTTCTTTTTAACGTCTTGATGCACCGCTTACTCTCACTTCTTCCTAACGTTCCCGGTACAACCCTTCTCTGCTACGCGGACGACATCTGCATCCATTCCAACTCGCCCGCTGACCTCCAATTCGTTCTAAATGGCTTCTATACGTCAACTACCGCTTGTGGTCTCATCATTTCCCCTGAGAAGAGCAGAATATTTTCATCTCGTACTCTCCAAGCACTACCGACGTTCAACATGGGAGGTGATGCTATCCCTCATTGCACACAGTACACATACCTTGGAGTACCAGCCCGGATCACTCCAGCCATACCGACTCGACAACGTATCCATCCCCTTGTTAATGATCTCCTTGATCGTCTGCAGGCCCGTTTTAACCCTATCAAGTGGCTTGCCACAAATTCCACCGGCGCCTCATTACCAATGGTCAGAACTCTATACACCACATTTCTTTCGATCACTCGTTGACTACTTATCACCTGCCCTTTGTCAACTTCCCAGGAGAGCTTTGGAACCTCTCGAAAAATTCCAAAATAGAGTAATGAGATTTATCTTAGGTTGCCCTCCTTCGACTCGCATCGTTAACATGCAAAGTGAACTTGGTCTACCCTCGCTTGTAGAGAGAATATATGCTAACATGGCCATTCTCTCTGTAAAATGCCTCCGATCGCCCTATCTGTCCCCAAACTTTACTGCTACCATCAGAGCGTCGCTCGAACCTGACAGTGCACCCCGCCTCCCACTTCGACCAGGAGGCCGCAACCTCGTCACTACAGTGTGCAACACACTTAGAAACCTTGACATCCACGTCCCTGAAGAAACGGTTGAACCCGACTTGCCCCCGTGGCGAATCTCCCTCCCTAACGTCACCTTCACACCAACCTCCAAAGATGACCTTCCTGCACTTCAAAAGCAACTAGCACTAGAGACCATCGACAGCGTATCCTCAAAGATCCCCGCAGCTCATGTCATCTACGTGGATGGCTCAGTACAGGCTGATGGAAGAGCAGCGTGTGCCATGTACTCACCCACCTTACAGCCACCTGTGGAAGCTGGATGGATTGGCCGCAGGTTACCTGTCACATCAAGCTCCACGTTTTGTGAGCTACACGGAATCCTCGACGCAGTAACATATCTTGTAGACTGTAACGTAAATGGTGTGATCGTTTGTGACTCCCAACCAGCTCTACACGCCCTCTCCTCACCCAGACCCAACTACTATCGTGTTGTACAGGCCATACTGACCCAACTCGCCGTTGTTCATGAAGCATCTATGGCCGTATCTCTCGTATGGATGCCTTCACACGTAGACCTTGCTGGCAACGACACTGTGGACCGTATTGCCAAAGCAGCTTGTGCCTTCGTCTTAGATAACGAACGCGTAGTACCCTCTCTCACATGCCTCAAAAACAGAATACACGCAGCCACTCACACCATAACAACACGCCGAAGAGATGCGGAACGAGCCACCAGTGTCTCCATTCAACACCACGACCACTTCCTACCCTGCCGCCACAAGTATCGCCGACGCGGACCCATGGTACGGAGACACAATGTTGTCAGTGCTCGGCTCAGACTCGGATATCGACCTGTGTGGCAAATATCCCAGGCGGAAGATATGCCACATTACTCATCATGCAGGCTGTGTAACCGCCCTAACGCCAACACTCTTGAACACTACTGTCTCCAATGCCCCATTGTGACAGACAGTATTCCACAGAGACAAGACGTGATAACTGTATGTAAACATTTACTTAGTGACGACAACTTAGATACACTCCTAGCTCGCCACCCCCATTTTGGGGGATTTTGATTGTTAAATCCAATCATACCTCCTTTTGTATCTCTTTCCATAACAATATGACTAATATACTATTGTTTGTCGCCCTCAGAAGCAATGAATCTATTAATCGGTGGACCATCTTTCCAAGGCAGCCTATACCTACGTCATGGACGTCACGCGCCCCATACGACCACCTCCTACCCAACCGCCACAAGTAACGCCGACGCAAGACCAGTACGAAGGCACAATATATGTCAGTGCTCGGCTCGGACTTGGGAGTCGACTTGTGTGACGGGGCTCCTAGACGGATGATATGCCACGGTGATCACCGTACGGGCTGCGTAACCGTCGTAATACGAACACCCTTGGTATTATTGTCTCCAGTGACCCATAGTGACAGACAATATTCCCCGGAGACGGGGCATGATGATTATATGTAAACACTTACATAGTACCACTATCCCGCCATCACCATTTCGGGGAATCCTGAATGATTATTGTATTATGTCTCCATTTAAAGAATGCTGTGATAGATGTACTATTGTTTGCCGCCCACGGGCGTAATAAATTTATTAAAACAATCTCTCTCTCTCTCTCTCTCTCTCTCTCTCTCTCTCTCTCTCTCTCTCTCTCTCTCTCTCTCTCTCTCTCTCTCTCTCTCTCTCTCTCTCTCTCTCTCTCTCTCTCTCTCTCTCTCTCTCTCTCTCTCTCTCTCTCTCTCTCTCTCTCTCTCTCTCTCTCTCTCTCTCTCTCTCTCTCTCTCTCTCTCTCTCTCTCTCTCTCTCTCTCTCTCTCTCTCTCTCTCTCTCTCTCTCTTCCGTCTACTAGCACAACTTTAAATTATATGGATAGCCATCACTATCACAATGACACCAAAATTTTAACACAATCAAAATGTCTATTCTCTAATGAGTATCATTGCATTATGAGACTACTGATTCATGTACAGTAAGAAGTTTGTTGACGACATAAAAATAAAAAATCTAAATTCAATATATGCATTGGCAAAAAATAAATGTCCAGCTTATTAGCTTTCTCAAAATTCCCTTTACCAGGAAAATGCATGGTTTTTCTAGTATTCTAGAAATGTAGTTTTATTTGTTGTGTTGTACACTGTTGGTAGGAACCAATAAACTAAGTTGTTCTGATCGTGCGAAAAGTGCTTATTGCGTTCAAAGTTACCTTGGGGGTATTCTTTGGTATTAAAGTAGTCCTGCAATAAAATAATTGTGCTAAGCCGGTTACTGTTGTGTTTTTTTTTTTTTCAAAGTTTGCAAATTAAGAGAGACCGAAGCAGTTGGTGAGTGAGTTTCAAATAAATGAGAAAAAATCGAGTGGTTGTAGAGAGTTCTCTTGGCACAATCGTAAGTTGTACCAAGCAGATGTTTCTTCACATCCCCATGGCGTAATATATATTATTTTTTTTTCGGGGTTCCCGACAGTTACCCTCGTCAGCTGAATAGTCACCTGGCACATGCCATAATAAAATCTCTTGAGATGTCACAGAATCAAAGAGTGGTCCTTTCTGTATAGAGATGCTCCCTCACTAAATTTTGTTGAGTGCGTGAAGGCTGTCAAGATTGTAATATACATCACTTGAAACTTCTTTGATAAATTAGAAAGTGAAAAATCTCAGACGGTACATATAACAAACCTAACAACTTTTTGTACTTCTTCCTTTCTTTAAACCAGATAGCTAACCTGGCCATCGCGTCCTCGTCATACCAGTCCCCCTCCCTTCCTCCTCCTTTTCCTCCTGTTCCAGAGAGGCACTTGCTTGGCAGGATATATAAGCTGTAATTCCCCCCCATATCCACACACACTCGAAGGTCCTCCTCTATAGCAACATGAACCCCATCGTCTTTGGTAAGCTTTGTAGATACAAAATTTACATTCACTATAAAAAATAAATAATTAATTTTATTATACAACAATTTGAAGGTAAATGCCAAAAAGCCTAACAAAGATTAATTTTCTTTCCTTTCAGTTCTCCTTGTTGGTGTAGCTTCTGCTCAGCAGTTCGCTCCTTTTGAACAGTTTGATGGCGTTATCAATGGTCAGTTCGAGCCCCTGAATCTTCCAGCAGGAGCTTCTTTACTCCTGGGTAGCATCGACACTTCCTTCAACTGTGCCGACCGACCCTATGGCTACTATGCCGATGAGGGCAACGACTGCCGCGTCTTCCACGTGTGCAACCCTTACCTCTTCGAAGACGGCCGCATCGAAAGTGTTCAGTACAGCTTCATGTGTGGGGAGGGCTCTGTGTTCGACCAAAGCGCACTAACTTGCGTTGAGCAGTTCGCAGCCATTCCCTGCTCGGAATCCTCCTTCTTCTACTCCAGGAACGAAGAGTTCGGTCGAGTTTAGGAGAGATTCTAGTGCAACACAAGAGGCTATAAATTCTCATAGCGTGAAAGAATTTTATATTTTCTTTGTAATGTCAGAGTTTGATAATAAAATATTCTCAAAATTCATGCTGGTTAATTTACCATATAAAATTTTAATGCATAAAGATGTCCTTAAGCTTCCAAACGCCCAGTTTGTGTTCACTGGTCACTACTTTTCCTGTATTACTTTCGGCGCTGAGGTATAGATCATTTTTTGAAAGCAAACATCACTTGGAACAATGTTGGCACTATCAAGCATTTTTCTTCATTATACCTGTTTCACTGTGACAAATGCATGAAACACAGCTGAGAAAGCGTATTATGGGGCAATAGTAGCTGCATTGAGGGTGTTTAGAATTGGGGTCACTTCCATTTTATTTACATGCGCAGCTTAAGATCCATTCTAAATATCAAATGGCAAAACCGAGTCACAAACCTGGAGGTGCTCGACCGTGCAGAGATGAGCAGCATCGAGGCCATGATCCTCAAAAGTCAACTCCGATGGGTGGGACATGTTACTCGGATGGATGACCACCGCCTCCCTAAACAACTCTGGTATGGGGAACTTAGCTCAGGCAAGAGAAACACAGGTACACCACACAAGCACTTTAAAGACCTCACCCATACTAACATTCCACCAAAAGAGCTTGGAACTGAAGTTTCTGACAGACCTCAGTGGCGTTCCAACACCCTGCTGGCCCAGACCGTTTTTGAGGAACAACGCAGGGAAAACGCCAGGAAGACAAGAGCGAGGCACAAGGCCACGTCATCATAGTCTTCAAGCAATGAACATTTCCCCTTCCCCCACTGCCCCCGCGTTTGCCGATCGAGACGTACCTCCCCTCCAGAAAATCTGAGAAGCTGTCATCGTCGAAATCGACGGACTACCATCATATATATATATATATATATATATATATATATATATATATATATATATGTATATATATATATATATATGTGTGTGTGTGTGTGTGTGTGTGTGTGTGTGTGTGTGTGTGTGTGTGTGTGTGTGTGTGTGTGTGTGTGTGTGTGTGTGTGTGTGTGTGTGTGTGTGTGTGTGTGTGTGTGTGTGTGTGTGTGTGTGTGTGTGTGTGTGTGTGTGTGTGTGTGTGTGTGTGTGTGTATATATATATATATATCATGCTATTTGCAATTATACTCTATGCTCTACCATCACTATGCCTTTCAAATACACATCTATCCATGTGCGTTTTTCTCATGAAAGCTATTGCTTTTACTTTACATTCAGCTGATACACCAATATATTGAAATATAGCTTATGTTTCTTAACGTTTGAATTTGGGGTAATCAGATAATCATATCAACCGTTTGGGCAGTGACACGTGCGTTTTATCTTTCTCTCTCTCTCTCTCTCTCTCTCTCTCTCTCTCTCTCTCTCTCTCTCTCTCTCTCTCTCTCTCTCTCTCTCTCTCTCTCTCTCTCTCCTCCCTCTCTCTCTCTCTCTCTCTCTCTCTCTCTCTCTCTCTCTCTCTCTCTCTCTCTCTCTCTCTCTCTCTCTCTCTCTCTCTCTCCTCTCTCTCTCTCTCTCTCTCTCTCTCTCTCTCTCTCTCTCTCTCTCTCTCTCTCTTCTCTCTCTTCCATTAACACAACTTTAAATTATATGGATAGCCATCACTATCACAATGGCACCAACACTTTTAACACCATCAAAATGGCTACTCTAATGAATATCATTGCATTGTGGGACTACTGATTCATGTACAGTAAGATATTTGTTGACGGCATAAAAATACATACATACATTTACCAAAGGTTTTTCCCTCTACACGGGGGGTAGCCAAAAAGAAAAAGGCATAGAAACCACTCCCACCCATTCCATTTCCTATATATTCCACTCCCCTTCACCCTACTCCCTCCCTCTTATCTTAGCACCTCCTGGATGACGGGTCATCCTCCCTTCACACCTGGGTCAGAAGCAGTGTCGCGATACACAGCACATCCACACACTTCATAAAATCGGCTACCCCCCCCCCCCCTCTCCGTCACCCCATGCAGAAATGGAGAAGACTGGGAGAAATCCCTTCGGGTTGCGTATATATTTTTTATACATATTTCCTCACCCCCATCCCCGACCCACTCCCCATCATGCATCACAGGATCATCTATACACGACCCCTCTCCATTCAACCCTATCTTCTGTCCTCTCCCGTCCTACTTCCACAGACACTTCCTCTCTTTTGTAATGCCCTTTTCAGCCCATCCATCCATCTCATTCTAGGACGACCCTCATATTCACTCCTTTCACCTCTGTCTTCCACACTTCTTTTACTAATCTTTCTTTACTCATTCTTTCTGTGTCCAAACCATCCTAATACTATTTTATCCACCCTACCTCCCAGTTCCCTTTCCACCTCTGTTCTCTTCCTCACCTCCTCATTTCTCACTCTATCCAGCCTAGTAGCCCCTATCATACTTCTCAAACATTTCAACTCAAACACATTCAAACTCCTTCTCTCTTCCTTTCTCATGTTCCATGTTTCTGCCCCGTACAATGCTGTTGGCACAATCACTCCTTCATATAACCTCCTCATAGCATCCATTCCCAGATGTCTATTTCTCATTACACTTTTCAATCCACCAAGGCATTTACTTGCTTCTCTCGGCATAGAAATACAAAATCTAAATTCAATATATGCATTGGCAAAAAAAAATGTCCAGCTAATTAGCCCTCTCAAAATTCCGTTTAACATAAAAATACGTCGTTTTCTAGTATTCCAGAATTTTTTCTCTATTTTTTTTTTTTTTTTTTTAACTTATTGTGTTGTGCACACTGCTGGTAGGATCCAATGAAATAATTTGTTCTGATTGTACAAAAAGTGTTTATTGCGTTAAAGTTTTTCTTTCGGGTATCCTTGGTTTTGAAGTAGTCCTGCGATAAAATAACTGTGCTGAGCCGGTTACTGTTATTTTTTTTTCAAAGTTTGTATATTAGAAGACGTTGAAGCAGCTGGTGAGTGAGTTTTAAATAAATGACAAAAATAAAGTGGTTGTAAAAAGTTCTTTTGGCACAATTGTAAGTTGCACCAAGTAGATGTTTCTTGACACCCTCATGTCGTAAAACAATATGCTATAATAAAATCTATTGCGATGTCACAGAATCAAAGGGTGGTCCTTTCTCTACAGAGATGCTCTCTCAGCTAAATTTTGTAGAGTGCCTGAAGGCTGTCAAGAGCGTGATATATATTACTTGAAACTTCTTTGACAAATTAGAAAGTGAAAAATCTCATACGGTACATATAACAAACCCAACAACTTTAAACCGGATAGCTACGCTGACCATCGCGTCATTGTCCTATCAGTCCCCCCCCCCCCTCCTCCTCCTTTTCCTCCTGTTCCAGAAAGGCACTTGCTTAGCAGGATATATAAGCTGTAATTCCCCCATATCCACACACACACTCGAAGGTCCTCCTCTATAGCAACATGAACGCCATCGTCTTTGGTAAGCTTTGTAGATACAAAATTTACATTCACTATCAAAATAAACAATTAATTTTATTATACAACAATATGAAGGTAAATGGCAGAAAGCCTAACGAGGATTCGTTTTCTTTCCTTTCAGCTCTTCTTGTTGGTGTAGCTACTGCTCAGCAGTTTGCTCCTTTTGAACAGTTCGATGGCGTCATCAATGGTCAGTTCGAGCCCCTGAATCTTCCCGCAGGAGCTTCTTTACTCCTGGGTAGCATCGACACTTCCTTCAACTGTGCCGACCGACCCTATGGATACTATGCCGATGAGGGCAACGACTGCCGCGTCTTCCACGTGTGCAACCCTTACCTCTTCGAAGACGGCCGCATCGAAACCGTTCAGTACAGCTTCATGTGTGGGGAGGGCTCTGTGTTCGACCAAAGCGCACTGACGTGCGTTGAGCAGTTCGCAGCCATTCCCTGCTCGGAATCCTCCTTCTTCTACTCCAGGAACGAAGAGTTCGGTCGAGTTTAGGAGAGATTCTAGTTCAACACAAGAGGCTATAAATTCTCATTGCGTGATAGAATTTTATATTTTTTTTTGTAATGTCAGAGTTTGATAATAAAATGTTCTCAAAAATCATGCTGGTTAATTTACCATATAAAATTGTAATGTATAAAGATATGCTTAAGCTTCCAAAGGCCCAGTTTGTGTTCACTGGTCACTACTTTTCCTGTATTACTTTCGGCGCTGAGGTATAGATCATTTTTTGAAAGCAAACATCACATGGAACAATCTTGGCACTATCAAGCATTTCTCTTCATTATACCTGTTTCACTGTGACAAATGCATGAAACACAGCTGAGAAAGCGTATTATGGGGCAATAGTAGCTGCATTGAGGATGTTTAGAATTGGGATCACTTCCATTTTTTTTTTTTTTTTATATGCGCAGCTTAAGATCCATTCTAAACATCAAATGGCAAAACAGAGTCACAAACCTGGAGGTGCTCGACCGTGCAGAGATGAGCAGCATCGAGGCCATGATCCTCAAAAGTCAACTCCGATGGGTGGGACATGTTACTCGAATGGATGACCACCGCCTCCCCAAAACAACTTTGGTATGGGGAACTTAGCTCAGGCAAGAGGAACACAGGTAGACCACGCAAGCGCTTTAAAGACATCGTGAAGACACACCTCACCCATACTAACATTCCACCAAAAGAGCTTGAAACCGAAGCTTCGGACAGACCTCAGTGGTGTTCCATCACCCTGCAGATCCAGACCGTTTTTGAGGACCAACGCAGGTAAAACGCCAGGAAGGCAAGAGCGAGGCGCAAGGCCACGTCATCACAATCTTCAGGCAATGAACATTTCCCCTACCCCAACTGCCCCCGCGTCTGCCGTTCGAGAATTGGCCTCATAAGTCACCTCCGAACCCATAACAGGCGTTATCGTACCTCCAGAAAACCTGAGAAGCTGTCATCGTCGAAATCAACGGACTACTACTACCACCTTCATCATCATCATCATCATCATCATCATCATCATCATCATCATCATCATCATCATCATCATCATCATCATCATCATCATCATCATCATCATCATCATCATCATCATCATCATCATCATCATCATCGTCATCGTCATCGTCATCATCATCATCATCATCATCATCATCATCATCATCATCATCATCATCATCATCATCATCATCATCATCATCATCATCATCATCATCATCATCATATATACATATATATATATATATACATATATATATATATATATATATATATGTATATACATATATATATATATATATATATATATATATATATATATATATATATATATATATATATATGTCAGCCTCTGGGTTATCATGCTACTGGGCATTATACTATATGCTCTACCATCACTATGTCTTTCAAATACATATGTGCGTTTTCTCATGGAAGCTATTGCTTTTACTTTACATTCAGCTGATACACCAATATATCGAAATATAGCTTATGTTTCTTAACGTTTGAATTTGTGGTAATCATATCAACCGTTTTGGCAGTGACACGTGTGTTTTATCTCTCTCTCTCTCTCTCTCTCTCTCTCTCTCTCTCTCTCTCTCTCTCTCTCTCTCTCTCTCTCTCTCTCTCTCTCTCTCTCTCTCTCTCTCTCTCTCTCTCTCTCTCTCTCTCTCTCTCTCTCTCTCTCTCTCTCTCTCTCTCTCTCTCTCTCTCTCTCTCTCTCTCTCTCTCTCTCTCTCTCTCTCTTTTCCTTCCATTAACACAACTTTAAATTATATGGATAGCCATCACTATCACAATGGCACCAAAACTTTTAACACAATCAAAATGGCTACTCTAATAAATATCATTGCAATATGGCACTAATGATTCGTGTACAGTAAGATGTTTGTTGACGGCTTAAAAATACATATATACATATATCAAAGGATTTTTCCCCTACACGGGGGGTAGCCAAAAAGAAAAAGGCATTGAAACCACTTCCACCCATTCCATTTCCTATATATTCCACTCCCCTCCACCCTCCTCCCTCCCTCTTATCTTAGCACCTCCATCCCTGCACGTCCATCCCTGCATCCTGTCCACTGCCCTGGGTCAGAAGCAGTGTCGCAAGACACAGCACATCCACAGCAAGACCGCTTCATAAATTCGGCGACCCCCCCCCCTCTCCGTACCCCTATGCAGAAAAGAAGAAGACGGGGAGAAATCCCTTCGAGCTGCGTCAATTTATTTCTCATACATACTTCCTCATCTCCCATCCCCCACCCACTCCCCCTCATGCATCACAGTATCATCTATACACAACCCCTCTCCAATCACCCCTATCTTCTGCCCTCTCCCGTCCTTCCTTCATAGACATTCCTCTCTTTTTAATGCCCCTTTCACCCCATCCATCCATCTCATCCTAGGACGACCCCTAATATTCACTCCTTCCACCTCTGCCTTCCACACTTCTTTTACTAATCTTTTGTTACTCATTCTTTCTATGTGTCCAAACCATCCTAATACTCTTTCATCAACCCTACCTCCCAGTTCCCTTTCCATCTCTGTTCTCTTCCTCACCTCCTCATTTCTCACTCTATCCAGCCTAGTAGCCCCTATCATACTTCTCAAGCTTTTCATCTCAAACACATTCAAACTCCTTCTCTCTTCCTCTCTCATGTTCCATGTTTCTGCCCCGTACAATGCTGTTGGCACAATTACTCCTTCATATAACCTCCTCTTAGCATCCATTCCCAGATGTCTATTTCTCATTACACTTTTCAATCCACCAAGGCGTTACTCATTTCTCTCGGCATATAAATACAAAATCTAAATTCAATATATGCATTGGCAAAAAAAAATGTCCAGCTAATTAGCCCTCTTAAAATACCGTTTACCATGAAAATACGTCGTTTTCTAGTATTCTAGAATTATTTTTATACTTACTGTATTTTGCACTCCTGGTACGAACCAATGAAATAATTTGTTCTGATTGTACGAAAAGTACTTATTGCGTTAAAGTTTTTCTTTTGGGTATCCTTGGTTTTAAAGTAGTCCTGCAATAAAATAACTGTGCTGAGCCGGTTACTTTTTTTTTTTTTTTTTTTTCATATTAGAAGACGTTGAAGCAGCTGGTGAGTGAGTTTTAAATAAATGACAAAAATAAAGTGGTTGTAAAAAGTAGATGTTTCTTGACATCCTCATGTCGTAAAACAATATGCTATAATAAAATCTATTGCGATGTCACAGAATCAAAGGGTGGTCCTTTCTCTACAGAGATGCTCTCTCAGCTAAATTTTGTAGAGTGCCTGAAGGCTGTCAAGAGCGTGATATACATCACTTGAAACTTCTTTGACAAATTAGAAAGTGAAAAATCTCAGACGGTACATATAACAAACACAGCAACTTTAAACCGGATAGCTACGCTGACCATCGCGTCCTTGTCCTACCAGTCCCCCCCCTCCTCCTCCTCCTTTTCCTCCTGTTCCAGAGAGGCACTTGCTTGGCAGGATATATAAGCTGTAATTCTCCCCATATCCACACACACACTCGAAGGTCCTCCTCTATAGCAACATGAACGCCATCGTCTTTGGTAAGCTTTGTAGATAGACAATTTACATTCACTATCAAAATAAACAATTAATTTTATTATACAACAATTTGAAGGTAAATGGCAGAAAGCCTAACGAGGATTCGTTTTCTTCCCTTTCAGCTCTCCTTATTGGTGTAGCTACTGCTCAGCAGTTCGCTCCTTTTGAACAGTTCGATGGCGTCATCAATGGTCAGTTCGAGCCCCTGAATCTTCCCGCAGGAGCTTCTTTACTCCTGGGTAGCATCGACACTTCCTTCAACTGTGCCGACCGACCCTATGGCTACTATGCCGATGAGGGCAACGACTGCCGTGTCTTCCACGTGTGCAACCCTTACCTCTTCGAAGACGGCCGCATCGAAACTGTTCAGTACAGCTTCATGTGTGGGGAGGGCTCTGTGTTCGACCAAAGCGCACTGACGTGCGTTGAGCAGTTCGCAGCCATTCCCTGCTCGGAATCCTCCTTCTTCTACTCCAGGAACGAAGAGTTCGGTCGAGTTTAGGAGAGATTCTAGTTCAACACAAGAGGCTATAAATTCTCATTGCGTGATAGAATTTTATATTTTCTTTGTAATGTCAGTGTTTGATAATAAAATGTTCTCAAAAATCATGCTGGTTAATTTACCATGTAAAATTGTAATGTATAAAGATATGCTTAAGCTTCCAAAGGCCCAGTTTGTGTTCACTGGTCACTACTTGTCCTGTATTACTTTCGGCGCTGAGGTATAGATCATTTTTTGAAAGCAAACATCACATAGGACAATATTGGCACTATCAAGCATTTCTCTTCATTATACCTGTTTCACTGTGACAAATGCATGAAACACAGCTGAGAAAGCGTATTATGGAGCAATAGTAGTTGTATTGAGGATGTTTAGAATTGGGGTCACTTCCATTTTTTTTTACATGCGCAGCTTAAGATTCATTCTAAATATCAAATGGCAAAACCGAGTCACAAACCTGGAGGTGCTCGACCGTGCAGAGATGAGCAGCATCGAGGCCATGATCCTCAAAAATCAACTCCGATGGATGGGACATGTTACTCGGATGGATGACCACCGCCTCCCCAAACAACTCTGGTATGGGGAACTTAGCTCAGGCAAGAGAAACACAGGTACACCACGCAAGCACTTTAAAGACTGCGTGAAGGCACACCTCACCCATACTAACATTCCACCAAAAGAGCTTGAAACTGAAGCTTCGGACAGACCTCAGTGGCGTTCCATCACCCTGCAGGCCCAGACTGTTTTTCAGGACCAACGCAGGGAAAAAGCCAGGAAGGCAAGAGTGATGCGCAAGGCCACGTCATCACAATCTCCAAGCAATGAACATTTCCCCTGCCCCCACTGCCCCCGCGTCTGCCGTTCGAGAATTGGCCTCATAAGTCACCTCCGAACCCATAACAGGCGTTGACGTACCTCCCTTCCAGAAAACCTGAGAAGAAGCTGCCATCGTCGAAATCGATGGACTATCATCATCATCCTCCTCATCAGCATCCTCATCATCCTCATTATATATACAAATGTACAAAAGAGATCGGATGACCGTGATCGACCAGATGTCCGTGATGGGGGAAATGTTAATTTTGATGGGAGAAATGTTAATGAGGCATTGAACGTCAATGAAGGACCAAACAATAATATAGAGCAAGGTATAAATGAAAAACAAAATGATAATGTAAGACATGATATTGAAACTCAAAATGTGTCAAAAAGAAATAATCACGAGTTTCTTAAAACCATGTACTTTAATGCTCGTAGTATTAGAAACAAATTTCAAGAAATACAGGCGTATGTCAAAAGCGAAAATATCGATATGATAGGAATAACTGAGACATGGTTAAATGGTACAGACTTCGAAGCT
>NC_134818.1:675000-687500 GCF_046742065.1 Oratosquilla oratoria
TTTTTGGCACAATTGTAAGTTGCACCAAGTAGATGTTTCTTTACATCCCCATGTCGTAATTTTTTTTTTTTTTTTTTTTATTCTTCTTCTTCGGAGTTCCCGACAGTTACGCTCGTCAGCTGAATAGTCATCTCGCACATGCAAAAATAAAATCTGTTGAGATGTCATAGAATCAATGGGTGGTCCTTTCTCTACAGAGATGCTCCCTCAGCTCAATTTTGTTGAGTGCCTGAAGGCTGTCAAGAGCGTGATATACATCACTTGAAACTTCTTTGACAAATTAGAAAGTGAAAAATCTCAGACGGTACATATAACAAACCCAACAACTTTAAACCGGATAGCTACGCTGACCATCGCGTCCTCGTCCTACTAGTCCCCCTCCCTTCCTCCTCCTTTTCCTCCTGTTCCAGAGAGGCACTTGCTTGGCAGGATATATAAGCTGTAATTCCCCCCATATCCACACACACACTCGAAGGTCCTCCTCTATAGCAACATGAACGCCATCGTCTTTGGTAAGCTTTGTAGATACAAAATTTACTTTCAATATAAAAAATAAATAATTAATTTTATCATACAACAATTTGAAGGTAAATGGCAGAAAGCCTAACGAAGATTCTTTTTCTTTCCTTTCAGCTCTCCTTGTTGGTGTAGCTACTGCTCAGCAGTTCGCTCCTTTTGAACAGTTCGATGGCGTCATCAATGGTCAGTTCGAGCCCCTGAATCTTCCCGCAGGAGCTTCTTTACTCCTGGGTAGCATCGACACTTCCTTCAACTGTGCCGACCGACCCTATGGCTACTATGCCGATGAGGGCAACGACTGCCGCGTCTTCCACGTGTGCAACCCTTACCTCTTCGAAGACGGCCGCATCGAAACTGTTCAGTACAGCTTCATGTGTGGGGAGGGCTCTGTGTTCGACCAAAGCGCACTAACTTGTGTTGAGCAGTTCGCAGCCATTCCCTGCTCGGAATCCTCCTTCTTCTACTCCAGGAACGAAGAGTTCGGTCGAGTTTAGGAGAGATTCTAGTGCAACACAAGAGGCTATAAATTCTCATTGCGTGAAAGAATTTTATATTTTCTTTGTAATGTCAGAGTTTGATAATAAAATATTCTCAAAATTCATGCTGGTTAATTTACCATATAAAATTTTAATGCATAAAGATGTCCTTAAGCTTCCAAAGGCCCAGTTTGTGTTCACTGGTCACTACTTGTCCTGTATTACTTTCGGCGCTGAGGTATAGATCATTTTTTGAAAGCAAACATCACTTGGAACAATGTTGGCACTATCAAGCATTTTTCTTCATTATACCTGTTTCACTGTGACAAATGCATGAAACACAGCTGAGAAAGCGTATTATGGGGCAATAGTAGCTGTATTGAGGATGTTTAGAATTGGGGTCACTTCCATTTTATTTACATGCGCAGCTTAAGATCCATTCTAAATATCAAATGGCAAAACCGAGTCACAAACCTGGAGGTGCTCGACCGTGCAGAGATGAGCAGCATCGAGGCCATGATCCTCAAAAATCAACTCCGATGGATGGGACATGTTACTCGAATGGATGACCACCGCCTCCCTAAACAACTCTGGTATGGGGAACTTAGCTCAGGCAAGAGAAACACAGGTACACCACGCAAGCACTTTAAAGACCTCACCCATACTAACATTCCACCAAAAGAGCTTGAAACTGAAGTTTCTGACAGACCTCAGTGGCGTTCCATCACCCTGCAGGCCCAGACTGTTTTTGAAGACCAACGCAGGTAAAACGCCAGGAAGGCAAGAGCGAGGCGCAAGGCCACGTCATCACAATCTTCAGGCAATGAACATTTCCCCTACCCCAACTGCCCCCCGCGTTTGCCGATCGAGACGTACCTCCTCTCCAGAAAATCTGAGAAGCTGTCATCGTCGAAATCGACGGACTACCATCATATATATATATATATATATATGTGTGTGTGTGTGTGTGTGTGTGTGTGTGTGTGTGTGTGTGTGTGTGTGTGTGTGTGTGTGTGTGTGTGTGTGTGTGTGTGTGTGTGTGTGTGTGTGTGTGTGTGTGTGTGTGTGTGTGTGTGTGTGTGTGTGCGTGTGTGTGTGTGTGTGTGTGTGTGTATACATATATATATATCATGCTATTTGCAATTATACTATATGCTCTACCATCACTATGCCTTTCAAATACACATCTATCCATGTGCGTTTTTCTCATGAAAGCTATTGCTTTTACTTTACATTCAGCTGATACACCAATATATTGAAATATAGCTTATGTTTCTTAACGTTTGAATTTGGGGTAATCAGATAATCATATCAACCGTTTTGGCAGTGACACGTGCGCTTTATCTTTCTTTCTTTCTCTCTCTCTCTCTCTCTCTCTCTCTCTCTCTCTCTCTCTCTCTCTCTCTCTCTCTCTCTCTCTCTCTCTCTCTCTCTCTCTCTCTCTCTCTCTCTCTCTCGCTCTCTCTCTCTCTCTCTCTCTCTCTCTCTCTCTCTCTCTCTCTCTCTCTCTCTCTCTCTCTCTCTCTCTCTCTCTCTCTCTCTCTCTTCCTTCCATTAACACAACTTTAAATTATATGGATAGTCATCACTATCACAATGGCACGAAAACTTTTAACACAATCAAAATGGCTACTCTAATGAATATCATTGCAATATGGCACTAATGATTCATGTACAGTAAGATGTTTGTTGACAGCATAAAAACACATACATACATATACCTGTATCCATCACCATTACTAACCATCACCCACCACGCACGTGATCCACATGCTTGCAACAGAGCGAGACTTCCTCTTGCTTACCTTGCATTTCCCACGACATGCACCCCTAACACAGCACAATTTGAAGACAAACAAGTATAGATACCTAGTGTCACCAGACTAACGTATCATAAATCCTTTTATTATAACTGCCCTAGTGTATTACGCATAAACTAACATAGATATAATATACCTAACAATATCCACCAATTATACAACTAACCCTTATATATCTAAACCGTCCCCAATCCATAGATTAACGAGACTAACGCCTTTGCTTACAGCAACCCTTCTAACCCTATATATTCTATGACATCCATGTAATGTTGCCAGAGCTGGAGTAGGTGAAGAACCTACTGCCAGAGGCTGGGTAGGTCACGAACCTACCGGCCGGAGGTCAGAGCTATCGTGCCCTAGGTCAAGGCCTGGCACTTATTGTATTTAGCCCCAAGGGGCATCCGATTTGTAGTTTAATCTCAAATGTCTTCTTTAAAATAAACAACGAAAACTCCCGCTTTGGAGTCTATCTCGCCACATTAAGACTTCCCTACGTAACCATATATAACGGTTACCACAACCGTACTACAAAGGTATACACCAGGTATACAACTGGTGTCCAGCGGTGCTCTCACCCACACCATATATAACGGTTACTCAACCATACCATAACGGTATACACTGGTATACACCAGGTATACAACTGGTGTCCAGCGGTGCTCTCACCCACACCATATATAACGGTTACTCAACCATATCATAACGGTATACACTGGTATACACCAGGTATACAACTGGTGTCCAGCGGTGCTCTCACCCACACCATATTTTAACGGTTATTCAACCGTACTACACTGGTATACACTGGGATACAACTGGCGGCAGCAGCGGTTCGCCCACACCCCATACTACTACTGGTATACAACTGGTGGCGAGCAGTGCTCCTACAACAAAGGTTTTTCCCTCTACACGGGAGGTAGCCAAAAAGAAAAAGGCATAGAAACCATTCCCCCCATTCCATTTCCTATATATTCCACTCCCCTTCACCCTCCTCCCTCCGTCTTATCTTGGCACCTCCTGGATGACGGGTCATCCCTGCATCCTGTTCACTACCCTGGGTCAGAAGCAGTGTCGCGATACACAGCACATCCACAGCAAGGCCACTTCATACATTCGGCTTCCCCCTCCCCCTCTCCGTCCCCTCATGCAGAAAAGGAGAAGACAGGGAGAAATCCCTTCGGGCTGCGTCAATTTTTTTCTCATACATACTTCCTCACCCCCCAATACCCCACCCACTCCCCCTCATGCATCACAGCATCATCTATACACAACCCCTCTCCATTCACCCCTATCTTCTGCCCTCTCCTGTCCTTCCTCCACATACATTCCTCTCTTTTGTAATGTACATTTCACCCCATACATCCATCTCATCCTAGGACGACCCCTCATATTCACTCCTTTCACCTCTGTCTTCCACACTTCCTTTACTAATCTTTCTTTACTCATTCTTTCTATGTGTCCAAACCATCCTAATACTATTTCATCAACCCTACCTCCCAGTTCCCTTTCCACCTCTGTTCTCTTCCTCACCTCCTCATTTCTCACTCTATCCAACCTAGTAGCCCCTGTCATACATTCTTAAATTTTTCATCTCAAACACATTCAAACTCCTTCTCTCTTCCTCTCTCATGTTCCATGTTTCTGCCCCGTACAATGCTGTTGGCACAATCACTCCTTCATATAACCTCCTCTTAGCATCCATTCCCAGATGTCTATTTCTCATTACACTTTTCAATCCACCAAGGCATTTACTCGCTTCTCTCGGCATAAAAATGCAAAATCTAAATTCAATATATGCAGTGGCAAAAAAAAATGTCCAGCTAATTAGCCCTCTCAAAATTCCGTTTACCATGAAAATACGTCGTTTTCTCGTATTCTAGAATTTTTTCTCTTTTTTTTGTTTTTTACTTATTGTGTTGTGCACACTGCTGGTAGGATCTAATGAAATAATTTGTTCTGATTGTACGAAAAGTACTTATTGCGTTAAAGTTTTTCTTTTGGGTATCCTTGGTTTTAAAGTAGTCCTGCAATAAAATAACTGTGCTGAGCCGGTTACTTTTTTTTTTTTTTTTTTTTCATATTAGAAGACGTTGAAGCAGCTGGTGAGTGAGTTTTAAATAAATGACAAAAATAAAGTGGTTGTAAAAAGTTCTTTTGGCACAATTGTAAGTTGCACCAAGTAGATGTTTCTTGACATCCTCATGTCGTAAAACAATATGCTATAATAAAATCTATTGCGATGTCACAGAATCAAAGGGTGGTCCTTTCTCTACAGAGATGCTCTCTCAGCTAAATTTTGTAGAGTGCCTGAAGGCTGTCAAGAGCGTGATATATATTACTTGAAACTTCTTTGACAAATTAGAAAGTGAAAAATCTCATACGGTACATATAACAAACCCAACAACTTTAAACCAGATAGCTAAGCTGACCATCGCGTCCTCGTCCTACCAGTCCCCCTCCCTTCCTTCTCCTTTTCCTCCTGTTCCAGAAAGGCACTTGCTTAGCAGGATATATAAGCTGTAATTCCCCCATATCCACACACACACTCGAAGGTCCTCCTCTATAGCAACATGAACGCCATCGTCTTTGGTAAGCTTTGTAGATACAAAATTTACATTCACTATTAGAAATAAATAATTCATTTTATTATACAACAATATGAAGGTAAATGGCAGAAAGCCTAACGAGGATTCGTTTTCTTTCCTTTCAGCTCTTCTTGTTGGTGTAGCTACTGCTCAGCAGTTTGCTCCTTTTGAACAGTTCGATGGCGTCATCAATGGTCAGTTCGAGCCCCTGAATCTTCCCGCAGGAGCTTCTTTACTCCTGGGTAGCATCGACACTTCCTTCAACTGTGCCGACCGACCCTATGGCTACTATGCCGATGAGGGCACCGACTGCCGCGTCTTCCACGTGTGCACCCCTTACCTCTTCGAAGACGGCCGCATCGAAACTGTTCAGTACAGCTTCATGTGTGGGGAGGGCTCTGTGTTCGACCAAAGCGCACTGACGTGCGTTGAGCAGTTCGCAGCCATTTCCTGCTCGGAATCCTCCTTCTTCTACTCCAGGAACGAAGAGTTCGGTCGAGTTCAAGAGAGATTCTAGTGCAACACAAGAGGCTATATATTCTCATTGAATGAAAGAATTTTATGTTTTCTTTGTAAGGTCGGAGTTTGATAATAAAAAAAAATCAAAAATCATGCTGGTTAATTTACCACATAAAACTATAATGTATAAAGATGTGCTTAAGCTTCTAAAGGCCCAGATTGTGTTCACTGGTCACTACTTTGTCCTGTATTACTTTCGGCGCTGAGGTATAGATCATTTTTTGAAAGCAAACATCACATGGAACAATGTTGGCACTATCAAGCATTTTTCTTCATGGTACCTGTTTCACTGTGACAAATGCATGAAACACAGCTGAGAAAGCGTATTATGGAGCAATAGTAGCTGAATTGAGGATGTTTAGAATTGGGGTCACTTCCATTTTTTTTTTTTTTTTTTACATGCGCAGCTTAAGATCCATTCTAAATATCAAATGGCAAAACCGAGTCACAAACCTGGAGGTGCTCGACAGTGCAGAGATGAGCAGCATCGAGGCCATGATCCTCAAAAGTCAACTCCGATGGGTGGGAATGTTACTCGAACGGATGACCACCGCCTCCCCAAACAACTCTGGTATGGGGAACTTAGCTCAGGCAAGAGATACAGAGGCAGACCACGCAAGCGCTTAAAGACTGCGTGAAGGCACACCTCACCCATACTAACATTCCACCAAAAGAGACCTCAGTGGCGTTCCAACACCCTGCTGGCCCAGACCGTTTTTGAGGACCAACGCAGGGAAAACGCCAGGAAGGCAAGAACGAGGCGCAAGGCCACGTCATCATAGTCTCCAAGCAATGTACATTTCCCCTGCCCTCACTGGCCCCGCGTCTGCCGATCGAGACGTACCTCCCCTCCAGAAAATCTGAGAAGCTGTCATCGTCGAAATCGACGGACTACCACCATATATATATATATATATATATATATATATATATATATATATATATATATATATATATATATATATATATATATATATATATATATATATATATCATGCTACTTACAATTTTATTATATGCTCTACCATTACTATGCCTTTCAAATACACATCTATCCATGTGCGTTTTTCTCATGAAAGCTATTGCTTTTACTTTACATTCAGCTGATACACTAATATATTGAAATATAGCTTATGTTTCTTAACATTTGAATTTGGGGTAATCAGGTAATCATATCTCTCTCTCTCTCTCTCTCTCTCTCTCTCTCTCTCTCTCTCTCTCTCTCTCTCTCTCTCTCTCTCTCTCTCTCTCTCTTCCTTCCATTAACACAACTTTAAATTATATCGATAGCCATCACTATCATAATGGCACGAAAACTTTTAACACAATCAAAATGGCTACTCTAATGAATATCATTGCATTGTGGGACTACTCATTCATGTACAGTAAGATGTTTGTTGACGGCATAAAAATACATACATAAATATACCAAAGGTTTTTCCCCCTACACGGGGGGTAGCCAAAAAGAAAAAAGCATAGAAACCACTCCCACCCATTCCATTTCCTATATATTCCACTCCCCTTCACCCTCCTCCCTCCGTCTTATCTTGGCACCTCCTGGATGACGGGTCATCCCTGCATCCTGTCCACTGCCCTGGGTCAGAAACAGTGTCGCGAGACACAGCACATCCACAGCAAGTCCGCTTCATAGATTCGGCTACCCCCCCCCTCTCCGTCACCCCATGCAGAAAAGGAGAAGACGGGAAGAAATCCCTCTCCATTCACCCCTATCTTCTGTCCTCTCCCGTCCTTCCTCCACAGACATTCCTCTCTTTTGTAATGCCCCTCTCACCCCATCCATCCATCTCATCCTAGGACGACCCCTCATATTCACTCCTTCCACCTCTGCCCTCCACACTTCTTTTACTAATCTTTCTTCACTCATTCTTTCTATGTGTCCAAACCATCCTAATACTCTTTCATCAACCCTACCTCCCAGTTCCCTTTCCATCTCTGTTCTCTTCCTCACCTCCTCATTTCTCACTCTATCCAGCCTAGTAGCCCCTATCATACTTCTCAAGCTTTTCATCTCAAACACATTCAAACTCCTTCTCTCTTCCTTTCTTATGTTCCATGTTTCTGTTCCGTACAATGCTGTTGGCACAATCACTCCTTCATATAACCTCCTCTTAGAATCCATTCCCAGGTGTCTATTTCTCATTACACTTTTCAATCCACCAAGGCATTTACTCGCTTCTCTCGGCATAAAAATGCAAAATCTAAATTCAATATATGCATTGGCAAAAAAAAATGTCCAGCTAATTAGCCCTCTCAAAATTCCGTTTACCATGAAAATACGTCGTTTTCTAGTTTTCTAAAAAAAAAAAAAAGAAAAAAAAAATTACATAGGAACCAATGAAATAATTTGTTCTGATTGTACAAAAAGTACAGATTGCGTTAAAGTTTTTCTTTCGGGTATCCTTGGTTTTAAAGTAGTCCTGCAATAAAATAACTGTGCTGAGCCGGTTACTGTTTTATTTATTTTATCTTTTTTTTCCAAGTTTGCATATTAGAAGAGGTTGAAGCAGCTGGTGAGCGAGTTTTAGATAAATGACAAAAATAAAGTGGTTGTAAAAAGTTATTTTGGCACAATTGTAAGTTGCACCAAGTAGATGTTTCTTTACATCCTCATGTCGTAATTTTTTTTTTTTTTTTTTTTTTTTCCTTCGGGGTTCCCGACAGTTACGCTCGTCAGCTGAATAGTCATTTCGCACATGCCAAAATAAAATCTGTTGAGATGTCATAGAATCAGAGAGTGGTCCTTTCTCTACAGAGATGCTCCCTCAGCTAAATTTTGTAGAGTGCCTGAAGGCTGTCAAGAGCGTGATATACATCACTTGAAACTTCTTTGACAAATCAGAAAGTGAAAAATCTCAGACGGTACATATAACAAACCCAACAACTTTAAACCGGATAGCTACGCTGACCATCGCGTCCTCGTCCTACCAGTCCCCCCCCTCCTCCTTTTCCTCCTATACCAGAAAGGCACTTGCTTAGCAGGATATATAAGCTGTAATTCTCCCCATATCCACACACACACTGAGAAGGTCCTCCTCTATAGCAACATGAACGCCATCGTCTTTGGTAAGCTTTGTAGATACACAATTTTCATTCATTATGAAAATAATTAATTGTATTATACAACAATTTGAAGCTAATTGGCAGAAAGCCTAACGAAAATTCATTTTCTTTCCTTTCAGCTCTCCTTGTTGGTGTAGCTACTGCTCAGCAGTTCGCTCCTTTTGAACAGTTCGATGGCGTCATCAATGGTCAGTTCGAGCCCTTGAATCTTCCCGCAGGAGCTTCTTTACTCCTGGGTAGCATCGACACTTCCTTCAACTGTGCCGACCGCCCCTATGGCTACTATGCCGATGAGGGCAACGACTGCCGCGTCTTCCACGTGTGCAACCCTTACCTCTTCGAAGACGGCCGCATCGAAACCGTTCAGTATAGCTTCATGTGTGGGGAGGGCTCTGTATTCGACCAAAGCGCACTGACTTGCGTTGAGCAGTTCGCAGCTATTCCCTGCTCGGAATCCTCCTTCTTCTACTCCAGGAACGAAGAGTTCGGTCGAGTTCAGGAGAGATTCTAGTGCAATACAATCGGCACTAAATGAAAAGATGTTATGTTTTCTTTGTAAGGTCGGAGTTTGATAATAAAATGCTCTCAAGATTCATGCTGGTTAATTCACCATATAAAATTGTAATGTAGAAAGATGTGCTTAAGTTTCCAATGGCCCAATTTGTGCTCACTGGTCACTACTTGTCTTTTTTTTTAATTTGGAGCTGTCTTCGTCAGAGAAAACAATCCAGTTTAATCTCAAAGATATATTTCCATCACTACAATTAACAACTTGCTATACATAGCATCTCTTTGTTTCTCATATATCCACGATTCTGATAGATTCTTTTTCTGTATATCCATGGTCCCCCATTAAGAGAGAAGCCAAAATCGTCCCCAGCTTGGACAGATCTCTTGACAATGACCCCAGATGTCTTGATCTTTCCATCACTATATGCTGTTTCCACATTATTCGCTGAATCAAATTTATCATACCATCTTTTGAACTTCGTGACCTTGCATAATTATGCTACTTTCATAATTATGAACAAACTTTTAGTTCTATATTTTCCAAAGATTTACTGATACAAACAGTTTCATGTATAGTAGATTGTAATACAACAATTACGATTAGTAAAATGTATTTATTAAATTGAAAAAGACAATATTCTTGTGTAAACAATACTGATATTAAACGCTATAAGATTGAGTCATACAGTTCTTTAATATATTTTTTGTTTGTGTGTCCTCCTTGGATGATTTGCACCATCCTTGTGTCATGAAACTGTAGGTATAGTTCAATTCATCAAAGCGAACATAATTTGGAGTTGCGTTGGCACCAGCAAGGATTATCCTTCGTGGTACCTGTTTCACCGTGTTAAATGCATGAAATACACTATGCATAGAACCCGTTGTGTTTACTTTGCATTCAGTTGATAAAATATCATCATCAACTTGGGACATACACCAGAAAGCGCGTTGCTTCACTCATACGCCGGCGCTAGTCCTCACGGTGTCTCCAAGCACCCATGTAGTCAACAGGTAAGTCAACAGCTGATCGGATCCTAGCACTTCGTATTCTTGTGGAGCGCCGGCGTGAGTTTCAACAGGGGTTTCTTGTAGTTTATGTTGATCTCAAGAAGGCGTTTGACTTAGTGCATCATGGAGAGCTCTGGGATCTTCTGCGGTCCGCGGAATCCCTAAGAGGATTTTTGACAAGAAGTCTAGGTAGATTAGAGTCCTGAGGTGATTTAGACAAATGGGAGAGGTGAATGAGGAAAGACTAACAAAACGATTAATGATAAGCAGAAGTTGACTGCATGGGAGCTTGCCTGGAGATACCGTGATGACGGGGCGTGAGTGAAGTAACGCGCTCCTTGGAGTATGTCCTAAATTGATGATGATATTTTACCATCTGAATGTAAAGTAAAGGCAACGAGTTATCTGATTATCATTGTAATGGTAGAGTATATGTTGAAACACAAAGGCAAAAGCCGACAAGACTGTGAAAATCAACACCGTGTGAGATCGAAACCTTTATTGGTACGACGTTTCGCTTGTTACAGCTTGTACTTGAAAAAGCTGTAACAAGCGAAACGTCGTACCAATAAAGGTTTCGATCTCACACAGTGTTGATTTTCAGAGTATATGTTATCAAGTAGCATGGTAAATAAGAAACTGCTACTCCAAGAAAACTGGAAACTTATACTCTACTCCATGATATAAAAATGTAGGTGAAGAGCGATATAGATTATACTCTACAGCCTCAGTTGATCAAGTTCTGCAATAATGGAATGAGTGACTTTAGGAAGAGAAATTCATCTTCCTATTTTACAATTACTTAAAAAAAAAATTGAAGTGACCCCAATTCTAAACAACCTCAACCCAGCTACTATTGCTCCATAATAAGTTTTCTGTGTTTCATACATTTGGCACAATGAAACAGGTACCATGAAGAAAAATGCTTGATAGTGCCAACATAGTTCCAAATGATGTTTGCTTTGATAAAATGATCTATACCTTCAGCGCCGAAAGTGATACAGGACAAGTAGTAACCAGTGAACACAAACTGGGCCTTTGGAAACTTAGGCACATCTTTCTACATTACAATTTTATATGGTGAATTAAACAGCATGAATTTTGAGAATTTTTTATTATCAAACTTGGACTTTATAAGGAAAACATAACATCCTTTTATTTAATAAAAATTTATAGCCTCTTGTA
Source organism: Oratosquilla oratoria (assembly GCF_046742065.1). Taxonomy (NCBI): domain Eukaryota; kingdom Metazoa; phylum Arthropoda; class Malacostraca; order Stomatopoda; family Squillidae; genus Oratosquilla; species Oratosquilla oratoria. The sequence continues at coordinate 686,704 of NC_134818.1, forward strand.
TTGCACTAGAATCTCTCTTAAACTCGACCGAACTCTTCGTTCCTGGAGTAGAAGAAGGAGGATTCCGAGCAGGGAATGGCTGCGAACTGCTCAACGCAGGCCAGTGCGCTTTGGTCGAACACAGAGCCCTCCCCACACATGAAGCTGTACTGAACGGTTTCGATGCGGCCGTCTTCGAAGAGGTAAGGGTTGCACACGTGGAAGACGCGGCAGTCGTTGCCCTCATCGGCATAGTAGCCATAGGGTCGGTCGGCACAGTTGAATGAAGTGTCGATGTTACCCAGGAGTAAAGAAGCTCCTGCGGGAAGATTCAGGGGCTCGAACTGACCATTGATGACGCCATCGAACTGTTCAACACGAGCAAACTGCTGAGCAGTAGCTACACCAACAAGGAGAGCTGAAAGGAAAGAAAATAAATCCTCGTTAGGCTTTCTGCCAGTTGGCTTTAAATGCTATTCTATTAAAACGAATTGTTTATTTCTACAGTGAATACAAATTAGGTATCTACAAAGCTTACCAAAGACGATGGCGTTCATGTTGCTATAGAGGAGGACCTTCGAGTGTGTGTGTGGATATGGGGAGAATTACAGCTTATATATCCTGCAAAGCCAGTGCCTTTCTGAAACAGAAGGAAATGGAGGAGGGGGTGACTGGTAGGACGAGAACGCGATGGTCAGCGTAGGTATCCGGTTTAAGGAAAGGAAGATGTGCAAAAAGTTGTTGGGTTCGTTATGTGTACCATCTGAGATTTGTTTTTGTTTTTTCTAATTTGTCAAAAAAGTTTCAAGATAAGCATA
>NC_134818.1:690000-692500 GCF_046742065.1 Oratosquilla oratoria
TATATATTTATACACTGTATATATACACACACACACATATATATATATATATATATATATATATATATATATATACATATACATTCTAACAACCACAATGCACTTTAATTCTAAGCCATCAGAGGCCAGCATGCTTGAAATTGAAATGTGGTACTACCCAGAACTCGAACCGGGTATCCTCATGACAAGTGCGATAGTGACTTTCCAACTAGGCTATCAAGATATTTATATATATATATATATATATATATATATATATGTACGCATGTATGTATGTATATATGTATGTATGTATGTATGTATGTATGTATGTATGTATGTATGTATGTATGTATGTATGTATGTATGTATGTATGTATGTATGTATGTATGTATGTATGTATGTATGTATGTATGTATACAGTGATATCTTGAGATATGAAATTAATTCGTTCAGTGACCGCCGAACGAAATCACCCCAAAACAAATTTAAATTACTCAAAACAACCACAATTTATAGATAAATACGTGAGCAATAACACACACAATGATAAAATGATAAATAACAATGATAAATCTTATCATATCATACCACGGAGACAGGTGATAGCGGGGAATGGAGGTGTGAGCCAGGAGGAGGAGGGAGGGAGGGAGAGAGTCACCAGCGAACTCCTTCTCCTTAATCCATATCAAAAGTAGGCGCTCCAACTCATTATGTAGGTCTGTTCTAAGCTTCGAAGTAATAGTGACGCCTTTGGAAGGCTGCGCCTTCTTTATTGCATATATTTGGTCAAGTCTTTACCTGTTTGACCAATAACAAGAGAATAAGTCAGCATAAATACAACATTAGAACGTGGCAAATATCAAGTTGGATGTTTTTCACCGAAAAGACTTTGATCATAGAATTGACTGGAAAAAAATCAACAAAAATTGTCTTAAGTAATAACATTATCGAAAGGAACAAATTTGGATATTGTTATATCAAAAGTACTTTTAAAAATAATGTGAATATGAGTTTGAGTTTATACAAACTAGACAATTCTATCATTAAAAAAGTTGTTGATAATAATTTTGTAACTTGAAACTCTGAGCAATGCTGTTTCCTCAGGGACCTCTCCGGATTTCCCTTTTTTCATTTTACATTATGTTACACTTTGTATGATTTTTGTAGCCTTGAAGATGTCATAATAGACGAAAACGTTCAGTCACATTTTGTTTTCCTTGTAGTTTCTGCAGCTTTATTTTATCACGTGTTTATATGATTGCTTTGCATATATGAATGCATACATGCATATATATATATATATGTATACATGTATATATACACCGACACCTACCTACCTATCTATCTACATACATATATACATACACACACACACACACACACACGTACTGCATACATACATATATACATACATATATAAATACATGCATACATACATACACACATACATTCATAGATACCTACCTACCGACCCACATACATACATACATACATACATACATACATACATACAGTACATACATACATACATACATACATACATACATACATACATACATTACGTATGTACATGCATACGTACATACGTAATAAAAACACTAAAAACCTGTGTTCGGAAATACGGGAGTAATCACAAGGAAAGATAAACTAGCGAAACAGCTCTTTCGTATATTTATGTCTGTAGTGCTAGTATAAAAACTATTACAATAGGAAGAAAAAAGTACTGAAATATATGTAAGAACAAGTCATGATGAAGAAAGTACTCGGTTTGCGTAATTTTATGTTTATTGTACTGCACTGTGAGATATGAAAGTTCATTTTCATTGTCTTCCAACACGCACACACTTTATTAAGACCCACCTACAGTATTCCAGCATCTTCACTTGACCTAATATGGCAATCAAGGATCCAATATCGAGTCCTGTAGAACTCCACTAGTAACACTACCCACCCCATTTCGATTTTACACAATTTATGGAGACCCGTTGTTTTCTCTCACTAATCAATGCTCTAAGTCATTAAAAAAAAAATTATGCTATGGGCATTGATTTCATTTAGTAGTTTTTGGTAGGGCACCTTTTCGAGCACTTTCCTAAAGTCATAACTATTATTGTTCTCTGCTGCCTTGTAGGCATTAGTGTTAAAAGGATAAAGGATTAGTTACATACAACCTAACTTTGGTAGACCCATGAGTTACAAATCAGATTATGCGTTGTAAAATCTCCCTGATGATATTTGCTATTAGTGATTCCAGCATTTTACCTATAAGTGACGTAAAAATGACAACAAACGGGGCCATTGGAAACTTAGGCACATCTTTCCACGAGACAATGGTTTACTTTATATGGTGAATTAACTAGCATGGACTTTGGGGAAAATTTATTATCAAAGTCTAAATTTATAAAGAAAACATAGCAATCATTTATCTCGTTACAATGGTTTTGCCCTAAAATCTCTCCTAAACTCGACCGAACTCTTCGTTCCTGGAGTAGAAGAAGGAGGATTCCGAGCAGGGAA
>NC_134818.1:700000-712500 GCF_046742065.1 Oratosquilla oratoria
TAGTTAACTCTAGTTATAATGTTAAAACTCAACTAATTTCAAACAGAGACACTGATGGCTATCTCAGTCTCCGATGCTACATCCTAGAACGGTTTGATGCACTTAAGAACAGTGATTTTCAGTGTGGACCCAAAAAGGTATTCAATGGGTCTGAGCTCAAGGGGTCTAGCACAGACTAAACGGCATCTCGACTGACCGAGGCATGATCAAGCCAAAGCCAAATACGAAAATGAATAAAGTCTGGCGTTTGCTACAATGAATTCAAAGTTATACGCAACAGTGCTGAGAGATATAAGAAAAGTTTATTTCAGAGCTTATAGATAAAAAACCGACATGATCAAATATTCATTGATTCAACAGCTCGAACACGTTTAACCAACGTGTTCGACAACCAAATACCCCGTTCACACATTCACACATCACTGTAAACACGTGTCTGTCGAACCGCGTTCGATGAACCGTTGGATCGTATAAACCCCCCTCTTAGACTCTTAAGAAATACCCAACTGTATGTTATACAGAAATAATAGCTTTTCCCTTACCAAAGACGAGGGCGTTCATTGTGTTTTCGAGAGGAATGGTGAAAGATGTGAGAAGGTTGGAGCATCGTGGGTTTATATACATGTCCAGAGGGAGGGACGCGGGAAGGTGGCCAAAAGGAGAGGATAGGGGGAGGAGGGGAGGGGGAACGGGAGAGGGCAGGCTGGTCACCACCGCTGACCAGTTTTGGAGAAGATAAAATGTACTTCGGTTGCAGATTTCTTGTTTCGTAGAGTTACCAAGAGTTCGCAAAATTTACTTTTTTTTTTTTTTAATGTTCCTCGTGTTTACATGTAATTCAGAAGAAAAAGAATTTGTTCTTATATGCTTCATTAGTATGAGATTTTTTTTTTTTTTACGTCACTGTTACCAAATATCAAGAGAGTAAATCAGAATGAGTCGACATATTTCTTACCTCGACTGTAATTTTTGCTGTTGTACATAAAATTTTAATGTGTTGGCATTACATACCTCACAGAAAACAAATGCAAATATTTATTTTCAAGCTATTATTTTCTGATTGGATATTTTCCTAATCGAATAGAAAATATTACTCATTTTCAAACTGGAATCCAGCCAACTCATTGGCTTTACTGCTTGACTGTTCGTAAGACATTTAACGGTTTTGAATAATTATTCCTCTCCCCCTCTTTATAAACGGGATAAAATTCAAGGACTGATTGCGCGATCTTTTGACTTCAAAATTCCATTTCTCATTAACAAGCTATACAAATCGTTAGTTCGTCTACATTTGGAATATGCTGTTTCCGTATAGTCACCGAATCTCATTCAAAATATTGACAAATTGTAAAAAGTACAACGGTGAGCCACAAAATTTATTCCAAATATCAGAAACAAATCATACGAAAATCGATTAAAACATATGAATCTATTTTCCCTAAAAAAGCGTAGACTCAGAGGTGACTTTATATAGGTTTTTAAGATTTTTAAGAGAATTGACAACATTAAAAGTGACAAAATTTTCACAATGAATGAGAATTAGATAAGAGATGATGATCTCAAACTGTCAGGAAATAGATCTAATTTGGAAGTGAGTAGAAACAACTTCGCCAAGCGTGTAGTTAATGAATGGAATAAACTTCCTACAGAAGCAGTGCAATGGAGTTCAGTTCGAAGCTCTAAGATTCGTTTAGATAAATGCCTAAGCATGATGCTGTAATGTCTGCCATTTGTTTTATATCATTTATTCTTTTGTTTATTATTGTTTGCCTGTTTGTTTACTATTATTTATTATATTATTATTTATTGTTATTTATCTGTCCACTTATTATTATTTACTATTTACCTGTTTGTTTATTATTTAGCTTTACCGATTTCTTTATCTGTTTATTTATTGTTATCTATATTATTATTCTTTTTAATTTGTCTACTTATTTATTTATCCTTATAATTTTTTCGCATCCGACCTAGTTATGGACCAAACGGTCTCCTGTCAGCATGCTCCTCCTTTGTAATCCTTTATAATCCTTTGATTTGAGGTCATGCATTGTTCCGGCTTGGGCTAAGATATTCCATGTATGGTTCCAACATGGGATATATTTTTTTTATAAATATCATACTTGGATTTGAACTCATATATTGTTCCATGTTGATCTAGGATATGTCTTCTAAGTTATTCCAACTGAAAGGAAATATATATTCATTCATAATCTTCATATTTTTCTCAGTTTGTTCTCATGACTTTTCTGTCAATGTAGGCTATCCCCTTGATCGACTTCAATACTGTAATGAAGTCATCTCTTTCTATTCGATCTTTCATACATACATACATACATACATACATACATACATATACCAAGGCTTTTTCCCCCTTACAAGGGAGGTAGCCAAAAAGGAAAAGGCATAAAATCATTCCCACCCATTCCATTCCATCACTCCACACCCCTCCACCCTCCCACTTATCTTAGCACCTCCTGGATGACGGGTCATCCCTGCACCTTGTCCACTGCCCTGGGTCAGAAGCAGTGTCGCAAGACACAGCACATCCACATTGATCTTTCAAATGTCGGTAAATCTAATGCGCATCATCTCGTATGGTTTATCTGCTAGGCTGGGAATCTTAGACGGACCAGGGTTTCTATAAGCCTTTTCGCCATACCTTCATTCATATGGTGAAAAGACTCATTATTCAGCAGTAGTCCATACGTCTCTAACACAATCTTACTGATATGTTTGTCCGGTGACAAACATTCCCAAAGTCTACTACTCATTTCCCTTTGTAATAAATTCGCTTTCCAAGGAATAGTAGGAATAGTTCAAAGGTGGTCTTTTTAAGGTGCCCATTTCCAATACTTATTTTCTAATCCTATGGAAATTAATTTTCCATTTTTGGCTTCGTGTAGATATTATGTCGAGATCTTTTTGGAACAGCGGGCAGCCCTCCTTGCTTTTCACTCTTCTCGTAACCTTTGCTTCATGTGTAAAGATATTTCCATAGTTTGTTGTAATTTCCATTGTGTCATTAGCACAGATGAGAAAGAATTACAAAGGAAGAACATGTCGGTAGGAGACCTTTTGGCCTATAACTAGGTCGAATGCGATCCTCTTCAGCGTGGTTGTACAAATGGGTGAGTGGATATATATATACTAGGAGAGGGTACATAGAAGTGACATGGGGAGGTTAGCATGTTACCACGTGGTCCAGTATTTACGTATATTCATATATATTCATTGTTATTACCCAAGCATTATCTTATATATATATATATATATATATATATATATATGTATATATATGTATATATATGTATATATACATATATATATATACATATACATATACATATACATATACATTTCGCAGGCCAATAATTTTGGCAATTTTCGTTGAAACGACCTCAAATTTTCACAGCTTGCATAGAAACAGTTCAAGATTTTATGTTTAATGTTTGACATTTATTTCTTTTCAGGTTGAGAAATGCCGTTCACTTCAAAAGAAAAGTCATTTTGCGTGTTGGAATATGCTCAAACACAGTCACCCAAGACCGTGCAGCGTGCCTTATTTGCAAAATTTGCCAAAAATGCACCAACTAGTAAACAAATTTGGACCTGGCACCAAAAATTTAAAGAGGAAGGCTGCTTATGCAGGGCTAAAGGATCTGGACGGCCATCAACATCGGAAGAGAAGGTCGAGAAAGTTCGTGAAACATTCCTGCGAAGTCCCCGGAAGTCTGTAAGAAGAGCAAGTGTGGAAACCCAGATTCCTCGAACAACAGTTTGGCGCGTTCTGAGGAATTGATTGCAAATGAAACCCTACAGGCTGCAGCTCCTTCAGGCTTTAAAGGAAGATGACAAGCGAAAACGTAAAGAATTCTGCTATGATATGCTAGAGAAACTTGAAGAAGACGAGTTCGATGAGCGTCTAATTTTTAGTGATGAAGCCACGTTTCATACGAATGGCAAAGTCAATAAGCATAATGTTCGCATTTGGGGCGAAGAAAATCCCCATGCCACAATTGAGCACGAGAGGGACTCACCAAAAGTGAATGTGTTCTGCGCCATCTCCAAGAATCAAATTCATGGACCGTTTTTCTTTGAAGGAAATGTGAACGGGGATGTTTATCTGCAAATGCTTCAGAACTGGCTATTTGATCAGCTCATTGAAAATGAACATGAAAGCTTCATTTTTCAACAGGACGGGGCTCCACCTCACTGGAAGCTCACTGTACGGGCCTATCTCAATGAGAATCTACCAGAGAGATGGATCGGGCGTGGTGGTGAGGAAGACAATTTGCTGCTGAAATGGCCACCACGATCACCTGACCTGACACCGTGTGATTTTTTCCTCTGGGGATATGTGAAAGGACTCGTCTATGTCCCCCCTCTTCCTGCTAACGTTGAAGAACTCAAGCAGAGAATCACTGCCGCACTGGAGAATGTTACCAAAGACATGCTGCAGCGTGTTTGGCACGAGTTTGAGTACCGACTTGACGTGTGCAGAGTCACAGGCGGCGCTCATATTGAACATTTGTGAAACTTGTGAAATCGGTCATAGAATCTACAAATCTTTGTTTTTTTCTTTGAAATGTCAACTAATAAAACTTATGATGTTCAACATAAAGTTTGTGCAGTTTCATTGAGATTCACTGAGTAGTTTCCTAGATATTGGCATTTAAAATGACGTCAAATTTTTTGGAACACCCTGTTTATATATATATCAAAGAATGTGAAGAAATTTGCATGACTTCGGGGCTATTAATTCATACCTTCAAATACTGTGTTTATTTATCTATTTCCTTTTTCATGATTCCAAATATCTGTGAATCCAAATTACTCAATCTGATCGCTTTATTATAGTAGATATCTTTACAAATTAAATTATTTATCAATTCGGCCGAAAGCCTCATTCCTGGAATAGAAGAAGAAGGATTCCGTGCAGGAAATGGCTGCGAACTGCTCGACGCAGGCCAGTTCACTCTGGTCGAAGATGGTGCCCTCGCCACACATGAAGCTGTACTGAACAGTCTCGATGTGGCCGTCCTCGAAGAGGTAAGGGTTGCACACATGAAACACGCGGCAGCCGTTGCCCTGATCGGCGTAGAAACCGTAGGGTCGGTCGCCGCAAGCGAAGGACGTATCGATGCTACCGAGGAGGAGAGAAGCTCCCGCAGGAAGATTCAAGGGCTCGAACTGACCATTGATGATACCATCGAAGCGTTGGATAGGAGGAGCAAACTCCTGGGCTGCAGCTACTCCGACAAGAAGGGCTGAAAAATGAGTAATTTTTGTTTGTGTAAAAAAAAATATATATGCAAATCTCTATGAAATTACTTTGAGCATTGAGGTAAAGCTCATGTGTCTGCTAGATGCTGCAAAGCCTCTCACTGAAGTCATTTGCCAAAAGCATGTTACTACCGTTTCACCTACCCAAGATAAACGCGTTCATTCTGCTGTAGAGATGAGTTCAATGAATACATGGTGTTAATTTTGCCTTATATGAGCGGCGCTGGGTGAACGGGACCTTGGTAAAAAGGTAGGTTGGCGGGATATAACGTTGGTCAAGTCCATGACCCGGTTTGACCTTCTATAAGAAAATTCCAAAGCAAATAAATAGAGAAACAAATAGATAAATGGACAAATAAAATTATAATTAGATAACTAAATGAATAAATAAATAAGTATATAGATAAATAATTTAGTAAATGAATAGACGAGTAAATAAATAAATAAATAGTAAAATAAGTAAATAGTTAAATGCATAAACACATAGATAAGTAATAGATAAATGAATAAATGAATAGGTGAAAAGATAACTATATATATATATATATATATATATATATATATATATATATATATATATATATATATATATATATATATATATATATATTTTTTTTTTTTTCAGACAAATGAGAGAGAATGTGAAGAAGACCAAGTTGGTCGCCACGTTAGGGCAATAAACTCTATTCCCAACACATCTTCGTTTGCCCTTCCCCACCCACATTTTCTCTCATATATATATATATATATATATATATATATATATATATATATATATATATATATATATATATATATAATTAAAAGATAGAAAAGTGAAAATATTTCTCTTATATTGACATTTTACCTATATCCCGAAAGCTGTGACATAAATTGTAATAAATTTGTTTCAGATTCCAAGACACTCTGGGGATCCGGTTACTGGACTGTGGCTTTGAAATACCTTTAGATCCATTTGAAGATGAAGGCGCTCCGAAAGATGTGGTTTTGCGAGTTTTTAAGATGACAACTTGGAAACCCTGTGACGACCACAAGCTTCTGTTTGCATTAAGCTGCCGACTGATATTTTCTTATCCTTTTTCTAATTTTTTTCTTCTTCTTCTTCTTCTTTTTCTTCTTCTTCTTCTTCTTCTTCTTCTTCTTCTTCTTCGTACTCTTCTTCTTCTTCTTCTTCTTCTTCTTCTTCTTCTTCTTCTTCTTTTTCTTCTTCTTCTTCTTCTTCTTCTTCTTCTTCTTCTTCTTCTTCTTCTTCTTCTTCTTCTTCTTCTTCTTCTTCTTCTTCTTCTTCTTCTTCTTCTTCTTCTTCTTCTTCTTCTTCTTCTCCCACTCAATTTGAATCTAGCCCGAAGGCGAATCACAGCCTCCGGTAACAGTTCTTCAGGTTCCTAAGTAATAACTATTGTCTCAACCAAATGTCGAGATAACTACAGCACACTCAACAAATGTTTCACCTCAAGAAAAATATATGGAATCAAGTTCGGACGGGTATTTTTTTTTTTTTTTAATTTAATGTGAACTATCATTTTAAGAATGATCATTCTGTGATCACCGGCAGAGCTGGCCATGAAGTATGTTTTGACCCCCATAGCTCTGAAATTAGGAACACTAATAGTTCTCTCGTAAATTTTACAAAGTTCAAAATTCTGAGGTTTGATGGTTCCTGGTTTCAGAGATGAGAGCCACACCGACTGGCTTGGTGTAGCAATGCTAGAGGAGTGGCAATACAGATTGATCAAAACTTGTTAGCACTCTTCAGAAGATCCTATAGAACTGCAGGGTTTATCGAAGCGCTAAATTCTTTGGGACTGATCATAGATTTGTGATCGCAACACTCAGACTGAGTACAAAGTCTAGCAGGATCCCCGCTTGGGTTTCATGTGAAGAAACTCAGGTATGATTCGTGAAACTGAAAGCAAATGAGGAGTGAGTTGGAAAGCGCACAAGGTCGAGAAGTGGTGTGGCGTCGCGTGAGACACTGAAGACTATAAAGTTCCAGCTCTCCTGTAAAATAATGTGACCCATAAACATAACCCCTTCAAGGAAAGTAATTCTGTCAGTACGGAGGGAAAGGAAGAAAAGAGAAGAAACAAAGAAAAGACAGAATACCGACTAGCAAAATGGGAAAATATATGTATTCAATAAAAAAAAAGGGAAAGAAAAAGTACCAGTAACGGCATTATCAATAGTGTATAAGAAAAATATAGCATGTGGCGACATTAATATCGAAAGTAACAAACACGATACCGAATACAGTGACCGTTATGAACACCACTGTGACTGTGACTATAACTATAACTCTCACTATGACTATACTTATAAAGAGGACTACGACTATGACTATGATTATGAATAAGAGTATAACTATGACTATGACCATCATTATGACTACCACTGTCACAATCACTATCACTGCCACTATCACCATAGATGTTATTGTGAACATGACTATAATCATGACGATGACAACAATTTTGATTCTGAATATGGATCTTGTTATGAGTAAGACAATGAATATGAATAAAATATAACTAGCTAAGACTATGACTATGATTATGACTCTGACTATGATCATATCTACAAATAAATCTATGACTATGTCTATGGATCTTGTTATGAGTAAGACAATGAATATGAATAAATTATAACTAGCTAAGACTATGACTGTGATTATGACTCTGACTATGATCATATCTACAAATAAATCTATGACTATGTCAATGATTAAGGCACTATGACTGACTTTGACTATGACTATGATTAGAACTATGACTATGACTGTGACTATGATTATGACTATGACTATGATTAATACTATGACTATGACTCTGACTATGACTATGACTGACAACGATCATGGTTATGAGTATGTCTATGACTATGACCATGACTGTGGCTGTGACTATGGCTATGGCTATAACTATGACTATGATTATGATTAATACTATGACTCTGACTATGACTATGACTATGAGTATGACTGACAACGATTATGAGTATGTATATGACTATGACTATGAATGTGGCTGTGACTATGGCTATGGCTATGGCTATGACTATGACTCTGACTCTGACTCTGACTATGACTATGACTATGACTATGACTATGACTATGACTATGACTATGACTATGACTATGACTATGACTGAGAACGATCTTGAGTATGTATATGACTATGACTGTGGCTGTGACTAGCTATGGCTGTGACTATGACTATGACTATGACTATGACTATGACTATGTCTATGTCTATGGCTATGACTATGACTGTGACTATGACAGTGATTGTGATTGTGACTGTGACTATGACTGTGAGTATAACTATGACTATGACTATGACTATGACTATGACTATGACTATGACTATGACTATGACTATGACCATGACTATGACTATAACTATGACTATGACAATGACCTTGACTATGACTATGACTATAACAATGACTATGACTGTGACTATGACTATGACTATGACTATGACTATGACTATGACTATGACTATGACTATGACTATGACTATGACTATGACTATGACTATGACTATGACTATGACTATGACTATGACTATGACTATGACTATGACTATGACTATGACTATGACTATGACTATGACTATGACTATGACTATGACTATGACTACGACGACGACAAAACTGAGCCGATCAAGGACAAAGGACAGGACGGGGCTCCGGGGCAGCAACAAGTTACCAAAGGAGTGAGACTTGCCACATGACGCGATCCTCCCGGTTGACGACGACAACATGGGCGAGAGAAAACTACGAGTGTGGGAGGACGGTGGACGATGGAAGACGGGGTGGGGGGGCTGGGGGGGGGGTAGAATGTAAAGGAAGATGGGGAGGTGGGGGGAGATAGATGAGGGTGGAGACAGAGTACCTGGACATAGATGGATGTAAGTACTCGTAGCTAGAACTCAATGGCATACACCCGGATGATATCTGAAGAAAGGAACGAACTCGTGCAAGTTATTTGTTGTTCGTAGTGTGCATTGGAACAAGAATATCAAATAAGTATGATAAAGCATAGAATACACAGGTCGAACCTCCAGCTTGGTATTCGTACATGCAGGCTGGACACTTTCAGTTCGGCTGGGAACTGACGCGTTCCTCACAGGGCCCAGAATTCGGAACCGTGGCCTTGGTAGCTTAGGTTACGTCCAGTAGAAACCTGAGACGAAGGCGAGCATCCCACCAATCTACCTAACCTGTCCATGCCTCATGTTGCATAAAATATTGGAAATTGCAAAAATAGCAGTCATCCTGTCGGTTCTGACTGTATTCGTGGGGATGACAATAATATGACTGAGGCTATGACAATGAAAGGTATAGTTTGATTTACAGGGATAAACACATTACATTTTCAATAATAATAGACGTTAATGGGTAGCAATATTAATAGTACAGTAGAAATGATGAGGTTGACATTAGTAATGATGACATTGGTAAAAAGGAAGGAAGAGCAGGAAAAGGAATGATGATGGCAATGAAGTACAAATCAAGCAGAGTGAATGAAATGCCATGTTTATAGTATCACTTTTCATTCAAATTAATAGGGAGAAAATAACTGAAAATATGCCAAATATCATGACGTTAATGGTAATCAATCTAAGGACACTTATAGTAATAACATCAATAATGATCATAGCATTTATAATGGCATTTCATGTCAAGAAACCTATATTACTTAGGTCCATGGAGTTAAAGAGTGTAAGAGGCTTAACAGCTTTAATAAGGATTAAGTAAGAAAGTTTTGCAATCCATCTTGCTCACGTGAACTGGGCAAGGCAAGAGCAGCAATGTATTTCATCCAGTTCAGCTACTGGGTTCAGGCTTGACAATTCTGAAGGTGGTGAAGAAATTTTTAATTGAAATTGGTTCAGCAGTAACAGATATATGAGTTTTGCAGTTGATTTCAATAGAAAAAGACGATGAATAGAGTCAGAATCAAAAAGGGAAACGGCGTTCAAAAAGTTATATTATATATATATATATAAATATATATATATATATATATGTATATATGTATATATATATATATACATATATGTACACATATGTATATATATGTTATATATATGTATATATATATATATATGGATATATATATATATATATATATATATGAGAGACTGGGTGGAGGAAGAATAAGCGAAGATGGGCTGGAACTTTTTTATTGCTTATACGTTTCGACCGACTCGGTCTTCTTCAGTAAGCTGTCTACAAACAGTTGGACCACATATTTATACATCCGAGGATGGGAACAAGGACAGGTCACCCCGCCGGCTGTCTGGGGATTCCCTTTCCCGTATCAAGCATACGTTTCCCAATTGTATTTATAATTAATCTACTTGTTGCCTCTGACAAACAAACAAAACCTTCCCTGTCATTGATGTTTTCATAATAATTAATGTAGGCAGCTTCAACAGTCTTCCTCATGTCTCTCCTTAATCCCGTGTGTAGAACCTCGACTCCATCCCAGTGGGGCAAATGTCCAGACCGGTCAGCATGTTGGACGAGTGAGTTAGAAGTCCTGTGTGACCTCAAGTCTCTTTTGTGCTCAGCTACGCGTTTCTCGACGCCTCGACCTGACTCACCGTAATATGAAGATGAGCAACTACCGCAAGGAATGCGATAGATGGTACTGAGGGCGTTTTGGGACAGTCCTTTTATATTCTTGGTCTTGACCATTTTTCCAATTTTGGAATTGGACGTCCTTGCTATTTTTATCCCACTCTTCCCAAGAAATCTGTCTATGCCTTCAGTTTTTCTAGAGTTAGGAACCGAAATATACTGTACCTTATTATCCTTGGACGACTGGACATTTGGTCTCATGAAAATGTTCCTAGCCACTCCTTTCAGCTTTTTAATCATTCCCCCTGGATATTTTAACTTCTTAAAGGCATTAGTTATGTAGGCTAATTCATCTTCTAAAAATTCCTCACTGCAAATCCTAAAAGCTCTGAGGAAGAAGCCTATGAGCACGCCGGTCTTCACTCGCTCGCTGTGTCCTGAGAAGTAGTGCACAAAGTCATCTCTGTTGGTAGGTTTTCGGTACACTGAGAATCTTACTCCTTCATCCCTCCTGTGCACCAACGTGTCAAGGAATGGTAACTTATGGTCGTCTTCCATCTCCACAGTGAATTGAATATCTTTATGGACTCTATTGAGTCTACCTAGCTTATGTCCAATGTCGATATTCTCCGGCACTATCACAATAACGTCGTCCACATACCTTAGCCACGTGGTGCCTCTACCCATGATCCTTCTATATTCGTCTTCCTCCAACGTTTCCATAAAAAGACAGGCTAGCACCGCAGAAAGAGGACTTCCCATGGCGAGACCTCTGTGTTGTTTATATTCCTTACCATTGAACGTAAATACACCGAATTTTACACATAGGGATATAAGTTTAACATAATCACTCCTGGGAACCGGTAATTCATCATTACTAAGACTGTCTATGACTCTCTTGGCGGCAACTAACGCCTCCTCCACGTCGACATTTGTGAATAAGGCCTTCACATCATAACTAGCTAACTTCTTACCATGGAAATCTAAATCGTTCAGCCTGCGGATGAGGTCAGAGGAATTCCTCAAATGAGCGTCACTTATAGATCCAAGGGTTCCCGAGAGTGGTTTGGCTAGACGCTTGGCCAACTTGTGCGGAGCACTCCCGATCCCTGAAGTTATGGGTCTCATAGGTATTCCTGTTTTATGAACTTTTGGGAGGCCGTGCATCAGAGCTTTTAGGATTTGCAGTGAGGAATTTTTAAAAGATGAATTAGCCTACATAACTAATGCCTTTAAGAAGTTAAAATATCCAGGGGGAATGATTAAAAAGCTGAAAGGAGTGGCTAGGAACATTTTCATGAGACCAAATGTCCAGTCGTCCGAGGATAATAAGGTACAGTATATTTCGGTTCCTAACTCTAGAAAAACTGAAGGCATAGACAGATTTCTTGGGAAGAGTGGGATAAAAATAGCAAGGACGTCCAATTCCAAAATTGGAAAAATGGTCAAGACCAAGAATATAAAAGGACTGTCCCAAAACGCCCTCAGTACCATCTATCGCATTCCTTGCGGTAGTTGCTCATCTTCATATTACGGTGAGTCAGGTCGAGGCGTCGAGAAACGCGTAGCTGAGCACAAAAGAGACTTGAGGTCACACAGGACTTCTAACTCACTCGTCCAACATGCTG
>NC_134818.1:727500-750000 GCF_046742065.1 Oratosquilla oratoria
AACCAACAAAATACACACCGGTTTTATTAAAAAGAAATAGGATTGGTTAGAGTCCGAGAGGTAGAGGAAGGATGGGCCCAGTGATAGGGGTACACCCTCCCCCGGCCAAGTCCAGTGGAAATGTCGGACATCATCCCGTAGTACAAAATCGAATGACTGTCTCTCCGACAGTGTTCCTTCAGGGGAAGGGCCGCAGAGATAAATTCCAAAATTGTAAAGAGTTAATGGTGGCTCAAAAAGCTAGTTTCCTCATTACTTCTTAGGAATTGATAAGTTGATGCACTCCAGACTGAAAAATTATATATTGTCATGTAACTAGGAGCCATTAATGCAGTTGTTTGTATATCATTATTTTGTTATAGTTCCTATTTTGTTTGAATTATGTAACAATTTGAGGAACAAATAAAAATAGCTTACTTTGAAGCTTGCGGAAGTAATAATATAGTTTTACACATACAAATTTTGGGGTAATCCCCACCAGAATTCAGCAACTGCTGATTTATTAGTGTCTTCCACATAACTCTACGGACAATGCCTGCCTGAAAATTTTAGTTCAAGCGGGGATATGCTGTCTCTAGTTTCGCTGATTGAAAAACTATAGTTCCTTCTACAGATCTTTCTGATAAACGTTGGATCGTTGTTTGTAATGTATCATTTAGGGTTCTTATATACCATTGGCTGGTAGGAGGAGGAGGAGGTAAAGAATTGGAGGAAAGATAGTCAAAGTAGATAGTGTTGATCACCAAGACCATGTACAACTTTGCATTTTTTTTTTTTTTTTTGCAGTTCTCTGTTTTTACGAGAGCCATTTTCAAAACAAAATTATTATCTCAAAAGATTTTATTTTAGGAGACATTTGATGAAAATATTCGTCATCTGCTAATTTGTATTCTAAAACACAGATTACAGCTCCGCCTCTTGGTATCAGTTCTGATGTCATGAGGTATGTACCAGTTCAAGCGTCCCGTAGCAAAATAGACAATTCTTTCACCAATATTGAGATTTTCATCGTGTTTTGATAGTATTATAAAATATTAATTTCTCGACTCCCTAAATATCTCCGACAACAGCCAAGATGTGTGAATACACGGAAGAGCTGCGTACTTCTCCACACACGTTAGTTCGTTCTGGTCGAAGATGGAGCCCTGTCGATTTGAACCGGAATATCTCCCTGAAGAAATATTCTTATTAGTGCAACATTGCTGCTTACGTGTTGGTTCTGCAATGCTGTTTTTGGGCATTTAAAATTACAATGGTAGAATACGTGACTCATTCACTATTTTTTGCATTTATTCCTATACTGCACGCCCTTTGTTTACTATCCAGCTACTAAATTATTATAATAGTGGACAAATCATAAAACTGAAATTATATTCCAACATAGGTCTAATAAAAGAAACTTGCTGTTTCAGATTTAATTTAGTCAGTATTATTTCTCTGAATTCAGAAAAATCTGCAGTTTGAAAAATTAGAAACTTGAACTTATTGTGTCTGCCTGTACGAAAATGTAGTTTTATACAACTTGAATTACATAATTATTAATGATACCGATGATGTCGAATGCTTCGTCGATACATCGCCCCGGTTCCAATACTCTCTTCCTAATTAATCTATCTTCTGTCTTGTCTTGATTTATTTTCCTCTTTTCTTATATTTATCTTCTCTACGTGATTTCTTTGTTATTCACTAGTTATTTCTCCTGAATTTATTTTTTAACCTTACTCATCTGATAAATTTAATAAAAAAAGGTTCAAAACAAAATTTCTTGTCATTTCATTCAAAACACCTACTTTTCATAGTATGGTTTTCATATTTAATAATCTTAGAATTATTCCAGTCAGTATTGTGGCCTGTATCGAATCTCTGTCTAACAATGGCATTATTCATATTGTAAGTTGTCATATCATATTTATGTTCCAATATTCTTTTATCAATACCACGGAAACTTTCACCAATGTAGACCTTTTCACAACCTAAACATGGCACACAGTAAATAACGGCTTTAATTTTTTCTCACGTTGATGACAAATGACATTATGCTATTGGTAATTAAGACTTTTTGCAAAAGAAATGATGGCAGTATTTCGCAATAGCATCCGCCAAGATATACAAACGGTAGACTAGCATTAAGTTGATTAGGAATGACTAGTGAAGATAATCGAAAATAACTGAAGAAAAGAACATAGACCACAATCTATGTTCTATTGTGACGAATATGTAGGCTGCAAAATGATCAGTTCTGGAGTGATATCATAAACCATTTATATATGATGCATTTTTATTTTTCTTCTTTTCTGTTCTTGGGAGTTGAGCAAGTAACTTGAGGATAGCAACATAGTAAGTTTTGGTACGTGTGTGGCATGTGATATCCATAAGTCATATTTCACAGGATATTGGAAATGATGGTTAGTTATTAAGTTCAACAGCTTTATTTGATCACATTTAGTACATAATAAAGTAAAATCTTAAATGACCACTTCTCGTTTGGTAAAATGAAGTCGACTATTGTTGATTTTGAGTCTTTGTGAAATCTTCATTTCGGAAGTAGTAGTTGGAAGCCTCAGAACACGGAAGAGCTGCGTACTCCTCCACACACGTTAGTTCGTTCTGGTCGAAGATGGAGCCCTCACCGCATATGAAACTATACTGGGTAGTATCTCCACGGCCGTCGGGGAAAGCATGTGGGTTGCACACGTGGAAGACGCGGCAGTTGTTGCCCTGGTCGGCGTAATAACCGTAGGGCCGGCCAGTGCACTGGAAGGATGTGTCGACACTTCCTAGCCGGGAGCTCGAGCCGGATGGGAGGTTGAGGGGCTCAATTTCACTGTCGAAAGAAGTCATGAGGTCCTGCTGGAACTGATCCAGTTGGAATGTGTTTCCTATATTCGATCTTTGCTGGAGTAGGTTGTTTTGTCCTTGGCCATTGAAAGAAGATCCATGTTGGAAAAGATTGTTTTGTCCCTGAACACTAAAAGAGGATCCAGATTGGAAACGATTCTTTTGTCCCTGACCATCGAAGGAGGATCCAGACTGGAATCGGTCACTTTGGCTTTGACTACTGCGAGTAGATCCAGATTGGAGTCGGTGGTTTTGTCCCTGATTGCTGAAGGAGGATCCAGACTGGAATCGGTCACTTTGTCCTCGACTACTGTGAGAGGATCCAGACTGGAATCGGTCATTTTGTCCCTGACTACTAAAGGGGGATCCAGATTGGAATCGGTCGCTTTGTCCTTGACTACTAAAGGGGGATCCAGACTGGAATTGGTCACTTTGTCCTTGACTACTAAAGGGGGATCCAGATTGGACTCGGTCACTTTGTCCTTGACTACTAAAGGGGGATCCAGACTGGACTCGGTCACTTTGTTCTTGACTACTAAAGGAGGATCCAGATTGAAATCGGTTATTTTGTCCCTGACTGTTGGAGGGGGATCCAAACTGGAATCGGTCACTTTGTCCCTGACTATTGTCAGGGGATCCAGACTGGAATCGGTTACTTTGTCCTTGACTACTGAAGGAGGATCCAGATTGGAATTGGCTCTTTTGTTCCTGACTGTTGGAGGGGGATCCAGACTGGAATCGGTCACTTTGCCCCTGACTCCTGAAGGAGGATCCCGACTGGAATCGGTCGCTTTGTTCTTGACTACTGAAGGAGGATCCAGACTGCAATCGGTCACTTTGTCCTTGACTACTGGAGGGGGATCCAGACTGTAATCGGTCACTTTCCCCCTGACTGCTGAAGGGGGATCCAGACTGGAATTGGTCACTTTGTCCTTGACTACTGAAGGAGGAGCCAGACTGGAATCGGTTCTTTTGTCCCTGACCGCTGAAGGGGAGTTCAGATTGGAATCGATCGCTCTGATTCTTCTTTATAAAAAGTGAATGTTGGACGCGATCATTCTGTCCCTGACCACTGACAGAAGAGCCTAAATGGAAACGGTTGTCTTGTCCCTGACTGTTGGAAGAGCCTGAGTGTGACTGACTTCTTTGCTTCTCATCGATGAGAGACGATTCAGACTGGAATAAATTTATTTGTTTCTGACTTTTTGGAGACAAATCTGACTGGAATTGATTGTTTGGGCCCTGATTTGTGAACGAAGTACCGGACTGGGTTGGATCGTTTTTTCCCTGACTAAGTGAGGAAGAACCTGACTGAAACTTGTCATTTTGTCCTTGACTGCTTAAAGAAGAACTATACTGGAACTGATTTCTTTGTCCTTGATTGCTGAATGAAGTACCATACTGGAACTGATTTTTCTGTCCTTGTCCGATAGAGGAAGAACCAGTCTGGAACTGATTTCTTTCTCTTTGAGTGTTAAAAGAAGAAGACTGGAACTGATTATTTTGCCCTTGACCGTTCAATGGAGAACTGGAATGGAAGTGATTGTTATGTCCCTGATTGCTGGAGGAAGTGGAGTGGAATTGATTATTTGGTTCATGACTACTGAAGAAAGACCCGGAAGCAAGCGAGCTCTTTTGGTTCTGTGTACCCACTGAAGAATCGAGATCAAGCTGACTATCTAGCCCCTCACCAGATGAAAAAGTCCCACTATGGAATGAAATTTGATTCTGGTCGTTGATGGAGAGCCCTGTTTGAGAGTTAATATTCTGTTGGTTATCCAGTGAGGGTCCAGAGAAAACGTTGGTGCTTTCCTGTTGACTGGTGATTGAAGACCCAGTTCGGAATAAGTTCTGTCCATCACTGGTGAGTGATGATCCTGGTTGGAATTGGCCGTGGCTTTGATCACTAAATTGAGAATTTGTGTGGGGCCGGTTCTGATCTTGATTGGTAAGAGAAGACGACTGGAATGTTTCACTTTGCCTGTGACCAGCAGAGGAGCTGGGCTGGAAATGAGTGTTTTGGTTACCAGCGACTCCTTGAACACCTGACGAAGTGGATTGATACTGATGCTCTTGGAACTGGCTGTTGAACTGATTTGAACGGTTGTCGAAGAATCCCGGGCGAGCAAGTCTTACTGAAGGGGGATCATTATCTAAGGATAACTGCCGAGCCAAAGCACTTCCAAGTAGTAGAACTGCAAATTACAATAAGAAATAATAAGAACAACACCAACCAAAAACATGTAGACACAAATTCTAATGAAATTTCTAATATGATATACATATTTCATTTACTTTATGACTGATTATAGGACAATGATATGAGCAATATTTTTTTTTACCAAATACGAGGAACTTCATGGTGTGGAGTAGGAGGAATGACTGAGAAAGAGGAAGACCTGACGGCTTTTAAGTCGTGGCCAAAGTGAAGGTGAGAGAAGCAGAGAGGTGATGCGGTCATGAAGACAGGTTTTGAAGGATAGAAATCAACCATTTGGCACTAGTAGGCATATCAGATTAGATATACTACTTCCACCGAAGCACCTATCCTTATTTAACAACATGCGATCTTTTCCTATGTATGCATAATTTCCATCACTTTTTTTTTTATTTTTTGTTAAGTACAAAGAAACATACAGGAGAAATACACAACTTACGGAAAGAATAAATAAATATAAATAAAAGATATGACATCTATGATAACGGATGAATCTGGTTCCCAATGAACAAAAGGGTCAACCCAGCTCCTTCACTTGGATTACAATTTTTAATACTTTGCTCTGGTTTTATATAGATTACACAACGTAATTTTTTTTTTCAAAAGTTTTGTTTATTGTATTTTTTTTTTTTTTAGAGTTTATTAATCTATTTTTCCTGCTGATTTCAAATATGCAATCATTTTTTTCTGTATCATCGACCGTTATAGAAATACATATAATTTCAATGTTACCATGTATATTTTGGAATTGTTATGTGGTCTGCTACTAAATGTTTATCTAATTTTCTCTTTCAGATCAATGACTGAACTATTTACCTGTTAAGATGGCTACTAGAGGATGTGAAAATTCTCCTGATACATTTTGCTATGTGTGTGGTTATTATATTGGGAAAAAACAAGTACTACATAAGATCGTGAGAGGTGCTAAAGTGTGGATAGCGTACAGACTCTATTTCGGAATGCCCATGGGTGACCAGGACAAGCCATGGGCACCTCATGTGATATGTGGAAGCTGCCGATCTACTCTAGAAGGATGGCTGAGAGGTACAGGAAGGGCAATGCCTTTTGCCATTCCTAGAATATGGAGAGAGCCGAAGAACCATCACGACGACTGCTACTTTTGTATGATTGATGTGACGAAGTACAGGAAAGTGAAAGGAAGACAAGCTCTGCAGTATCCAGACATACCATCATCTAGAGCACCTGTCCCACATGATGATAGCTTACCAGTACCACAACCACCAGAAAATGCAAGTTTATTTTTATCATACTCTCTTTACTTTTAATTAACTTCAATACTAAGTACTTAATATACATTCACTTTCCTAAAGATATATGGAATACTAATGCTATTCGTCTTTTTTGAAGTTGCTATATTTAGTTATTTCTTTCTTTCCAGATGGAAGATGCAATGGAAATTTCATCTGAAGGGTCAGCAGGTAGCAGCAGCCATGAAATGGGAGACGAAGATTTCGCACCAAGAACGACTTCGGAGCCTCACTTTCCAAGTCAGAGTGAGCTAGATGACTTAATCAGAGACTTAGGTCTTACTAAGTCAGGAGCTGAGCTTCTTACATCAAGGATGAAAGAATGGAATCTACTAGGAGAAGACTGCAGGACATCTGTGTACCGGAAACGACATGAAGAATCTAAAATTTACTATGACTTTAGTGATGATATGTGTTATTGTAAGGATGTTACTGGTTTGTTTACAGCCCTTGGACTCGAACATGATCCTGCAGAATGGCGACTGTTCATAGATAGCTCAACACGAAGTCTCAAAGCAGTATTGCTCCACAATGGAAATAAAAACCCATCTTTGACTCTTGCACACTCAGTACAGAAGAAAGAAAACTATCATAATGTCAAACAGCTTCTTGAAAAAATCAATTATGATGAATTCAAATGGGATGTTTGTGGTGATTTCAAGATGCTAGCCTTTTGCTTGGCTTACAAGGGGGATACATAAAGTATTCCTGTTTTCTTTGTTTATGGGACAGCAGGGCTGATGATGATCATTATAATAAAGTTCATTGGCCCCCAAGAGTTGAACTGCAGCCAGGAATGTTAAATGTTCTCAGACAGCCTCTAGTAGATTCGAAAAAAGTTTTATTACCCCCACTTCATATCAAGCTAGGGTTAATTAAACAGTTTGTGAAGGCTTTGGATTTTGGAGGCGAAACTTTCCAAGAAATTTGTTTCATGTTTCCCAAGCTATCTGAGGCTAAGCTCAAGGGTGGTATATTTGTTGGACCCCAGGTAAACAAAATGTTGAAGTCGGAGAAACTGGAAAGAGCGATGACGAAAGTTGAAAGAGAAGCTTGGTGTTCATTTCGTGATGTAGTTCGTGGATTCCTAGCAAATCACAAGGACCCTCATTATAAACAAATAGTGGCAAAGCTTATTGAGAACTTCAGGAAACTTGGTTGTCGTATGTCCTTGAAGATACATTTCTTGCATTCTCACCTAGATTTCTTCCCCGAAAACTTGGGGGCTGTCAGTGAGGAGCATGGCGAGAGATTTCATCAGGATATCGCAACTATGGAAAGAAGATATCAAGGACGATGGAATACTGCTATGATGGGAGATTACATATGGTCACTAGTCAGAAAAG
Source organism: Oratosquilla oratoria (assembly GCF_046742065.1). Lineage (NCBI taxonomy): Eukaryota > Metazoa > Arthropoda > Malacostraca > Stomatopoda > Squillidae > Oratosquilla > Oratosquilla oratoria. Next base: position 735,171 of record NC_134818.1, read on the forward strand.
ACGAAAGCATGCATTCTAGAAAAATCTCGATCGTCAAAGCACTTCTAATCATGAGAAGAGTCATCAAAACACTTGCAGTGCAAAGTTGTGTTGTTTATTTTGTTCTTACTTATATTGTAGCTCTTAAATACACTTCATATTATGAAAAAAAATACTAGATGTTGTATAATTATCCTTAGAATGCTAAAGTAGATTGAATCAAATAACTACTGTAGAGAAAGGTTGCGTATATAACAATGAAATATAAAATCAAGAATAAATAAAGAAATATCGATGTTACGTCAAAACTAATGTGATATTTGGATTCAGTGACACGAAATACATATATAAACATGAAAAAATACAAATAAACAAAACATGTGTTACATTGTGTTATTGTACATTCTACACTGGTTCTTATCCCTTTGTTTTTTTGTTTTGGGGGGGGTCATGGACCCATTTAAGAATCTGACGAAAGCTATGAACCCCCGTCTCCAGCAATATTCACATTAACACAACATTACATGCAATGTGTATAATGTACTTTATTTATAGAAATTAGATTGTCTCATACATATGAGAAGGTTGTTGTTGTTTGCTTTTAATAAGAATATGAAACTGTGGAGTGGTCTTTGACAACGTGACAAGATTGGGACAGGAGTAAAGGCTGTATAGCGAATATAAATGTTTATTTTCACATCCTCACGGAGCCCCTGAAACCATCTACGGACTCCCAATGGGTTCATTGACCCCAAGTTAGCCCTTGATGTAGAACGTCGTGCAGACGAAGAAGTGTTCGTAGTAGTAGTAGTAGTAGTAATAGTAGTAGTAGTAGTAGTAGTAGTAGTAGTAGTAGTAGTAGTAGTAGTAGTAGTAGTAGTAGTAGTAGTAGTAGTAGTACCAGCAGCAGCAACAGTAGCACTGGTAGCAGTACTAGTAGTAGTAGTGGCAGTAGTGTTGGATGGTGTTGTTTACAACATATGGTAGCGTTCGAGTGGTAGCGGCTTCTCTGGAGGCGTGGAAAACAAGCCTTGTTTCTTGTCTTTATTCGAGTGAATATCTCCCGCTCTCCGAAGAGGAACGGTTCATTATATACATCAATCCGGCAAGGTTGCCGACAAGGGAATTTTTTTTACCTTGTCGCTGTTTCCAGCGAGACTAGACATCGGAATGATTTAATTTACATACAGGGCTAACAAGAAATGATGATACATCACTTTGTAGCGTTTATATACGTGTGTGTCTGAATATAGACTGGTGAGGATAATAACCTTATGGAAATTTATTGTCGAAGTGGCAATATCTTTGTTAGCAGGAATCCAAGGGTTTGGTGACAGCTGTGCGCGTCCGAGCTCATGACCCCGATAATTTGAAGTCTCAGGACAATAGACTTGACCGCGACGCTTGACCCTTTCTTGTACGTTAGGTATTGACTACCATCTTACACCGTTGTGGTGCAATGCATGTGCATATGTATGCGCGTACTCGTCTAGATGTAGATAAAAAGGAGACTGTGTCGTTCTAGAAGAGTTCTAGAAGTTCTCCAACAGTAGTAGTAGAAGTAGTAATAATAGTAGTAGTAGTAGTAGTAGTAGTGGAACTGTGTGGTGGAAGCAGCGGGGTCTGTCTTCCACAGACACAGTTAATTGGCCCCTCTCCCGCCAATGACTGTGGTCGACGACCCTTTTATTTATCCATTTATTTATTTATTTATTTTTAATAATGCCTAGTACAAAAGTTCATTTATCCTACTGTCAACCACCGTCTGCTCAAAATCTAGGTTTTGTATATGTGTTGATTTGGGCGGTGGGGACCTGGTACCTCTCAGTCATAGGAGGGCTGATCTTAGGAGTGAGAATGACAGTCTACATCTCATCCATGAAACAATGCTGCTTTTTGGTTGTTGTTTCTTTTCAGCCATTACCTCAGCCAGCCGAGCGTAGAATGCCTTTGCTCTAGGACCCATCCCACCTGAAGTCGTAAAGGTTATAGGAGTGAATGAGCCCTGGTCTACATTCTGTATGCGCTCTTCGTACATCCTGATCTTCTCATACTCGTTCCGGGAGTGGGATGCCTCAATAGTTAGGTTGCTGTAACAGGGGGCCATCGGATCAAATATTCGCATGTCAAAGAAAGCCAATTGCCCCCGTGTCCAGAAATATCTTCCGCTGACATCCACTCTTGCTTCATAAGATGTGTTGGACGTGCGGTATCTGAAGTTCTCCCCTCCTAGTGGGAGTAATGTTGGTTCGATAGTCACATCCTTGCACACCTCCTGAAGCATTTGGGCAGTGAGATCTCTTACCTCATCGTGTCGCATGCAAATGAATCCACCCTGCTTGCATATCATCGCATGGTCTGGAGTAAATTATACACCACAGGAACATCTGTTAGGCAGCCCTCCCAATGGCCATCCATACCTCAGGGCAATGGCATCCGTGAATTCTCTTTTGTTTAAGGTGAATCCCCTGCAGTAGTAGTAGTAGTAGTAGTAGTAGTAGTAGTAGTAGTAGTAGTAGTAGTAGTAGTAGTAGTAGTAGTAGTAGTAGTAGTAGTAGTAGTAGTAGTAGTAGTAGTAGTAGTAGTACTGGTATGGCAATGTACACCCTTGGTCTTATGCACCTGCAGCAGAGGATCCAATATGAAAAAATAGTGCCGTTTGTATTTCTCTAACCGTTTATATATATATATATATATATACATATATATATATATATATATATATATATATATATATATATATATATATATAGTTTTGATGAATTTCCTCAAGCAGGTGAATAGAAGCCACAAGTTTAAAATATTTTCTTTAATAACAACCAGAAAATGGCGAAATCCGAATGGCCCATGTGGATTGCAGTGTAGTAGTGTAGTCAACTCTAGGTTGAATAAATCATCTTTTTAAGCGAATTACATAACCGAGATTCATAGGTGATTTTCACATTCAGATTCTAGGTTTCCATGTAACTTTCCCAAAAAAGAAGAAGACGAAGAAGAAGAAAAAAAAAGAAGCACAACAATAATAAAAACAGAAACAACAATGGCATCAACAACAACCACAAAAATAGCAACTAGAAAAGAGAATGGGGGAGAGCTTTAATTTTTTCTCACGTTGATGACAAATGACATTATGCTATTGGTAATTAAGACTTTTTGCAAAAGAAATGATGGCAATATTTCGCAATAGCATCCGCCAAGATATACAAACGGTAGACTGGCATTAAGTTGATTAGGAATGACTAATGAAGATAATCGAAAATAACTGAAGAAAAGAACATAGACCAGAATCTATGTTCTATTGAAACGAATATGTAGGCTGCAAAATGATCAGTTCTGGAGTGATATCATAAACCATTTATATATGATGCATTTTTATTTTTCTTCTTTTCTGTTGTTGGGAGTTGAGCAAGTAACTTGAGGATAGCAACATAGTAAGTTTTGGTACGTGTGTGGCATGTGATATCCATAAGTCATATTTCACAGGATATTGGAAATGATAGTTAGTTCTTAAGTTCAACAGCTTTATTTGATCACATTTAGTACATAATAAAGTAAAATCTTAAATGACCACTTCTCGTTTGGTAAAATGAAGTCGGCTATTGCTGATTTTGAGTCTTTGTGAAATCTTCATTTCGGAAGTAGTAGTTGGAGGCCTCAGAACACGGAAGAGCTGCGTACTCCTCCACACACGTTAGTTCGTTCTGGTCGAAGATGGAGCCCTCACCGCATATGAAACTATACTGGGTAGTATCTCCACGGCCGTCGGGGAAAGCATGTGGGTTGCACACGTGGAAGACGCGGCAGTTGTTGCCCTGGTCGGCGTAATAACCGTAGGGCCGGCCAGTGCACTGGAAGGATGTGTCGACACTTCCTAGCCGGGAGCTCGAGCCGGATGGGAGGTTGAGGGGCTCAATTTCACTGTCGAAAGAAGTCATGAGGTCCTGCTGGAACTGATCCAGTTGGAATGTGTTTCCTATATTCGATCTTTGCTGGAGTAGGTTGTTTTGTCCTTGGCCATTGAAAGAAGATCCATGTTGGAAAAGATTGTTTTGTCCCTGAACACTAAAAGAGGATCCAGATTGGAAACGATTCTTTTGTCCCTGACCATCGAAGGAGAATCCAGACTGGAATCGGTCACTTTGGCTTTGACTACTGCGAGTAGATCCAGATTGGAGTCGGTGGTTTTGTCCCTGATTGCTGAAGGAGGATCCAGACTGGAATCGGTCACTTTGTCCTCGACTACTGTGAGAGGATCCAGACTGGAATCGGTCATTTTGTCCCTGACTACTAAAGGGGGATCCAGATTGGAATCGGTCGCTTTGTCCTTGACTACTAAAGGGGGATCCAGACTGCAATTGGTCACTTTGTCCTTGACTACTAAAGGGGGATCCAGATTGGACTCGGTCACTTTGTCCTTGACTACTAAAGGGGGATCCAGACTGGACTCGGTCACTTTGTTCTTGACTACTAAAGGAGGATCCAGATTGAAATCGGTTATTTTGTCCCTGACTGTTGGAGGGGGATCCAAACTGGAATCGGTCACTTTGTCCCTGACTATTGTCAGGGGATCCAGACTGGAATCGGTTACTTTGTCCTTGACTACTGAAGGAGGATCCAGATTGGAATTGGCTCTTTTGTTCCTGACTGTTGGAGGGGGATCCAGACTGGAATCGGTCACTTTGCCCCTGACTCCTGAAGGAGGATCCCGACTGGAATCGGTCGCTTTGTTCTTGACTACTGAAGGAGGATCCAGACTGCAATCGGTCACTTTGTCCTTGACTACTGGAGGGGGATCCAGACTGTAATCGGTCACTTTCCCCCTGACTGCTGAAGGGGGATCCAGACTGGAATTGGTCACTTTGTCCTTGACTACTGAAGGAGGAGCCAGACTGGAATCGGTTCTTTTGTCCCTGACCGCTGAAGGGGAGTTCAGATTGGAATCGATCGCTCTGATTCTTCTTTATAAAAAGTGAATGTTGGACGCGATCATTCTGTCCCTGACCACTGACAGAAGAGCCTAAATGGAAACGGTTGTCTTGTCCCTGACTGTTGGAAGATGAATGGGTGTGGAATACGTCGTTTTGTCCCTGACTGTTTGCGGAAGAGCCTGAGTGTGACTGACTTCTTTGCTTCTCATCGATGAGAGACGATTCAGACTGGAATAAATTTATTTGTTTCTGACTTTTTGGAGACAAATCTGACTGGAATTGATTGTTTGGGCCCTGATTTGTGAACGAAGTACCGGACTGGGTTGGATCATTTTTTCCCTGACTAAGTGAGGAAGAACCTGACTGAAACTTGTCATTTTGTCCTTGACTGCTTAAAGAAGAACTATACTGGAACTGATTTCTTTGTCCTTGATTGCTGAATGAAGTACCATACTGGAACTGATTTTTCTGTCCTTGTCCGATAGAGGAAGAACCAGTCTGGAACTGATTTCTTTCTCTTTGAGTGTTAAAAGAAGAAGACTGGAACTGATTATTTTGCCCTTGACCGTTCAATGGAGAACTGGAATGGAAGTGATTGTTATGTCCCTGATTGCTGGAGGAAGTGGAGTGGAATTGATTATTTGGTTCATGACTACTGAAGAAAGACCCGGAAGCAAGCGAGCTCTTTTGGTTCTGTGTACCCACTGAAGAATCGAGATCAAGCTGACTATCTAGCCCCTCACCAGATGAAAAAGTCCCACTATGGAATGAAATTTGATTCTGGTCGTTGATGGAGAGCCCTGTTTGAGAGTTAATATTCTGTTGGTTATCCAGTGAGGGTCCAGAGAAAACGTTGGTGCTTTCCTGTTGACTGGTGATTGAAGACCCAGTTCGGAATAAGTTCTGTCCATCACTGGTGAGTGATGATCCTGGTTGGAATTGGCCGTGGCTTTGATCACTAAATTGAGAATTTGTGTGGGGCCGGTTCTGATCTTGATTGGTAAGAGAAGACGACTGGAATGTTTCACTTTGCCTGTGACCAGCAGAGGAGCTGGGCTGGAAATGAGTGTTTTGGTTACCAGCGACTCCTTGAACACCTGACGAAGTGGATTGATACTGATGCTCTTGGAACTGGCTGTTGAACTGATTTGAACGGTTGTCGAAGAATCCCGGGCGAGCAAGTCTTACTGAAGGGGGATCATTGTCTAAGGATAACTGCCGAGCCAAAGCACTTCCAAGTAGTAGAACTGCAAATTACAATAAGAAATAATAAGAACAACACCAACCAAAAACATGTAGACACAAATTCTAATGAAATTTCTAATATGATATACATATTTCATTTACTTAATGACTGATTATAGGACAATGATATGAGCAATATTTTTTTTTACCGAATACGAGGAACTTCATGGTGCGGAGTAGGAGGAATGACTGAGAAAGAGGAAGACCTGACGGCTTTTAAGTCGTGGCCAAAGTGAAGGTGAGAGAAGCAGAGAGGTGATGCGGTCATGAAGACAGGTTTTGAAGGATAGAAATCAACCATTTGGCACTAGTAGGCATATCAGATTAGATATACTACTTCCACCGAAGCACCTATCCTTATTTAACAACATGCGATCTTTTCCTATGTATGCACAATTTCCATCACTTTTTTTTTTTTTTTTTTAAGTTCAAAGAAACATACAGGGGAAATACACAACTTACGGAAAAAATAAATAAATATAAATAAAAGATATGACATCTATGATAACGGATGAATCTGGTTCCCAATGAACAAAAGGGTCAACCCAGCTCCTTCACTTGGATTACAATTTTTAATACTTTGCTCTGGTTAATACCAAACAGTTTTATATAGATTACACAACGTAACATTTTTTTTCAAAAGTTTTGTTTATTGTATTTTTTTTAGAGTTTATTAATCCATTTTTCCTGCTGATTTCAAATATGCAATTATTTTTTCTGTATCATCGACCGTTATAGAAATACATATAATTTCAATGTTACCATGTATATTTTGGAATTGTTATGTGGTCTGCTACTAAATGTTTATCTAATTTTCTCTTTCAGATCAATGACCGAACTATTTACCTGTTAAGATGGCTACAGTACTAGAGGATGCGAAAATTCTCCTGATACATTTTGCTATGTGTGTGGTTATTATATTGGGAAAAAACAAGTACTACATAAGATCGTGAGAGGTGCTAAAGTGTGGATAGCGTACAGACTCTATTTCGGAATGCCCAAGGGTGACCAGGACAAGCCATGGGCACCTCATGTGATATGTGGAAGCTGCCGATCTACTCTAGAAGGATGGCTGAGAGGTACAGGAAGGGCAATGCCTTTTGCCATTCCTAGAATATGGAGAGAGCCGAAGAACCATCTGCTACTTTTGTATGATTGATGTGACGAAGTACAGGAAAGTGAAAGGAAGACAAGCTCTGCAGTATCCAGACATACCATCATCTAGAGCACCTGTCCCACATGATGATAGCTTACCAGTACCACAACCACCAGAAAATGCAAGTTTATTTTTATCATACTCTCTTTACTTTTAATTAACTTCAATACTAAGTACTTAATATACATTCACTTTCCTAAAGATATATGGAATACTAATGCTATTCGTCTTTTTTGAAGTTGCTATATTTAGTTATTTCTTTCTTTCCAGATGGAAGATGCAATGGAAATTTCATCTGAAGGGTCAGCAGGTAGCAGCAGCTATGAAATCTGAGACGAAGATTTCGCACCAAGAACGACTTCGGAGCCTCACTTTCCAAGTCAGAGTGAGCTAGATGACTTAATCAGAGACTTAGGTCTTACTAAGTCAGGAGCTGAGCTTCTTACAAAGGATTTACAAAGGATTACAAAGGCGGAGCATGCCGACAGGAGACCTTTTGATCCATATCTAGGTCGGATGCGAAAAAAAAATCATATTAATAATAAAACAATAAATAAAAACTATAATAATGTAAATAACAAATAAAATACATAAATAAATGCATAGGTATAGTTAAATAATAAACAAACAGGTAAATAGTAAATAATAATAAATTGACATATAACTAATAATAACTGAAAATCAGACAGACAAATGATAACAAAACAAAAGCAAATAATATAAGATAAATTATAATCATTACAGCATCTTACTTAGGTATTTATCTAACTGATTCTTAAAGCTTCGAACTGAACTACATTGCACTACCTGTGCAGGAAGTTTATTCCATTAATTTACTACACGGTTGGCAAAGTTGTTTCTACCTACTTCCAAATTGAATCTATTTCCGGACAGTTTGAGACCATTGTTTCTTGTCTGATTCTCATTCAATGTGAAAATTTTGTCACTTTTGATGTTGTCAATTCCCTTTAAAATCTTAAAGACCTGTATCAAGTCACCTCTGAGTCTACGCTTTTTTAGGGAAAACAGATTCATGTGTTTTAGTCGATTTTCATATGATTTATTTTTGATATTTGGAATCAGTTTTGTGGCTCGCCGTTGTACTTTTTCCAGTCTGTCAATGTCTTTAATGAGATTCGGTGACCATACAGAAACAGCATATTCCAAATGTGGACGAACTAACGATTTATATAGCTTGTTAATGAGTGATGGACTTTTGAAATCAAAAGATCGCGCAATCAGTCCCAGAATCTTATTTGCTTTCTCAGAGGCTGAAATACACTGCTTGGATGATTTGAGGTCGTTAGTGATAATTACGCCGAAATATTTTTCACTATCCACGAATTAACGAATTTCCAAATAACTTGTAATCGTACTTACTGTTATTTTTACCTATGTGCATTACCTTGCATTTACTTGTGTTAAATTTCATTAGCCACTTTTCAGACCATTGCTGTAATTGATCTAAATCTTCTTGAATATCTAATTGGTTTGAGTGATCATTTGCCACTCCGCACAGTTTTGTATCATCAGCAAATTTGGAAATAGTAGATTTTAGTCCATGGTCTATATCATTTATATATACTATGAATAGAAGTGGCCCAAGAACGGAACCCTGAGGAACTCCACTTGCAACACTTTTCCATCCAGAAGTTTTTCCATTTAAAACAACTCTCTGTTTTCGACCTTTCAACCAATTACTAGTCCAACCTAATAGGCTACCACTTATTCCATGCAAAGCTAATTTAGTAAGTAGTCTTTCGTGTGGGACGGTATCAAAAGCTTTTGCAAAGTCTAGATATATTAAATCTATATTGTTTCTTTTGTCATAATTCGAGATAACTGTGTTGTAGAATTCGAGTAAGTTAGTCACGCAAGAACGTTTCCGTCTGACACCATGCTGGCTATCATTTACCAAATGGTTACTTTCTAAATGATGTTCGATAGCATCTCTGATGATAGTTTCCATTATTTTTCCTACGATTGAAGTCAAACTTATAGGCCTATAGTTATTTGGTTTCTTTTTGTCACCTTTTTTGAATATGGGAGTAACGTTAGCTAGCTTCCATTCTCTTGGGACATCTCCGGATATGATGGATTTCTTGAAAATAATTTCTAATGGAACAACAATCTCATTTTTTATTTCCTTTAAGATTCTTGGATGCCAACCGTCGGGCCCTGGTGTTTTATTAACTTTGAGTTTGTCTATACACCTTTTAATTGTTTCTTTTGTTATATTTACCGTAGTGAGTAAGTTTACCCCAGACTTTTCACAGGTTTCAGTTTGGAATTCACTTTGAGGTGTTTCGTTTACGAATACCGAGCTAAAATAATTGTTTAAGATATTACACATTCCTTCATTTGAATATTCAAGTTGACCGTCAGCAGATAATAGTGGACCAATGTGATTCCTAACAACCTTTTTATCTCTAATGTAACTATAGAATTCTTTGGGATTCTCTTTGGATTTATCAGCGATGTTCATTTCGTATTGTCGTTTTCTTTTTCTTATTGTCTTTTTTAAATCTCTCTGTATGATACATAACTTTCATAGTCATTAGATGCACCCGAGCACTTATATTTCTTATAAGCCTGTCTCTTTTTAGCAATACTTTTTTCAGTTTCTTTGTCGAGCCACTTTGGGCGAGCCTGATTTGGGGGACGTCTGTCCTTAAAAGGAATGTAAGTTTGAATCATCTTAGTGAGCGTATTTTGAAATATTTCCCACATCTGATCTACAGGTCTTTCGTTTAATTTTGCCTCCCAATCTGTAAGCTGAAGCTCCTGACGTAGTCCTATGAACTGAGCTTTACTGAAATCAGGTATTTTAGAAACACAAGTATCTATTCTAAAATTGTTTAGGAGTTTGAATCTAACTAAGTTGTGATCGCTATTTGCAACAGATTCACCGACTTCTACATCAGTTACCATGCTTTCGCGGCTAGTGATCAAAAATCCGAGTAAGTTTCCATATCTTGTGGGCTCTTTTACATGCTGAATTAAGTAATTGTCACCAAGAAAATCAATCAAGCGACTACCTATATGGCCATGTTCAAGGGTCATCCAATCAATGTCAGTAAAATTGAAATCACCCATTATCAATAAATCCCGGTTGCAGAAACTAGACAGTTCTTGAAACAACAGTTGGTCGTCTGCTAATGATAATGTCTTTGGCCTATATATTACACCTATATTCATTTTTTGTCCATTTGTTTGGGTTAACTCAACCCACAAACTATCATATGCATCCTGTTTCACTTTCTCTAAAACACAAGCATGAACATTATTTTTTAACGTACAATAGAACACCCCCACCTTTCTTGTGGTTTCTATCCTGATGAAAGTATTCAAATCCCGCAATGTTAAATTCAGCTTCGAACTCTGTACCATTTAACCATGTCTCAGTTATTCCTATCATATCGGGATTTTCGCTTTTGACATACGCCTGTATTTCTTGAAATTTGTTCCTAATACTGCGAGCATTAAAGTACATGATAATTACATCCCATCGTGATCTTTTGTCTTCCACTGACATTACATCCTATCTTGATATTTTGGCCTTCATTGACATTCTGTCCGGTATCCCTTCCCAAAATTATATTTTGTCCTTCACTGACATATCCTACCGTGATATTTTCTCCTACATTATCATTACATCCTATCGTGATATTTTGTTCTCCACTATCATTACTTCCCATCGTGATCTTTTGTCCTCCACTCTCATTACATCCCATTGCGACATTTTGTCCTATGACATTACATCCTAATGTGACATTTCGTCCTCTAGCGACATTACATCCTACAATGATATTTTGGCCTTCATTGACGTTCTGTCCGGTATCCCTTCCTAAAATTATATTTTGTCCTTCACTGACATTATATCCTACCGTGATATTTTCTCCTCTATTATCATTACATCCTACCGTGATATTTTCTCCTCTATTATCATTACATCCTATCGTGATATTATGTTCTCCACTATCACTGACATTATATCCTACCGTGATATTTTCTCCTCCATTATCATTACATCCTATCGTGATATTTTGTTCTCCACTATCATTACTTCCCATCGTGATCTTTTGTCCTCCACTGTCATTATATCCCATTGCAACATTTTGTCCTATGACATTACATCCTAATGTGACATTTCGTCCTCTAGAGACATTACATCCTATCATGATATTTTGGCCTTCATTGACATTCTGTCCGGTATCCCTTCTTAAAATTATATTTTGTCCTTCACTGACATTATATCCTATCGTGATATTTTCTCCATTATCATTACATCCTATCGTGATACTTTGTTCTCCACTATCATTACTTCCCATCGTGATCTTTTGTCCTCCACTCTCATTACATCCCATTGCGACATTTTGTCCTATGAAATTACATCCTAATGTGACATTTCGTCCTCTAGCGACATTATATCCTAAAATTATATTTTGTCCTATATTGGCACATTGTTCTACATTAATGCTATACTCTACACTGTTTTCCCAAGTACATTCTATTTCCCCTTCCCTTTGGGCTTCTACCCTAAAAAAAGGAGCTAGTTCATTACAAACTCCCACAATGAGGTTTGTAAGAACATCTTTGCCTCTGCGGGTAAGGTGGATCCCATCAGAAGCGTAAAGGTCATGGCGCCTAGAAAAGAGATACCAAGGATCAAGAAAGTGGTATCCTAATTGTGTGCACAACTGCGATATCCTATCATTGATCCCTATGGCTCTACTGTTCCAACACGAGCCTGCGTAGATCCTCGGGAGGATCCCACAGACTACGTGACGGCTCCCACGTTCCTTCATCTCCTGAAGGAGGACCTTGTAATTCCGAACAAGCTCCTCTGATCTCACCCTACCTACATCGTTACTTCCCGTATGAACAATCGTAACCGTGTTCTTCCGTCCTTGCTCCCTGATGGACTGGGTACAATCGACGATCCCACGGCCCGGTTGACATACAAGCTTGCAACGTCGCTTAGTCTTCCGCTGCAGGATATCGTCATAGCCTCGCACCATGGAGTCCCCCACCACCAAGAACTCCTGGTTTTCAGCCACTTCATCCTCCAGTAGAGCAAAACGATGAAAGAATGGAATCTACTAGGAGAAGACTGCAGGACATCTGTGTACCGGAAACGACATGAAGAATCTAAAAATTTACTATGACTTTAGTGATGATATGTGTTATTGTAAGGATGTTACTGGTTTGTTTACAGCCCTTGGACTCGAACATGATCCTGCAGAATGGCGACTGTTCATAGATAGCTCAACACGAAGTCTCAAAGCAGTATTGCTCCACAATGGAAATAAAAACCCATCTTTGCCTCTTGCACACTCAGTACAGAAGAAAGAAAACTATCATAATGTCAAACAGCTTCTTGAAAAAATCAATTATGCTGAATTCAAATGGGATGTTTGCGGTGATTTCAAGATGCTAGCCTTTTTGCTTGGCTTACAAGGGGGATATACAAAGTATTCCTGTTTTCTTTGTTTATGGGACAGCAGGGCTGATGATGATCATTATAATAAAGTTCATTGGCCCCCAAGAGTTGAACTGCTGCCAGGAATGTTAAATGTTCTCAGACAGCCTCTAGTAGATTCGAAAAAAGTTTTATTACCCCCACTTCATATCAAGCTAGGGTTGATTAAACAGTTTGTGAAGGCTTTGGATTTTGGAGGCGAAACTTTCCAAGAAATTTGTTTCATGTTTCCCAAGCTATCTGAGGCTAAGCTCAAGGGTGGTATATTTGTTGGACCCCAGGTAAACAAAATGTTGAAGTCGGAGAAACTGGAAAGAGCGATGACGAAAGTTGAAAGAGAAGCTTGGTGTTCATTTCGTGATGTAGTTCGTGGATTCCTAGGAAATCACAAGGACCCTAATTATAAACAAACAGTGGCAAAGCTTATTGAGAACTTCAGGAAACTTGGTTGTCGTATGTCCTTGAAGATACATTTCTTGCATTCTCACCTAGATTTCTTCCCCCGAAAACTTGGGGGCTGTCAGTGAGGAGCATGGCGAGAGATTTCATCAGGATATCGCAGCTATGGAAAGAAGATATCAAGGACGATGGAATACTGCTATGATGGGAGATTACATATGGTCACTAGTCAGAAAAGACGAAAGCATGCATTCTAGAAAATCTCGATCGTCAAAGCACTTCTAATCATGAGAAGAGTCATCAAAACACTTGCAGTGCAAAGTTGTGTTGTTTATTTTGTTCTTACTAATATTGTAGCTCTTAAATACACTTCATATTATGAAAAAAATACTAGATGTTGTATAATTATCCTTAGAATGCTAAAGTAGATTGAATCAATTAACTACTGTAGAGAAAGGTTGCGTATATAACAATAAAATATAAAATCAAGAATAGATAAAGAAATATCGATGTTACGTCAAAACTAATGTGATATTTGGATTCAGTGACACGAAATACATATATAAACATGAAAAAATACAAATAAACAAAACATGTGTTACATTGTGTTATTGTAAATTCTACACTGGTTCTTATCCATTTTTTGGGTGGGGTCATGGACCCATTTAAGAAGCTGACGAAAGCTATGAACCCCCGTCTCCAGCAATATTCACATTAACACAACATTACAAGCAATGTGTATAATGTACTTTATTTATATAAATTAGATTGTCTCATACATATGAGAAGGTTGTTGTTGTTTGCTTTTAATAAGAATATGAAACTGTGGAGTGGTCTTTGACAACGTGACAAGATTGGGACAGGAGTAAAGGCTGTATAGCGAATATAAATGTTTATTTTCACATCCTCACGGAGCCCCTGAAACCATCTACGGACTCCCAATGGGTTCATTGACCCCAAGTTAGCCCTTGATGTAGAACGTCGTGCAGACAAAGAAGTGTTCGTAGTAGTAGTAGTAGTAGTAGTAATAGTAGTAGTAGTAGTAGTAGTAGTAGTAGTAGTAGTAGTAGTAGTAGTAGTAGTAGTAGTAGTAGTAGTAGTAGTAGTAGTAGTAGTAGTAGTAGTAACAGCAGCAGCAACAGTAGCACTGGTAGCAGTATTAGTAGTAGTAGTGGCAGTAGTGTTGGATGGTGTTGTTTACAACATATGGTAGCGTTCGAGTGGTAGCGGCTTCTCTGGAGGCGTGGAAAACAAGCCTTGTTTCTTGTCTTTATTCGAGTGAATATCTCTCGCTCTCCGAAGAGGAACGGTTCATTATATACATCAATCCGGCAAGGTTGCCGACAAGGGAGTTTTTTTTACCTTGTCGCTGTTTCCAGCGAGACTAGACATCGGAATGATTTAATTTACATACAGGGCTAACAAGAAATGATGATACATCACTTTGTAGCGTTTATATACGTGTGTGTCTGAATATAGACTGGTGAGGATAATAACCTTATGGAAATTTATTTTCGAAGTGGCAATATCTTTGTTAGCAGGAATCCAAGGGTTTGGTGACAGCTGTGCGCGTCCGAGGTCATGACCCCGATAATTTGAAGTCTCAGGACAATAGACTTGACCGCGACGCTTGACCCTTTC
>NC_134818.1:752500-840000 GCF_046742065.1 Oratosquilla oratoria
ATGAGGTCCTGCTGGAACTAATACAGTTGGAATGTGTTTCCTATATTCGATCTTTGCTGGAGTAGGTTGTTTTGTCCTTGGCCATTGAAAGAAGATCCATGTTGGAAAAGATTGTTTTGTCCCTGAACACTAAAAGAGGATCCAGATTGGAAACGATTGTTTTGTCCCTGACCATCGAAGGAGAATCCAGACTGGAATCGGTCACTTTGGCTTTGACTACTGCGAGTAGATCCAGATTGGAGTCGGTGGTTTTGTCCCTGATTGCTGAAGGAGGATCCAGACTGGAATCGGTCACTTTGTCCTCGACTACTGTGAGAGGATCCAGACTGGAATCGGTCATTTTGTCCCTGACTACTAAAGGGGGATCCAGATTGGAATCGGTCGCTTTGTCCTTGACTACTAAAGGGGGATCCAGACTGGAATTGGTCACTTTGTCCTTGACTACTAAAGGGGGATCCAGATTGGACTCGGTCACTTTGTCCTTGACTACTAAAGGGGGATCCAGACTGGACTCGGTCACTTTGTTCTTGACTACTAAAGGAGGATCCAGATTGAAATCGGTTATTTTGTCCCTGACTGTTGGAGGCGGATCCAAACTGGAATCGGTCACTTTGTCCCAGACTATTGTCAGGGGATCCAGACTGGAATCGGTTACTTTGTCCTTGACTACTGAAGGAGGATCCAGATTGGAATTGGTTCTTTTGTTCCTGACTGTTGGAGGGGGATCCAGACTGGAATCGGTCACTTTGCCCCTGACTCCTGAAGGGGGATCCCGACTGGAATCGGTCGCTTTGTTCTTGACTACTGAAGGAGGATCCAGACTGCAATCGGTCACTTTGTCCTTGACTATTGGAGGGGGATCCAGACTGTAATCGGTCACTTTCCCCCTGACTGCTGAAGGGGGATCCAGACTGGAATTGGTCACTTTGTCCTTGACTACTGAAGGAGGAGCCAGACTGGAATCGGTTCTTTTGTCCCTGACCGCTAAAGGGGAGTTCAGATTGGAATCGATCGCTCTGATTCTTCTTTATAAAAAGTGAATGTTGGACGCGATCATTCTGTCCCTGACCACTGACAGAAGAGCCTAAATGGAAACGGTTGTCTTGTCCCTGACTGTTGGAAGATGAATCGGTGTGGAATACGTCGTTTTGTCCCTGACTGTTTGCGGAAGAGCCTGAGTGTGACTGACTTCTTTGCTTCTCATCGATGAGAGACGATTCAGACTGGAATAAATTTATTTGTTTCTGACTTTTTGGAGACAAATCTGACTGGAACTGATTGTTTGGTCCCTGATTTGTGAACGAAGTACCGGACTGGGTTGGATCGTTTTTTCCCTGACTAAGTGAGGAAGAACCTGACTGAAACTTGTCATTTTGTCCTTGACTGCTTAAAGAAGGACTATACTGGAACTGATTTCTTTGTCCTTGATTGCTGAATGAAGTACCATACTGGAACTGATTTTTCTGTCCTTGTCCGACAGAGGAAGAACCAGTCTGGAACTGATTTCTTTCTCTTTGAGTGTTAAAAGAAGAAGACTGGAACTGATTATTTTGCCCTTGACCGTTCAATGGAGAACTGGAATGGAAGTGATTGTTATGTCCCTGATTGCTGGAGGAAGTGGAGTGGAATTGATTATTTGGTTCATGACTACTGAAGAAAGACCCGGAAGCAAGCGAGCTCTTTTGGTTCTGTGTACCCACTGAAGAATCGAGATCAAGCTGACTATCTAACCCCTCACCAGATGAAAAAGTCCCACTATGGAATGAAATTTGATTCTGGTCGTTGATGGAGAGCCCTGTTTGAGAGTTAATATTCTGTTGGTTATCCAGTGAGGGTCCAGAGAAAACGTTGGTGCTTTCCTGTTGACTGGTGATTGAAGACCCAGTTCGGAATAAGTTCTGTCCATCACTGGTGAGTGATGATCCTGGTTGGAATTGGCCGTGGCTTTGATCACTAAATTGAGAATTTGTGTGGGGCCGGTTCTGATCTTGATTGGTAAGAGAAGACGACTGGAATGTTTCACTTTGCCTGTGACCAGCAGAGGAGCTGGGCTGGAAATGAGTGTTTTGGTTACCAGCGACTCCTTGAACACCTGACGAAGTGGACTGATACTGATGCTCTTGGAACTGGCTGTTGAACTGATTTGAACGGTTGTCGAAGAATCCCGGGCGAGCAAGTCTTACTGAAGGGGGATCATTGTCTAAGGATAACTGCCGAGCCAAAGCACTTCCAAGTAGTAGAACTGCAAATTACAATAAGAAATAATAAGAACAACACCAACCAAAAACATGTAGACACAAATTCTAATGAAATTTCTAATATGATATACATATTTCATTTACTTAATGACTGATTATAGGACAATGATATGAGCAATATTTTTTTTTACCAAATACGAGGAACTTCATGGTGTGGAGTAGGAGGAATGACTGAGAAAGAGGAAGACCTGACGGCTTTTAAGTCGTGGCCAAAGTGAAGGTGAGAGAAGCAGAGAGGTGATGCGGTCATGAAGACAGGTTTTGAAGGATAGAAATCAACCATTTGGCACTAGTAGGCATATCAGATTAGATATACTACTTCCACCGAAGCACCTATCCTTATTTAACAACATGCGATCATTTCCTATGTATGCACAATTTCCATCACTTTTTTTTTTAAGTTCAAAGAAACATACAGGGGAAATACACAACTTACGGAAAAAATAAATAAATATAAATAAAAGATATGACATCTATGATAACGGATGAATCTGGTTCCCAATGAACAAAAGGGTCAACCCAGCTCCTTCACTTGGATTACAATTTTTAATACTTTGCTCTGGTTAATACCAAACAGTTTTATATAGATTACACAACGTAAAATTTTTTTTCAAAAGTTTTGTTTATTGTATTTTTTTTAGAGTTTATTAATCCATTTTTCCTGATTTCAAATATGCAATTATTTTTTCTGTATCATCGACCGTTATAGAAATACATATAATTTCAATGTTACCATGTATATTTTGGAATTGTTATGTGGTCTGCTACTAAATGTTTATCTAATTTTCTCTTTCATTAGCCACTTTTCAGACCATTGCTGTAATTGATCTAAATCTTCTTGAATATCTAATTGGTTTGAGTGATCATTTGCCACTCCGCACAGTTTTGTATCATCAGCAAATTTGGAAACAGTAGATTTTAGTCCATGGTCTATATCATTTATATATACTATGAATAGAAGTGGCCCAAGAACGGAACCCTGAGGAACTCCACTTGCAACACTTTTCCATCCAGAAGTTTTTCCATTTAAAACAACTCTCTGTTTTCGACCATTCAACCAATTACTAGTCCAACCTAATAGGCTACCACTTATTCCATGCAAAGCTAATTTAGTAAGTAGTCTTTCGTGTGGGACGGTATCAAAAGCTTTTGCAAAGTCTAGATATATTAAATCTATATTGTTTCTTTTGTCATAATTCGAGATAACTGTGTTGTAGAATTCGAGTAAGTTAGTCACGCAAGAACGTTTCCGTCTGAAACCATGCTGGCTATCATTTATCAAACGGTTACTTTCTAAATGATGTTCGATAGCATCTCTGATGATAGTTTCCATTATTTTTCCTACGATTGAAGTCAAACTTATAGGCCTATAGTTATTTGGTTTCTTTTTGTCACCTTTTTTGAATATGGGAGTAACGTTAGCTAGCTTCCATTCTCTTGGGACATCTCCGGATATGATGGATTTCTTGAAAATGATTTCTAATGGAACAACAATCTCATTTTTTATTTCCTTTAAGATTCTTGGATGCCAACCGTCGGGCCCTGGTGTTTTATTAACTTTGAGTTTGTCTATACACCTTTTAATTTTTTCTTTTGTTATATTTACCGTAGTGAGTAAGTTTACCCCAGACTTTTCACAGTTTTCAGTTTGGAATTCACTTTGAGGTGTTTCGTTTACGAATACCGAGCTAAAATAATTGTTTAAGATATTACACATTCCTTCATTTGAATATTCAAGTTGACCGTCAGCAGATAATAGTGGACCAATGTGATTCCTAACAACCTTTTTATCTCTAATGTAACTATAGAATTCTTTGGGATTCTCTTTGGATTTATCAGCGATGTTCATTTCGTATTGTCGTTTTCTTTTTCTTATTGTCTTTTTTAAATCTCTCTGTATTGATACATAACTTTCTTAGTCATTAGATGCACCCGAGCACTTATATTTCTTATAAGCCTGTCTCTTTTTAGCAATACTTTTTTCAGTTTCTTTGTCGAGCCACTTTGGGCGAGCCTGATTTGGGGGACGTCTGTCCTTAAAAGGAATGTAAGTTTGAATCATCTTAGTGAGCGTATTTTGAAATATTTCCCACATCTGATCTACAGGTCTTTCGTTTAATTTTGCCTCCCAATCTGTAAGCTGAAGCTCCTGACGTAGTCCTATGAACTGAGCTTTACTGAAATCAGGTATTTTAGAAACACAAGTATCTATTCTAAAATTGTTTAGGAGTTTGAATCTAACTAAGTTGTGATCGCTATTTGCAACAGATTCACCGACTTCTACATCAGTTACCATGCTTTCGCGGCTAGTGATCAAAAGATCGAGTAAGTTTCCATATCTTGTGGGCTCTTTTACATGCTGAATTAAGTAATTGTCACCAAGAAAATCAATCAAGCGACTACCTATATGGCCATGTTCAAGGGTCGTCCAATCAATGTCAGTAAAATTGAAATCACCCATTATCAATAAATCCCGGTTGCAGAAACTAGACAGTTCTTGAAATAACAGTTGGTCGTCTGCTAATGATAATGTCTTTGGCCTATATATTACACCTATATTCATTTTTTGTCCACTTGTTTGGGTTAACTCAACCCACAAACTATCATATGCATCCTGTTTCACTTTCTCTA
This sequence comes from Oratosquilla oratoria, assembly GCF_046742065.1. Classification (NCBI taxonomy): domain Eukaryota; kingdom Metazoa; phylum Arthropoda; class Malacostraca; order Stomatopoda; family Squillidae; genus Oratosquilla; species Oratosquilla oratoria. Next base: position 757,390 of record NC_134818.1, read on the forward strand.
AAACACAAGCATGAACATTATTTTTTAACGTACAATAGAACACCCCCACCTTTCTTGTGGTTTCTATCCTGATGAAAGTGTTTAAATCCCGCAATATTAAATTCAGCTTCGAACTCTGTACCATTTAACCATGTCTCAGTTATTCCTATCATATCGGGATTTTCGCTTTTGACATACGCCTGTATTTCTTGAAATTTGTTCCTAATACTGCGAGCATTAAAGTACATGATATTTTTTCCTCCACTATAATTACATCCCATCGTGATCTTTTGTCTTCCACTGACATTACATCCTATCTTGATATTTTGGCCTTCATTGACATTCTGTCCGGTATCCCTTCCTAAAATTATATTTTGTCCTTCACTGACATTATATCCTACCGTGATATTTTCTCCTCTATTATCATTACATCCTACCGTGATATTTTCTCCTCTATTATCATTACATCCTATCGTGATATTATGTTCTCCACTATCACTGACATTATATCCTACCGTGATATTTTCTCCTCCATTATCATTACATCCTATCGTGATATTTTGTTCTCCACTATCATTACTTCCCATCGTGATCTTTTGTCCTCCACTGTCATTATATCCCATTGCAACATTTTGTCCTATGACATTACATCCTAATGTGACATTTCGTCCTCTAGAGACATTACATCCTATCATGATATTTTGGCCTTCATTGACATTCTGTCCGGTATCCCTTCCTAAAATTATATTTTGTCCTTCACTGACATTATATCCTATCGTGATATTTTCTCCATTATCATTACATCCTATCGTGATACTTTGTTCTCCACTATCATTACTTCCCATCGTGATCTTTTGTCCTCCACTCTCATTACATCCCATTGCGACATTTTGTCCTATGAAATTACATCCTAATGTGACATTTCGTCCTCTAGCGACATTATATCCTAAAATTATATTTTGTCCTATATTGGCACATTGTTCTACATTAATGCTATACTCTACACTGTTTTCCCAAGTACATTCTATTTCCCCTTCCCTTTGGGCTTCTACCCTAAAAAAGGAGCTAGTTCATTACAAACTCCCACAATGAGGTTTGTAAGAACATCTTTGCCTCTGCGGGTAAGGTGGATCCCATCAGAAGCGTAAAGGTCATGGCGCCTAGAAAAGAGATACCAAGGATCAAGAAAGTGGTATCCTAATTGTGTGCACAACTGCGATATCCTATCATTGCTCCCTATGGCTCTACTGTTCCAACACGAGCCTGCGTAGATCCTCGGGAGGATCCCACAGACTACGTGAGGGCTCCCACGTTCCTTCATCTCCTGAAGGAGGACCTTGTAATTCCGAACAAGCTCCTCTGATCTCACCCTACCTACATCGTTACTTCCCGTATGAACAATCGTAACCGTGTTCTTCCGTCCTTGCTCCCTGATGGACTGGGTACAATCGACGATCCCACGGCCCGGTTGACATACAAGCTTGCAACGTCGCTTAGTCTTCCGCTGCAGGATATCGTCATAGCCTCGCACCATGGAGTACCCCACCACCAAGAACTCCTGGTTTTCAGCCACTTCATCCTCCAGTAGAGCAAAACGATGAAAGAATGGAATCTACTAGGAGAAGACAGCAGGACATCTGTGTACCGGAAACGACATGAAGAATCTAAAATTTACTATGACTTTAGTGATGATATGTGTTATTGTAAGGATGTTACTGGTTTGTTTACAGCCCTTGGACTCGAACATGATCCTGCAGAATGGCGACTGTTCATAGATAGCTCAACACGAAGTCTCAAAGCAGTATTGCTCCACAATGGAAATAAAAACCCATCTTTGACTCTTGCACACTCAGTACAGAAGAAAGAAAACTATCATAATGTCAAACAGCTTCTTGAAAAAATCAATTATGCTGAATTCAAATGGGATGTTTGTGGTGATTTCAAGATGCTAGCCTTTTTGCTTGGCTTACAAGGGGGATACACAAAGTATTCCTGTTTTCTTTGTTTATGGGACAGCAGGGCTGATGATGATCATTATAATAAAGTTCATTGGCCCCCAAGAGTTGAACTGCAGCCAGAAATGTTAAATGTTCTCAGACAGCCTCTAGTAGATTCGAAAAAAGTTTTATTACCCCCACTTCATATCAAGCTAGGGTTAATTAAACAGCTTGTGAAGGCTTTGGATTTTGGAGGCGAAACTTTCCAAGAAATTTGTTTCATGTTTCCCAAGCTATCTGAGGCTAAGCTCAAGGGTGGTATATTTGTTGGACCCCAGGTAAACAAAATGTTGAAGTCGGAGAAACTGGAAAGAGCGATGACGAAAGTTGAAAGAGAAGCTTGGTGTTTATTTCGTGATGTAGTTCGTGGATTCCTAGGAAATCACAAGGACCCTAATTATAAACAAATAGTGGCAAAGCTTATTGAGCACTTCAGGAAACTTGGTTGTCGTATGTCCTTGAAGATACATTTCTTGCATTCTCACCTAGATTTCTTCCCCGAAAACTTGGGGAGTGTCAGTGAGGAGCATGGCGAGAGATTTCATCAGGATATCGCAACTATGGAAAGAAGATATCAAGGACGATGGAATACTGCTATGATGGGAGATTACATATGGTCACTAGTCAGAAAAGACGAAAGCATGCATTCTAGAAAATCTCGATCGTCAAAGCACTTCTAATCATGAGAAGAGTCATCAAAACACTTGCAGTGCAAAGTTGTGTTGTTTATTTTGTTCTTACTAATATTGTAGCTCTTAAATACACTTCATATTATGAAAAAAATACTAGATGTTGTATAATTATCCTTAGAATGCTAAAGTAGATTGAATCAATTAACTACTGTAGAGAAAGGTTGCATATATAACAATAAAATATAAAATCAAGAATAAATATCGATGTTACGTCAAAACTAATGTAATATTTGGATTCAGTGACACGAAATACATATACAAACATGAAAAATACAAATAAACAAAACATGTGTTACATTGTGTTATTGGACATTCTACACTGGTTCTTATCCTATGAACCCCCGTCTCCAGCAATATTCACATTAACACAACATTACATGCAATGTGTATAATGTACTTTATTTATAGAAATTAGATTGTCTCATACATATGAAAAGGTTGTTGTTGTTTGCTTTTAATAAGAATATGAAACTGTGGAGTGGTCTTTGACAACGTGACAAGATTGGGACAGGAGTAAAGGCTGTATAGCGAATATAAATGTTTATTTTCATATCCTCACGGAGCCCCTGAAACCATCTACTGACTCCCAATGGGTTCATTGACCCCAAGTTAGCCCTTGATGTAGAACGTCGTACAGACGAAGAAGTGTTCGTAGTAGTAGTAGTAGTAGTAGTAGTAGTAGTAGTAGTAGTAGTAGTAGTAGTAGTAGTAGTAGTAGTAGTAGTTGTAGTAGTAGTAGTACCAGCAGCAGCAACAGTAGCACTGGTAGCAGTACTAGTAGTAGTAGTGGTAGTAGTGTTGGATGGTGTTGTTTACAACATATGGTAGCGTTCGAGTGGTAGCGGCTTCTCTGGAGGCGTGGAAAACAAGCCTTGTTTCTTGTCTTTATTCGAGTGAATATCTCCCGCTCTCCGAAGAGGAACGGTTCATTATATACATCAATCCGGCAAGGTTGCCGACAAGGGAATTTTTTTTACCTTGTCGCTGTTTCCAGCGAGACTAGACATCGGAATGATTTAATTTACATACAAGACTAACAAGAAATGATGATACATCACTTTGTAGCGTTTATATACGTGTGTGTCTGAATATAGACTGGTGAGGATAATAACCTTATGGAAATGTATTGTCGAAGTGGCAATATCTTTGTTAGCAGGAATCCAAGGGTTTGGTGATAGCTGTGCGCGTCCGAGGTCATGACCCCGATAATTTGAAGTCTCAGGACAATAGACTTGACCGCAACACTTGACCCTTTCTTGTACGTTAGGTATTGACTACCATCTTACACCGTTGTGGTGCAATGCATGTGCATATGTATGCGCGTACTCGTCTAGATGTAGATAAAAAGGAGACTGTGTCGTTCTAGAAGAGTTCTAGAAGTTCTCCAACAGTAGTAGTAGAAGTAGTAATAATAGTAGTAGTAGTAGTAGTAGTAGTGGAACTGTGTGGTGGCAGCAGCGGGGTCTGTCTTCCACAGACACAGTTAATTGGCCCCTCTCCCGCCAATGACTGTGGTCGACGACCCTTTTATTTATCCATTTATTTATTTATTTATTTTTAATAATGCCTAGTACAAAAGTTCATTTATCCTACTGTCAACCACCGTCTGCTCAAAATCTAGGTTTTGTACATGTGTTGATTTGGGCGGTGGGGACCTGGTACCTCTCAGGCATAGGAGGGCTGATCTTAGGAGTGAGAATGACAGTCTACATCTCATCCATGAAACAATGCTGCTTTTTGGTTGTTGTTTCTTTTCAGCCATTACCTCAGCCAGCCGAGCGTAGAATGCCTTTGCTCTAGCACCCATCCCACCTGAAGTCGTAAAGGTTATAGGAGTGAATGAGCCCTGGTCTACATTCTGTATCGTATATCCTGATCTTCTCATACTCGTTCCGGGAGTGGGATGCCTCAATAGTTAAGTTGCTGTAACAGGGGGCCATCGTATCAAATATTCGCATGTCAAAGAAAGCCAATTGCCCCCGTGTCCAGAAACCTCTTGCGCTGACATCCACTCTTGCTTCATCAGATGTGTTGGACGTGCGGTATCTGAAGTTCTCCCCTCCTAGTGGGAGTAATGTTGGTTCGATAGTCACATCCTTGCACACCTCCTGAAGCATTTGGGCAGTGAGATCTCTTACCTCATCGTGTCGCATCCAATGAATCCACCCTGCTTGCATATCATCGCATGGTCTGGAGTAAATTATACACCACAGGAACATCTGTTAGGCAGCCCTCCCAATGGCCATCCATACCTCAGGGCAATGGCATCCGTGAATTCTCTTTTGTTTAAGGTGAATCCCCTGCAGTAGTAGTAATAGTACTGGCCATGGCAATGTACACCCTTGGTCTTATGCACCTGCAGCAGAGGATACAATATGAAAAAATAGTGCCGTTTGTATTTCTCTAAACGTTTATATATATATATATATATATATATATATATATATATATATATATATATATATATATATATAGTTTTGATGAATTTCCTCAAGCAGGTGAATAGAAGCCACAAGTTTAAAATATTTTCTTTAATAACAACCAGAAAATGGCGAAATCCGAATGGCCCATGTGGATTGCAGTGTAGTAGTGTAGTCAACTCTAGGTTGAATAAATCATCTTTTTAAGCGAATTACATAACCGAGATTCATAGGTGATTTTCACATTCAGATTCTAGGTTTCCATGTAACTTTCCCAAAAAAGAAGAGGACGAAGAAGAAAAAAAAAAAAAAGCACAACAATAATAAAAACAGAAACAACAATGGCATCAACAACAACCACAAAAATAGCAACTAGAAAAGAGAATGGGGGAGAGCTTTAATTTTTTCTCACGTTGATGACAAATGACATTATGCTATTGGTAATTAAGACTTTTTGCAAAAGAAATGATGGCAATATTTCGCAATAGCATCCGCCAAGATATACAAACGGTAGACTAGCATTAAGTTGATTAGGAATGACTAATGAAGATAATCGAAAATAACTGAAGAAAAGAACATAGACCAGAATCTATGTTCTATTGTGACGAATATGTAGGCTGCAAAATGATCAGTTCTGGAGTGATATCATAAACCATTTATATATGATGCATTTTTATTTTTCTTCTTTTCTGTTGTTGGGAGTTGAGCAAGTAACTTGAGGATAGCAACATAGTAAGTTTTGGTACGTGTGTGGCATGTGATATCCATAAGTCATATTTCACAGGATATTGGAAATGATAGTTAGTTATTAAGTTCAACAGCTTTATTTGATCACATTTAGTACATAATAAAGTAAAATCTTAAATGACCACTTCTCATTTGGTAGAATGAAGTCGGCTATTGTTGATTTTGAGTCTTTGTGAAATCTTCATTTCGGAAGTAGTAGTTGGAGGCCTCAGAACACGGAAGAGCTGCGTACTCCTCCACACACGTTAGTTCGTTCTGGTCGAAGATGGAGCCCTCACCGCATATGAAACTATACTGGGTAGTATCTCCACGGCCGTCGGGGAAAGCATGTGGGTTGCACACGTGGAAGACGCGGCAGTTGTTGCCCTGGTCGGCGTAATAACCGTAGGGCCGGCCAGTGCACTGGAAGGATGTGTCGACACTTCCTAGCCGGGAGCTCGAGCCGGATGGGAGGTTGAGGGGCTCAATTTCACTGTCGAAAGAAGTCATGAGGTCCTGCTGGAACTGATCCAGTTGGAATGTGTTTCCTATATTCGATCTTTGCTGGAGTAGGTTGTTTTGTCCTTGGCCATTGAAAGAAGATCCATGTTGGAAAAGATTGTTTTGTCCCTGAACACTAAAAGAGGATCCAGATTGGAAACGATTCTTTTGTCCCTGACCATCGAAGGAGGATCCAGACTGGAATCGGTCACTTTGGCTTTGACTACTGCGAGTAGATCCAGATTGGAGTCGGTGGTTTTGTCCCTGATTGCTGAAGGAGGATCCAGACTGGAATCGGTCACTTTGTCCTCGACTACTGTGAGAGGATCCAGACTGGAATCGGTCATTTTGTCCCTGACTACTAAAGGGGGATCCAGATTGGAATCGGTCGCTTTGTCCTTGACTACTAAAGGGGGATCCAGACTGCAATTGGTCACTTTGTCCTTGACTACTAAAGGGGGATCCAGATTGGACTCGGTCACTTTGTCCTTGACTACTAAAGGGGGATCCAGACTGGACTCGGTCACTTTGTTCTTGACTACTAAAGGAGGATCCAGATTGAAATCGGTTATTTTGTCCCTGACTGTTGGAGGGGGATCCAAACTCGAATCGGTCACTTTGTCCCAGACTATTGTCAGGGGATCCAGACTGGAATCGGTTACTTTGTCCTTGACTACTGAAGGAGGATCCAGATTGGAATTGGTTCTTTTGTTCCTGACTGTTGGAGGGGGATCCAGACTGGAATCGGTCACTTTGCCCCTGACTGTTGAAGGAGGATCCCGACTGGAATCGGTCGCTTTGTTCTTGACTACTGAAGGAGGATCCAGACTGCAATCGGTCACTTTGTCCTTGACTACTGGAGGGGGATCCAGACTGTAATCGGTCACTTTCCCCCTGACTGCTGAAGGGGGATCCAGACTGGAATTGGTCACTTTGTCCTTGACTACTGAAGGAGGAGCCAGACTGGAATCGGTTATTTTGTCCCTGACCGCTGAAGGGGAGTTCAGATTGGAATCGATCGCTCTGATTCTTCTTTATAAAAAGTGAATGTTGGACGCGATCATTCTGTCCCTGACCACTGACAGAAGAGCCTAAATGGAAACGGTTGTCTTGTCCCTGACTGTTGGAAGATGAATGGGTGTGGAATACGTCGTTTTGTCCCTGACTGTTTGCGGAAGAGCCTGAGTGTGACTGACTTCTTTGCTTCTCATCGATGAGAGACGATTCAGACTGGAATAAATTTATTTGTTTCTGACTTTTTGGAGACAAATCTGACTGGAATTGATTGTTTGGGCCCTGATTTGTGAACGAAGTACCGGACTGGGTTGGATCATTTTTTCCCTGACTAAGTGAGGAAGAACCTGACTGAAACTTGTCATTTTGTCCTTGACTGCTTAAAGAAGAACTATACTGGAACTGATTTCTTTGTCCTTGATTGCTGAATGAAGTACCATACTGGAACTGATTTTTCTGTCCTTGTCCGATAGAGGAAGAACCAGTCTGGAACTGATTTCTTTCTCTTTGAGTGTTAAAAGAAGAAGACTGGAACTGATTATTTTGCCCTTGACCGTTCAATGGAGAACTGGAATGGAAGTGATTGTTATGTCCCTGATTCCTGGAGGAAGTGGAGTGGAATTGATTATTTGGTTCATGACTACTGAAGAAAGACCCGGAAGCAAGCGAGCTCTTTTGGTTCTGTGTACCCACTGAAGAATCGAGATCAAGCTGACTATCTAGCCCCTCACCAGATGAAAAAGTCCCACTATGGAATGAAATTTGATTCTGGTCGTTGATGGAGAGCCCTGTTTGAGAGTTAATATTCTGTTGGTTATCCAGTGAGGGTCCAGAGAAAACGTTGGTGCTTTCCTGTTGACTGGTGATTGAAGACCCAGTTCGGAATAAGTTCTGTCCATCACTGGTGAGTGATGATCCTGGTTGGAATTGGTCGTGGATTTTATCTCTAATTTGAGAATTTGTGTGGGGCCGGTTCTGATCTTGATTGGTAAGAGAAGACGACTGGAATGTTTCACTTTGCCTGTGACCAGCAGAGGAGCTGGGCTGGAAATGAGTGTTTTGGTTACCAGCGACTCCTTGAACACCTGACGAAGTGGACTGATACTGATGCTCTTGGAACTGGCTGTTGAACTGATTTGAACGGTTGTCGAAGAATCCCGGGCGAGCAAGTCTTACTGAAGGGGGATCATTGTCTAAGGATAACTGCCGAGCCAAAGCACTTCCAAGTAGTAGAACTGCAAATTACAATAAGAAATAATAAGAACAACACCAACCAAAAACATGTAGACACAAATTCTAATGAAATTTCTAATATGATATACATATTTCATTTACTTAATGACTGATTATAGGACAATGATATGAGCAATATTTTTGTTTACCAAATACGAGGAACTTCATGGTGTGGAGTAGGAGGAATGACTGAGAAAGAGGAAGACCTGACGGCTTTTAAGTCGTGGCCAAAGTGAAGGTGAGAGAAGCAGAGAGGTGATGCGGTCATGAAGACAGGTTTTGAAGGATAGAAATCAACCATTTGGCACTAGTAGGCATATCAGATTAGATTTACTACTTCCACCGAAGCACCTATCCTTATTTAACAACATGCGATCTTTTCCTATGTATGCACAATTTCCATCACTTTTTTTTTTTTTTTTGTTAAGTACAAGGAAACATACAGGGGAAATACACAACTTACGGAAAAAATAAATAAATATAAATAAAAGATATGACATCTATGATAACGGATGAATCTGGTTCCCAATGAACAAAAGGGTCAACCCAGCTCCTTCACTTGGATTACAATTTTTAATACTTTGCTCTGGTTTTATATAGATTACACAACGTAACATTTTTTTTTTCAAAAGTTTTGTTTATTGTATTTTTTTTTTAGAGTTTATTAATCCATTTTTCCTGCTGATTTCAAATATGCAATTATTTTTTCTGTATCATCGACCGTTATAGAAATACATATAATTTCAATGTTACCATGTATATTTTGGAATTGTTATGTGGTCTGCTACTAAATGTTTATCTAATTTTCTCTTTCAGATCAATGACTGAACTATTTACCTGTTAAGATGGCTACTAGAGGATGTGAAAATTCTCCTGATACATTTTGCTATGTGTGTGGTTATTATATTGGGAAAAAACAAGTACTACATAAGATCGTGAGAGGTGCTAAAGTGTGGATAGCGTACAGACTCTATTTCGGAATGCCCATGGGTGACCAGGACAAGCCATGGGCACCTCATGTGATATGTGGAAGCTGCCGATCTACTCTAGAAGGATGGCTGAGAGGTACAGGAAGGGCAATGCCTTTTGCCATTCCTAGAATATGGAGAGAGCCGAAGAACCATCACGACGACTGCTACTTTTGTATGATTGATGTGACGAAGTACAGGAAAGTGAAAGGAAGACAAGCTCTGCAGTATTCAGACATACCATCATCTAGAGCACCTGTCCCACATGATGATAGCTTACCAGTACCACAACCACCAGAAAATGCAAATTTATTTTTATCATACTCTCTTTACTTTTAATTAACTTCAATATTAAGTAGTTAATATATATTCACTTTCCTAAAGATATATGGAATACTAATGCTATTCGTCTTTTTTGAAGTTGCTATATTTAGTTATTTCTTTCTTTCCAGATGGAAGATGCAATGGAAATTTCATCTGAAGGGTCAGCAGGTAGCAGCAGCCATGAAATGGGAGACGAAGATTTCGCACCAAGAACGACTTCGGAGCCTCACTTTCCAAGTCAGAGTGAGCTAGATGACTTAATCAGAGATTTAGGTCTTACTAAGTCAGGAGCTGAGCTTCTTACATCAAGGATGAAAGAATGGAATCTACTAGGAGAAGACTGCAGGACATCTGTGTACCGGAAACGACATGAAGAATTTAAAATTTACTATGACTTTAGTGATGATATGTGTTATTGTAAGGATGTTACTGGTTTGTTTACAGCCCTTGGACTCGAACATGATCCTGCAGAATGGCGACTGTTCATAGATAGCTCAACACGAAGTCTCAAAGCAATATTGCTCCACAATGGAAATAAAAACCCATCTTTGCCTCTTGCACACTCAGTACAGAAGAAAGAAAACTATCATAATGTCAAACAGCTTCTTGAAAAAATCAATTATGCTGAATTCAAATGGGATGTTTGTGGTGATTTCAAGATGCTAGCCTTTTTGCTTGGCTTACAAGGGGGATACACAAAGTATTCCTGTTTTCTTTGTTTATGGGACAGCAGGGCTGATGATGATCATTATAATAAAGTTCATTGGCCCCAAAGAGTTGAACTGCAGCCAGGAATGTTAAATGTTCTCAGACAGCCTCTAGTAGATTCGAAAAAAGTTTTATTACCTCCACTTCATATCAAGCTAGGGTTAATTAAACAGTTTGTGAAGACTTTGGATTTTGGAGGCGAAACTTTCCAAGAAATTTGTCTCATGTTTCCCAAGCTATCTGAGGCTAAGCTCAAGGGTGGTATATTTGTTGGACCCCAGGTAAACAAAATGTTGAAGTCGGAGAAACTGGAAAGAGCGATGACGAAAGTTGAAAGAGAAGCTTGGTGTTCATTTCGTGATGTAGTTCGTGGATTCCTAGGAAATCACAAGGACCCTAATTATAAACAAATAGTGGCAAAGCTTATTGAGAACTTCAGGAAACTTGGTTGTCGTATGTCCTTGAAGATACATTTCTTGCATTCTCACCTAGATTTCTTCCCCGAAAACTTGGGGGCTGTCAGTGAGGAGCATGGAGAGAGATTTCATCAGGATATCGCAACTATGGAAAGAAGATATCAAGGACGATGGAATACTGCTATGATGGGAGATTACATATGGTCACTAGTCAGAAAAGACAAAGGAATGCATTCTAGAAAATCTCGATCGTCAAAGCACTTCTAATCATGAGAAGAGTCATCAAAACACTTGTAGTGCAAAGTTGTGTTGTTTATTTTGTTCTTACTTATATTGTAGCTCTTAAATACACTTCATATTATGAAAAAAAATACTAGATGTTGTATAATTATCCTTAGAATGCTAAAGTAGATTGAATCAATTAACTACTGTAGAGAAAGGTTGCGTATATAACAATAAAATATAAAATCAAGAATAAATAAAGAAATATCGATGTTACGTCAAAACTAATGTGATATTTGGATTCAGTGACACGAAATACATATATAAACATGAAAAAATACAAATAAACAAAACATGTGTTACATTGTGTTATTGTACATTCTACACTGGTTCTTATCCTTTTTTTTTTGGGGGGGGGGGTCATGGACCCATTTAAGAATCTGACGAAAGCTATGAACCCCCGTCTCCAGCAATATTCACATTAACACAACATTACATGCAATGTGTATAATGTACTTTATTTATAGAAATTAGATTGTCTCATACATATGAGAAGGTTGTTGTTGTTTGCTTTTAATAAGAATATGAAACTGTGGAGTGGTCTTTGACAACGTGACAAGATTGGGACAGGAGTAAAGGCTGTATAGCGAATATAAATGTTTATTTTCACATCCTCACGGAGCCCCTGAAACCATCTACGGACTCCCAATGGGTTCATTGACCCCAAGTTAGCCCTTGATGTAGAACGTCGTGCAGACGAAGAAGTGTTCGTAGTAGTAGTAGTAGTAATAGTAGTAGTAGTAGTAGTAGTAGTAGTAGTAGTAGTAGTAGTAGTAGTAGTAGTAGTAGTAGTAGTACCAGCAGCAGCAACAGTAGCACTGGTAGCAGTACTAGTAGTAGTAGTGGTAGTAGTGTTGGATGGTGTTGTTCACAACATATGGTAGCGTTCGAGTGGTAGCGGCTTCTCTGGAGGCGTGGAAAACAAGCCTTGTTTCTTGTCTTTATTCGAGTGAATATCTCCCGCTCTCCGAAGAGGACGGTTCATTATATACATCAATCCGGCAAGGTTGCCAATAAGGGAATTGTTTTTACCTTGTCGCTGTTTCCAGCGAGACTAGACATCGGAATGATTTAATTTACATACAGGGCTAACAAGAAATGATGATACATCACTTTGTAGCGTTTATATACGTGTGTGTCTGAATATAGACTGGTGAGGATAATAACCTTATGGAAATTTATTGTCGAAGTGGCAATATCTTCGTTAGCAGGAATCCAAGGGTTTGGTGACAGCTGTGCGCGTCCGAGGTCATGACCCCGATAATTTGAAGTCTCAGGACAATAGACTTGACCGCGACGCTTGACCCTTTCTTGTACGTTAGGTATTGACTACCATCTTACACCGTTGTGGTGCAATGCATGTGCATATGTATGCGCGTACTCGTCTAGATGTAGATAAAAAGGAGACTGTGTCGTTCTAGAAGAGTTCTAGAAGTTCTCCAACAGTAGTAGTAGAAGTAGTAATAATAGTAGTAGTAGTAGTAGTAGTGGAACTGTGTGGTGGAAGCAGCGGGGTCTGTCTTCCACAGACACAGTTAATTGGCCCCTCTCCCGCCAATGACTGTGGTCGACGACCCTTTTATTTATCCATTTATTTATTTATTTATTTATTTTTAATAATGCCTAGTACAAAAGTTCATTTATCCTACTGTCAACCACCGTCTGCTCAAAATCTAGGTTTTGTATATGTGTTGATTTGGGCGGTGGGGACCTGGTACCTCTCAGGCATAGGAGGGCTGATCTTAGGAGTGAGAATGACAGTCTACATCTCATCCATGAAACAATGCTGCTTTTTGGTTGTTGTTTCTTTTCAGCCATTACCTCAGCCAGCCTAGCGTAGAATGCCTATGCTCTATGACCCATCCCACCTGAAGTCGTAAAGGTTATAGGAGTGAATGAGCCCTGGTCTACATTCTGTATGCGCTCTTCGTACATCCTGATCTTCTCATACTCGTTCCGGGAGTGGAATGCCTCAATAGTTAAGTTGCTGTAACAGGGGGCCATCGGATCAAATATTCGCATGTCAAAGAAAGCCAATTGCCCCCGTGTCCAGAAACCTCTTGCGCTGACATCCACTCTTGCTTCATCAGATGTGTTGGACGTGCGGTATCTGAAGTTCTCCCCTCCTAGTGGGAGTAATGTTGGTTCGATAGTCACATCCTTGCACACCTCCTGAAGCATTTGGGCAGTGAGATCTCTTACCTCATCGTGTCGCATGCAAATGAATCCACCCTGCTTGCATATCATCGCATGGTCTGGAGTAAATTATACACCACAGGAACATCTGTTAGGCAGCCCTCCCAATGGCCATCCATACCTCAGGGCAATGGCATCCGTGAATTCTCTTTTGTTTAAGGTGAATCCCCTGCAGTAGTAGTAGTAGTAGTAGTAGTAGTAGTAGTAGTAGTAGTAGTAGTAGTAGTAGTAGTAGTAGTAGTAGTAGTAGTAGTAGTAGTAGTAGTACTGGCCATGGCAATGTACACCCTTGGTCTTATGCACCTGCAGCAGAGGATACAATATGAAAAAATAGTGCCGTTTGTATTTCTCTAAACGTTTATTTATATATATATATATATATATATATATATATATATATATATATATATATATATATATATATATATATATATGTATATATATATATATATATATAGTTTTGATGAATTTCCTCAAGCAGGTGAATAGAAGCCACAAGTTTAAAATATTTTCTTTAATAACAACCAGAAAATGGCGAAATCCGAATGGCCCATGTGGATTGCAGTGTAGTAGTGTAGTCAACTCTAGGTTGAATAAATCATCTTTTTAAGCGAATTACATAACCGAGATTCATAGGTGATTTTCACATTCAGATTCTAGGTTTCCATGTAACTTTCCCAAAAAAGAAGAAGACGAAGAAGAAGAAAAAAAAAAGAAGCACAACAATAATAAAAACAGAAACAACAATGGCATCAACAACAACCACAAAAATAGCAACTAGAAAAGAGAATGAAGGGAGCTTTAATTTTTTCTCACGTTGATGACAAATGACATTATGCTATTGGTAATTAAGACTTTTTGCAAAAGAAATGATGGCAATATTTCGCAATAGCATCCGCCAAGATATACAAACGGTAGACTAGCATTAAGTTGATTAGGAATGACTAGTGAAGATAATCGAAAATAACTGAAGAAAAGAACATAGACCACAATCTATGTTCTATTGTGACGAATATGTAGGCTGCAAAATGATCAGTTCTGGAGTGATATCATAAACCATTTATATATGATGCATTTTTATTTTTCTTCTTTTCTGTTGTTGGGAGTTGAGCAAGTAACTTGAGGATAGCAACATAGTAAGTTTTGGTACGTGTGTGGCATGTGATATCCATAAGTCATATTTCACAGGATATTGGAAATGATAGTTAGTTATTAAGTTCAACAGCTTTATTTGATCACATTTAGTACATAATAAAGTAAAATCTTAAATGACCACTTCTCGTTTGGTCAAATGAAGTCGACTATTGTTGATTTTGAGTCTTTGTGAAATCTTCATTTCGGAAGTAGTAGTTGGAGGCCTCAGAACACTGAAGAGCTGCGTACTCCTCCACACACGTTAGTTCGTTCTGGTCGAAGATGGAGCCCTCACCGCATATGAAACTATACTGGGTAGTATCTCCACGGCCGTCGGGGAAAGCATGTGGGTTGCACACGTGGAAGACGCGGCAGTTGTTGCCCTGGTCGGCGTAATAACCGTAGGGCCGGCCAGTGCACTGGAAGGATGTGTCGACACTTCCTAGCCGGGAGCTCGAGCCGGATGGGAGGTTGAGGGGCTCAATTTCACCGTCGAAAGAAGTCATGAGGTCCTGCTGGAACTGGTCTAATTGGAATGTGTTTCCAAAATTGGATCTTTGCTGGAATAAGTTGTTTTGTCCTTGGCCACTGAAAGATGATCCAGATTGGAAACGATTGTTTTGTCCCTGACCATCGAAGGAGGATCCGGACTGGAATCGGTCACTTTGTCCCTGACTACTAAAGGAGGATCCAGGCTGGAATCGGTCACTTTGTCCTCGACTACTGTGAGAGGATCCAGACTGGAATCGGTCGCTTTGTCCCTGACTACTAAAGGGGGATCCAGACTGGAATCGGTCACTTTGTCCTTGACTATTGAAGGAAGATCCAGACTGGAATCGGTTCTTTTGTCCCTGACTGTTGGAGGGGGATCCAGACTGGAATCGGTCACTTTGTCCCTGACTGCTGAAGGAGGAGCCAGACTGGAATCGGTCACTTTGTCCCTGTTTACTAAAGGAGGATCCAGACTGGAATTGGTTCTTTTGTCCCTGACTGTTAGAGGGGGATCCAGACTGGACTCGGTCACTTTGCCCCTGACTGCTGAATGAGGATCCAGACTGGAATCGGTCACTTTGTCCCTGACTATTGTCAGGGGATCCAGACTGGAATCGGTCATTTTGTCCTTCACTACTGAAGGAGGATTCAGATTGGAATCGGTTCTTTTGTCCCTGACTGTTGGAGGGGGATCCAGACTGGAATCGGTCACTTTGCCCTTGACTGCTGAAGGGTGACCCAGACTGGAATTGGTCACTTTGTCCTTGACTACTGAAGGAGGAGCCAGACTGGAATCGGTTCTTTTGTCCCTGACTGCTGAAGGGGGGTTCAGGTTGGAATCGATTGCTCTGATTCTTTTTGATAAAAAGTGAATGTTGGACGCGATCATTCTGTCCCTGACCATTGAAAAAAGAGCCTAAATGGAAATGGTTGTCTTGTCCATGACTATTGGAAGATGAATCGGTGTGGAATTGGTCGTTTTGTCCCTGACTGTTTGCGGAAGAGCCTGAGTGCGATTGACTTCTTTGCTTCTCATTGATGAGAGACGATTCAGACTGGAATAAATTTATTTGTTCCTGACTTTTTGGAGACAAATCTGACTGGAACTGATTGTTTGGGCCATGATTTGTGAACGAAGTACCGGACTGGGTTGGATCATTTTTTCCCTGACTAAGTGAGGAAGAACCTGACTGAAACTTATCATTTTGTCCTTGACTGCTTAAAGAAGAACTATACTGGAACTGATTTCTTTGTCCTTGATTGTTGAATGAAGTACCATACTGGAACTGATTTTTCTGACCTTGTCCGACAGAGGAAGAACCAGTCTGGAACTCATTCCTTTCTCTTTGAGTGCTAAAGGAAGAAGGCTGGAACTGATTATTTTGCCCTTGACCGTTTAATGGAGAACTAGACTGGAACTGATTGTTATGTCCCTGATTGTTGGAGGAAGAGGAGTCGAATTGATTATCTGTTTCATGACTACTGAAGAAGGACCCAGAAGCAAGCGAGTTCTTTTTGTTCTGTGTACCCACTGAAGAATCGAGATCAAGCTGACTATCTAGCCCCTGATCAGAAGAAAAAGTCCCACTATGGAATGAAATTTGATTCTGGCCGTTTATGGAGAGCCCTGTTTGAGAGTTAATGTTCTGTTGGTTATCCAGTGAGGGTCCAGAGAAAACGTTGGTGCTTTCCTGTTGATTGGTGAAAGAAGACCCAGTTCGGAATAAGTTCTGTCCATCACTGGTGAGTGATGATCCTGGTTGGAATTGGTCGTGGCTTTGATCACTAAATTGAGAATTTGTGTGGGGCCGGTTCTGATCTTGATTGGTAAAAGAGGACGACTGAAATGTTTCACTTTGCCTATGACCAGCAGGGGAGCTGGGCTGGAAATGAGTGTTTTGGTTACCAGCGACTCCTTGAACACCTGACGAAGTGGACTGATACTGATACCCTTGGAACTGACTGTTGAACTGATTTGAACGGCTGTCGAAGAATCCCGGACGAGCAAGTCTTACTGAAGGGGGATCTTTGCCTAGGGATAACTGACGCGCCAAAGCACTTCCAAGTAGTAGAACTGCAAATTACAACAAGAAATAATAAGAACAATACCAACCAAAAACATGTAGACACAAATTCTAATGAAATTTCTTATATGATATACATATTTCATTTACTTAATGACTGATTATAGGACAATGATATGAGCAATATTTTTTTTTTACCAAATACGAGGAACTTCATGGTGTGGAGTAGGAGGAATGACTGAGAAAGAGGAAGACCTGACGGCTTTTAAGTCGTGGCCAAAGTGAAGGTGAGAGAAGCAGAGAGGTGAAGCGGTCATGAAGACAGGTTTTGAAGGATGGAAATCAACCCTTTGGCACTAGTAGGCATGTTAGAATAAATATACTACCTCCACCGAAGCACCTATCCTTATTTAACAGCATATGATCTTTTCCTATGTATGTACAATTTCCATTCCTATTTCTTGTGTTAAGTATAAAGAAATATATAGGGGAAATACACAACTTACAATATATATATATATATATAAATGAAAAATACGACATCTATGATCACGAATGAATCTGGTTTCCAATGAGCAAAAGGGTCGACCCAGCTCCTTCAATTGAATTACAATTTTTAATACTTTGCTCTGGTTAATACCAAACAGTTTCATATAGATTAGTTTAGATTCTACACTGGTTCTTATCTTTTTTTGGGTCATGGACCCATTTAAGAATCTGACGAAAGCTATGAACCCCCGTCTCCAGCAATATTCACATTAACACAACATTACATGCAATGTGTATAATGTACTTTATTTATCGAAATTAGATTGTCACATACATATGAGAAGGTTGTTGTTGTTTGCTTTTAATAAGAATATGAAACTGTGGAGTGGTCTTTGACAACGTGACAAGATTGGGACAGGAGTGAAGGCTGTATAGCGAATATAAATGTTAATTTTCATATCCTTACGGAGCCCCTGAAGCCCATCTACGGACGCCAAAGGGGTCCATGGACCCCAGGTTAAGAGTCCATGGTGTAGAACCTCGTGCAGACGAAGAAGTAGTGGTAGTAGTAGTAGTAGTAGTAGTAGTAGTAGTAGTAGTAGTAGTAGTAGTAGTAGTAGTAGTAGTAGTAGTAGTAGTAGTAGTAGTAGTAGTAGTAGTAGTAGTAGTAGTAGTAGTAGTAGTAGTAGCAGCAGCAGCAATAGTAGTACTGGTAGCAGTAGTAGTAGCAGTAATGGCCATGGCAATGTACGCCCTTGGTCTAATGCACCTGCAGCAGAGGATACAATATGAGGACACGAGGGTTAAACAGGTAGCATATGCAGATGACCTCACGGGGGTAGGAAAAGTAGCTGACTTAAAAAAGTGGTGGGATCTGGTGCTGGCATACGGCTCGGACTTGAGTTACATCCCGAATGCAAAGAAGTCTGTCCTCATAGTGAAGCGAGAGTACTTTGACAATGCCAAAATTCCGCTTGAGGACAGTGAAGTGAAGGTAACAAAAGAGTGGGAAAGACATCTCGGTGCAGTGATCGGCTCTGAATCTTTTAAAAAGCAATATGTTGAAAAGAAAGTTAACGAATGGGTGGCGGAAGCTAGGTTTCTAGCCAACTTTGCAAAGACCGAACCGCAGGCGGCATATGCCGCATTCATATATGGTGTTAAACATAAATGGAACTACGTATTAAGGACAGTACCAAACATCACTAACCTACTAATACCCCTTGAAGAAAACATCAGAAACGAGCCAACGGGCCGACAATAAACGAAGAGGAAAGAAAACTTAATGAACTTCTACCTAGAATGGGAGGGCAAGGCATCTCCAACCCCCTAAACCTTGCCGACATAGAACACCGAAACACCCTGAAACTTACGTCCTCCTTGACAAACAATACTGTGTCACAAAATCAACGGAAGGAGACTAACATGTAGGAAAGGAAAGCAGAGAAATTAGAAGAGACATTTCAAAGGGAAGGAAAGAGAGGCAGAAGGAGGAACTTCGAGCACTTTTAACTTGGCTATCGAATTGTATAAAAAGAAAGATAACACCAGCGCAGGAAGTTAGGGCGTCCAATTGGCTAACAGCACTACCAATCAGGGCAAAGGGATTCACCCTAAACAAAAGAGAATTCACGGATGCCATTGCCCTGAGGTATGGATGGCCATTGGAAGGGCTGCCGAACAGATGCTCCTTTGGTGTACAGTTTACTCCAGACCATGCGATGATATGCAAGCAGGGTGGATTCATTGCATGCGACATGATGATGTAAGGGATCTCACTGCCCAAATGCTTCAGGAGGTGTGCAAGGATGTGACTATCGAACCAACATTACTCCCACTAGGAGGGGAAAACTTCAGGTACCGCACGTCCAATACAACAGATGAAGCAAGAGTGGATGTCAGCGCATGAGGTTTCTGGACACGGGGACAATTGGCTTTCTTTGGTATGAGAATATTTGGTCCGATGGCCCCCTGTTACAACAACCTAACCATTGAGGCATTCCACTCCCAGAACGAGTATAAGAAGATCAGGATGTACGAAGAGCGTATACAAAATGTAGACCAGGGCTCATTCACTCCTATAACCTTTACGACTTCACGTGGGATGGGTCCTAGAGCAAAGGCATTCTAATCTCGGCTGGCAGAGGTGATGGCTGAAAAGAAACAACAACCAAAAAGCAACATTGTTTCTTGGATGAGATGTAGACTGTCATTCTCACTCCTAAGGTCAGCCCTCCTATGCCTGAGAGATACAAGGTCCCCACCGCCCAAATCAACACATATACAAAACCTAGATTTTGAGCAGACGGTGGTTGACAGTAGGATAAATGAACTTCTGTATTAGGCGGTATTAGAAATAAAAATATTATTAATAATAATAATAATAATAATAATAATAATAATAATAATAATAATAATAATAATAATAATAATAATAATAATAATAATAATAATAATAATAATAATAATAATAATAATAATAATAATAATAATGATAATAATAATAATAATAATAATGATAATAATAATAATAATAATAATAATAATAATAATAATAATAATAATAATAATAATAATAATGATAATAATAATAATAATAATAATAATAATAATAATAATAATAATAATAATAATAATAATAATAATAATAATAATAATAATAATAATAATAATAATAATGATAATAATAATAATAATAATAATAATAATAATAATAATAATAATAATAATAATAATAATAATAATAATAATAATGATAATAATAATAATTAATAATAATAATGATAATAATAAAATAATAACAATAATAATAATAATAATGATAATAATAATTGTAATAATAATAATGATAATAATAATAGTAATAATAATAATAATAATAATAATAATAATAATAATAATAATTATAATAATAATAATAATAATAATAATAATAATAATAATAATAATATAATAATAATAATAATAATAATAATAATAATAATAATAATAATAATAATAATAATAATAATAATAATAATAATAATAATAATAATAATGATAATAATAATAATAATAATAATAATAATAATAATAATAATAATAATAATAACAATGATCATAATAATAATGATAATAATAATAGTAATAATAATAATGATAATAATAATAGTAATAATAATAATAATAATAATAATGATAATAATAATAATAATAATAATAATAATAATAATAATAATAATAATAATAATAATAATAATAATAATAATAATAATAATAATAATAATAATAATAATAATAATGATAATTATAATAATAATAATAATAATAATATTAATAATAATAACAATAATAATAATAATAATAATAATAATAATAATAATAATAATAATAATAACAATAATGATAATAATAATGAGAGTAATAATATTAATAATGATAATAATAATAATGATAATGATAATAATGATAGTAATGATAATAAGAATGATGATGATGATGAAAATAGTAATAATAATAATAATAATAATAATAATAATAATGATAATAATAATAATAATAATAATAATAATAATAATAATAATAATAATAATAATAATAATAATAATAATAATAATAATAATAATAATAATAATAGTAATAATAATAATAATAATACATACATACATACATACATACATACATACATACATACATACATATACCAAGGCTTTTTCCCCCTTACAAGGGAGGTAGCCAAAAAGGAAAAGGCATAAAATCATTCCCACCTATTCCATCCCTGAATACACTCCACACCCCTCCACCCTCCCTCTTATCTTAGCACCTCCTGGATGACGGGTCATCCCTGCACCTTGTCCACTGTCCTGGGTCAGAAGCAGTGTCGAAAGACACAGCACATCCACAGCAAGGCCGCTTCATTAAATCGGCGAATCCCCCCCCCCCTCTCCGTCCCCCCATGCATAAAAGGAGAAGACGGGGAGAAATTCCTTCGGGCTGCGTCAAATTTTGCTCACACATACTACCTCATCCCATATCCCCCCAGCTTTTCCACCTCATGCATCACGACATCATCCATACACAACCATTTTCCATTCACCCCTGTCTTCTGTCCTCTCCCGTCCTTCCTCAACAGACATTCCCCTCTTCCCCAAAACCCCCTTCACCCCATTCATCCACCTCATCCTGGGACGTCCCTTCATGTTCACTCCCTCCACATCTGCCTTCCATACCTCTTTTACTAGTCTTTCTTCACTCATTCCTTCCATGTGTCTAAATCACTCCACTACTCTTTCAACAACCCTATCTCCCAACTCCCTTTCCACCCCTGTTTTCCTCCTCACCTCCTCATTTCTCACTCTAGCTCAGTAACCCCCATCATACTTCTCAGACACCTCATCTCAAACACATTCAAACTCCTTCTCTCTTCCTCTATTAGGTTCCATGTTTCTGCCCCATACAGTGCTGTAGGCACAACCACTCCTTCATACAGTCTCCTCTTAGCATCCATTCCCAAATGTCTATTCCTCATTACACTTTTTAATCCACCAAGGCACTTACTCGCTTCTCTCAATCTACATTCTACCTCCACTTTCACTCCACCTTTTCCTGCCACATTGGCACCCAAGCATCTAAAACTATCCACTTCCTCCAGTCACTCTCCCTTAATGCTCACTTCCAGCCTACTGCCACTTTCACCCCTTGTACATCTCATCACCTAAATTTTACCCACAAGACAGGGTAGACAGAAAGGCGCTGTGGGAGGTTTTGCAGATATACGGGATAGTAGGAAAGCTTCTAGGAGCTGTCAAGAGTTTTTATGAGAGTAGTAGAGCTTGTGTCAGGATTAGAAATGGAGAGAGTGAATGGTTCGAGGTAAAGGTAGGACTTCGTCAAGGATGCGTTATGTCGCCCTGGCTGTTCAAATTATACATGGGTGGGGTGGTGAGAGGTAAATGCAAGGGTGGTGGGTCAGGGATTGGAGATGGTTAAAGAAAATGGAGAAAAGTGGGGGGTGAGCCAGCTGTTGTTGCGGACGACACTGCGTTTGTGGCAGGATCGGAGGAGGGATTGAGAAAGTTGGTGACAGAGTTTGGGAGAGTGTGTGAAAGAAGAAAGCTGAATGATAATAATAATAATAATAATAATAATAATAATAATAATAATAATAATAATAATAATAATAATAATAATAATAATAATAATAATAATAATAATAATAATAATAATAATAATAATAATAATGATAATAATAATGATAATAATAATGATAATGATAATAATAATAATAATAATAATAATAATAATAATAATAATAATAATAATAATAATAATAATAATAATAATAATAATAATAATAATAATAATAATGATAATAATAATAATAATCATAATAATAATAATAATAATAATAATAATAATAATAATAATAATAATAATAATAATAATAATAATGATAATAATAATAATAATAATAATAATAATAATAATAGTAATAATGATAATAATAATGATAATCATAATAATATTATAAATGATAATAATGATAATAATAATAATATTAATAATATTAATAATATTAATAATAATAATAATAATAATAATATTAATAATAATAATGCTAATAATAATAATAATAATAATAATAATAATAATAATAATAATAATAATAATGATAATAACAATAGTAATGATAATAATAATAATAATGATAATAATAATAACAATAATAATGATAATAATTTTAATATAATAATAACATTAGTAATAATAATAATAATAACAATAGTAATAATAATAATAATAATAATAACAATGATAATAATATAATAATAATATCAATAGTAATGATAATGATAATAATAATATCAATAGTAATGATAATGATAATAATGATAATAATAATAATAATAATAATAATAATAATAATAATAATAATAAAACAAAAACAACAATGATAATAATAATGATAATAATAATAATAATAATAATAATAATAATAATAATAATAATAATAATGATAATAATAATAATAATAATAATAATAATAATAATATGATAATAATAATAATAATAATAATAATAATAATAATAAAAATAATAACAATATTAATAATAACAATAGTAATAATAATAATAATAATAATAATAATAATAATAATAATAACAATAGTAATAATAACAATAGTAATAATAATAATAATAATAATAATAATAATAATAATAATAATAATAATAATAATAATAATAATAATAATAAGAACAACAAAAACAACAATGATAATAATAATGATAATAATAATAATAATAATAATAATAATAATAATAATAATAATAATAATGATAATAATAATAATAATAATAATAATAATAATGATAATAATAATAATAATAATAATAATAATAATAATAATAATAATAATAATAATAATAATAATAATGATAATAATAATAATAATAATAATAATAATAATAATAATAATAATAATAATAATAATAATAATAATAAGAACAAGAACAACAATGATAATAATAATGATAATAATAATAATAATAATAATAATAATGATAATAATAATAATAATAATAATAATAATAATAATAATAATAATAATAATAATGATAATAATAATAATAATAATAATAATAATGATAATAATAATAATAATAATAATAATAACTTTTTTTTTTTTTCTGGAAAACAATTTTCTATAAATGATCATGTCTAACTTACTCTTTTGCTATGATGACGCACTGTACAACTATAATTATAGATGAAAAACGATAGATAGGCAAACAGTTGGACACACAGCAGATACACAGACTCATGTTTTCACATTGCTTGGTACATTTTTTAAATTTTATGTACAATTGTACGCTTAGTAGTGGTACTAAAATGGTTTTAATTTATATATAATCTTAAAAGCGTCCGCTAATGACAATTTTGGTCACAAACAAAAAAAAAAAAAAAAAATGACTTTGCTCGTTACTTCCGGGCGGATTAACACGACAATTTTCTACATATTTTGGAACAAGATATCAAGACTTCACACAAAAATCACCGAGGAATTTAATTTTTCAGCTACTCTTACAGAAAAAGCCACTGGATTTGTCTCCTTCATGAATGGAGAGTGTCGGCAGATGCCACGTCAGCTCGATAGACTCGTCTGTCTGGTGTGTTCGTAGTCAGTCGTCTGGCTTGATTGGCTTCTCCCTCAGTCACCCTGGTGCGGTTGTGAGGGTGCATTGACTTGATGTAAGCAAGCTGCTTCTTGATGTGACCGAACAAGCTTTTGAGTCTTGCGAGGCGCCCAACATGATTTCCTTAACCCTTTGGCTGCCGAGGAGTGGGGTTCCACGGAGATGGATGAAACGAACTAGCGATTGTCAGAAAAAAAGGTAGAATGTCACCTGCTACGGTAAAGGGGTAAAAGGGATGGTTAATCCCCTTTGACCCTGTCAAAACCGAGGGGAATGACGACATGGAAATAGATACCTTGTCCATACTAAAAACCAAATGAAAAAAATGACACCCGATATGAAAAAGGAACGTTTGAACCCAAGGCTCTCATCAGCTGAATTAAGTCGTCTGGCATCAGGAGGTAAACAAGGATATTTAAATTGCACCAAGTACACGCCACCGCTTTGGCCTCCTCACCCTTCACACGATTATTCTAGCTGACTCCAGATGGTTTCATTCATCCAACTCCATACTTAAGGGGATAATGTTTCTCAGCCAACGCCTTCACCACGAAGACACACTTTAAGGATTTCGAGATTTTATTCGTTTGACGGTAGAATTCCATGATCAAAAGTTCATGTTCTCGTGCTTGAAATATAATACTACCTCAGTTAATCCCTTCCCGCCCTGGCTAACGGGAATTACTAGTGGCGGCGTATCAGCGTGGCCACGGGCAGCACCTGCTGCCCAGAACAACATTCAACACATTCAACGTCAAGTAAGGTGGTATATATGTTATTAGTAACATCTCCATCCAATGAATTCAAATGTGTATATGACATTGGAAAAAATAAGAGAAATCTGACAACTTTGCTCTCTTAGTGTTATAATCTAAGCCCCTTAGGATGAAATTTTGCCTTATGCTTACTGAAATTGTCGGATCAACCATATCAATCTCTAGAGACATCATCGTTGGACTGAGCTCATTCGAGATAGTCTTCATTTCGTCTGCACGAGGTTCTCCTCTGATCTAAATAGAATTGTCTTGCATACAATGTATTTAAAAATCTAATCTAAGCGAAGAAATTGAATCCCTTTTGTTGATTGGGGAGCAGACCCATCCGTTATCTTAGATGTCGTATTTTTAATTTTACTTATTAGTTTTCTCGTAAGCTGTGAATTTCACACACACGCACACACACACACACACACACACACACACATATATATATATATATATATATATATATATATATATATATATATATATATATACATTATTCAACAAAGAGGGAAGGAAACTACATGCATAGGAAATTATCGCATGTCGTTAAACAAGGATAAATGCTTTGGTGGAAGTAATATGTTTAATCTGATATGCCTACAAGTGCCAAAGGGTTGATTTCCATCCTTCAAAACCTGTCTTCATGACCACTTCACCTCTCTGCTTCTCTCACCTTCACTTTGGCCACGACTTAAAAGCCGTCAGGTCTTCCTCTTTCTCAGTCATTCCTCCTACTCCACACCATGAAGTTCCTCGTATTTGGTAAACAAAAATATTGCTCATATCATTGTCCTATAATCAGTCATTAAGTAAATGAAATATGTATATCATATTAGAAATTTCATTAGAATTTGTGTCTACATGTTTTTGGTTGGTGTTGTTCTTATTATTTCTTATTGTAATTTGCAGTTCTACTACTTGGAAGTGCTTTGGCTCGGCAGTTATCCTTAGACAATGATCCCCCTTCAGTAAGACTTGCTCGCCCGGGATTCTTCGACAACCGTTCAAATCAGTTCAACAGCCAGTTCCAAGAGCATCAGTATCAGTCCACTTCGTCAGGTGTTCAAGGAGTCGCTGGTAACCAAAACACTCATTTCCAGCCCAGCTCCTCTGCTGGTCACAGGCAAAGTGAAACATTCCAGTCGTCTTCTCTTACCAATCAAGATCAGAACCGGCCCCACACAAATTCTCAATTTAGTGATCAAAGCCACGGCCAATTCCAACCAGGATCATCACTCACCAGTGATGGACAGAACTTATTCCGAACTGGGTCTTCAATCACCAGTCAACAGGAAAGCACCAACGTTTTCTCTGGACCCTCACTGGATAACCAACAGAACATTAACTCTCAAACAGGGCTCTCCATAAACGGCCAGAATCAAATTTCATTCCATAGTGGGACTCTTTCATCTGGTCAGGGGCTAGATAGTCAGTTTGATCTCGATTCTTCAGTGGGTACACAGAACCAAAAGAGCTCGCTTGCTTCTGGGTCTTTCTTCAGTAGTCATGGACCAAATAATCAATTTCACTCCACTTCCTCCAACAATCAGGGACATAACAATCAGTTCCAGTCTAGTTCTCCATTAAACGGTCAAGGGCAAAATAATCAGTTCCATTCTTCTTCTTTTAACAATCAAAGAGATAGAAATCAGTTCCAGACTGGTTCTTCCTCTGTCGGACAAGGACAGAAAAATCAGTTCCAGTATGGTACTTCATTCAACAATCAAGGACAAAGAAATCAGTTCCAATATAGTTCTTCTTTAAGCAGTCAAGGACAAAATGATAAGTTTCAGTCAGGTTCTTCCTCACTTAGTCAGGGAAAAAATGATCCAACCCAGTCCAGTACTTCGTTCACAAATCAGGGCCCAAACAATCAGTTCCAGTCAGATTTGTCTCCAAAAAGTCAGGAACAAATAAATTTATTCCAGTCTGAATCGTCTCTCATCAATGAGAAGCAAAGAAGTCAGTCACACTCAGGCTCTTCCGCAAACAGTCAGGGACAAAACGACGTATTCCACACCGATTCATCTTCCAACAGTCAGGGACAAGACAACCGTTTCCATTTAGGCTCTTCTGTCAGTGGTCAGGGACAGAATGATCGCGTCCAACATTCACTTTTTATAAAGAAGAGCAATCGATTCCAATCTGAGCCCCACTTCAGCAGTCAGGGACAAAAGAACCGATTCCAGTCTGGCTCCTCCTTCAGTAGTCAAGGACAAAGTGACCAATTCCAGTCTGGATCCCCCTTCAGCAGTCAGGGGCAAAGTGACCGATTCCAGTCTGGATTCTCCTCCAGTAGTCCAGGACAAAAGAACCGATTCCAGTCTGGATCCTCCTTCAGTAGTCAGGGAGAAAATGACCGATTCCAGTCAGGATCCTCCTTCAGTAATCAGGGACAAAGTGACCGATTCCAGTCTGGATCCTCCTCCAGTAGTCAAGGACAAAAGAACCGATTCCAGTCTGGATCCCCCTTCAGTAGTCAAGGACAAAGTGACCGATTCCAGTCTGGATCCTCATTCAGCAGTCAGGGACAAAGTGACCGATTCCAGTCTGGATCCCCCTCCAACAGTCAGGAACAACAGAACCGATTCCAGTCTGGATCTCCTCACAGTAGTCAAGGACAAAGTGACCGATTCCAGTCTGGATCATCCTTCAGTAGTCAGGGACAAAGCGACCGATCCCAGTCTGGATCCTCTCACAATAGTCAAGGACAAAGTGACCGATTCCAGTCTGGATCCTCCTTCAGCAATCAGGGACAAAACCACCGATTCCAATCTGGATCCACTCTCGGTAGTCAAGGACATAGTAACCGATTCCAGCCTGGATCCTCCTTTAGTAGTCAAGGACAAAGTGACAGATCCCAGTCCGGATCCTCCTTCGATGGTCAGGGACAAAACAATCGTTTCCAATCTGGATCCTCTTTTAGTGTTCAGGGACAAAACAATCGTTTCCAATCTGGATCTTCTTTCAGTGGCCAAGGACAAAACAACCTATTCCAGCAAAGATCCAATTTTGGAAACACATTCCAACTGGACCAGTTCCAGCAGGACCTCATGACTTCTTTCGACGGTGAAATTGAGCCCCTCAACCTCCCATCCGGCTCGAGCTCCCGGCTAGGAAGTGTCGACACATCCTTCCAGTGCACTGGCCGGCCCTACGGTTATTACGCCGACCAGGGCAACAACTGCCGCGTCTTCCACGTGTGCAACCCACATGCTCTCCCCGACGGCCGTGGAGATACTACCCAGTATAGCTTCATATGCGGTGAGGACTCCATCTTCGACCAGAACGAACTAACGTGTGTGGAGGAGCAGGCAGCTCTTCCTTGTTCTGAGGCCTCGAACTACTACTTCCGAAATGAAGAATTCACAAAGTCTCAAAATCAACAATAGTCGACTTCATTCTACCAAACGAGAAGTGATCATTTAAGATTTTACTTTATTATGTACCATTTGTGATCAAATAAAGCTGTTGAACTTAATAACTAACCATAATTTCCAACACTGTGTAATATGATTTATGGACATCACATGTCACACACTTAGTAAAGGTTATTATGTTGCTATCCTCAAGTTACTTGCTCAACTCCCAACAACAGAAAAGAATAATAATAGATATGCATAATATATAAATGGTTTATGATATCACTCCAAACCTGACCATTTTGCAGCCTACATGCTCGTCACTACAGCACATATCTTTTGCTCTATATACTTCTTTTCAGTGATTTTCGATCATAATTGGTAAACAAAGATAATCATCATATGTTATTACAAAAACTATCCCATCAGATAGATAATGTATTCGTTAGAAAAAAAAGACGAATGGATCATTGTGGTTTTCATCAAATCTCTCACAGAATTATGAGTATGGTATATAATCAAATAAATTAACTCAAGGATGGCTTTGATAATGATTGCTATGATAAAAGATGGCAATAAAAATGTTTTGCAAGAAAATTAAGAGAAGGGGAGGTGAGTCAAGTAGAGGAGAAAAGGCAAAAGGCGCAGATGGACGGACATTAACGGAAGAGGAGGCCGTAAGAGGAAGATGGGTGAAGTATTTTAGAGAGCTGTTAAATGTGGACGAGGATAGGGAGGTATTAGTAGTAGCAGTGGGAAGCGCTAAGAAAATGACGATGATGGGAGAGGAAAACGGAGGAGAAATAAGAAAATATGAAGACCAAGTAGCTCTGAAAATTATGAGAGCAGGGAAGGCACCTGGGTTAGATGGGTGTCATGCAGAGTGTCTGAAGAAGGGAGGTACAGTATTAGTGGACTGGCTGGTGAGGTTGTTTAATGTGTGTCTAAGGGAGGGTGGAGCACTAGAGGACTGGAGGAGTGCACGTATAGTTCCGCTTTACAAGGGAAAAGGGTACAAACGTGAGTGTAGTTGTTTCACAGGGATCAGTTTATTGAGTGTAGTTGGGAAGGCTTATGGGAAGGTTTTAATTGAGAGAATTGGGAGAGAAACAGAAGGAGTAATTGGTGAGGAACAGTCTGGGTTTAGGAAAGGCAGAGATTGCGTGGATCAGAATTTTGTGGTAAGACATATATGTGAGAAAGCTTTGGCAAAAGGTAAGGACTTTTTTTTTGGGGAGGGGGTTATGAATTTGAAAAAGGCTTATGACAGGGTAGACAGGAAGGCACCGTGGGAGGTATTGCAGATATATGGGATTTAGGGAAAGCTGTTTAGGGAAGTCAAGAGTTTTTAAGACAGGGCTGTGTTGGAATGGGAAACGGAGAGAGTGAGGGGTTTGAGGTAAAGGTACGACTACATCAGAAATATGTCATGTCGCCGTGGCCATTCAATATGTACATGGATGGGATGGTGTGGAGGGTAATGGGCAGGGGACTGGAGATGGTTAGAGAAAATTGAGAGACGTGGGAGGTGGGCCAATTGTTGTTTCCTGACGATACCGCGCTTGTGGCAGGGTCAGAGGGTAATTAAAGGACTTAGTGACGGAATCTGGAATGATATACGATAATAGAAAATTGAAGGTAAATGTGGATAAAAAAGCAAGGTGGTAAGATATACAAGGGTAGAGGATGAAACTAAATCTTAAAGGAGAAAGGCTGGAGGAACTGGATAGCTTTAGGCAAGAAAGGGTAATGGAGGTAGAGGTAAACTATAGATTGAGAGAACTAAGTAAATACCTTGGGGGATTAAAAAGTTGATGACACATGTGCAACTGTGAATGGATGCTAAGAAGAAATTGTATGAAGGGGTGGTTGTGTCGACGGCTTTGTATGGGGCAGAGATATGGAATTTAAGAGAGGCGGAGAGTAAAAGTTTGAATGTGTTTGAGATTAAATGTTTGAGAAGTATGGTAGGGGTTACCAGGTCAGTAATAAAGTCATATTTCCACGATGAATAAGTAGGTGCCAAAATGCAAAATGTGTACCGATCATGGAAGAATGTACAAAAACGTAAAATGAAGAACAATATGAAGAAAAAATTTCATAAATAGGCTATTGTACTTAATGACATTAGAAGGGATAATGATATCATTGTGAACCAAAGAGAATCATCGTAGCTATATATTTAGCTAATGGGAAATGTTATTACAAAACCCATGTCAACATAGACAATGTATTCACTGTAGAAAAAAGACGCTCAGATTATGATGGTTTTCATCAAAACTCTTATAGCATTATGAATATTTCATCTTATCAAAAAATATATAATAATTCAAGGGTACATAAAGATGGAGACCGTTTATGATGATGATGGTATATCACACAGAAAATGAGTGTCTCATTAAGGCAAGAAAAGGAATATCCTCGAACAACCAAATCAATCAGAACAAGACCAGTATCGTTTCCAGGGTCGACTCCTCCCATCCCATACAAAAGCCACCATGCATGAAAGTGTCAAACTTTCCCTTCACCGAAACCTGTCTTCTTCTTCGGAAATGTATTCTTCACCACCCTTCTAGCCTCACCCTTCCATCACGGTCAGCTGGGTTACATATATATAGCGTAGGAATCGGATCACCCAACACTCATCGCATCTTCTCCACACAATACACCATGAAGCTCCTCGCCATCGGTTGGTGCTAATAACTACATATACTACACGCTACTAGATTTTTTATTTTACATATAGTTATATCATTAGCTATGGTATATGCTCTTTGCAGTCCATTATTATTGTTTGAACAATTTTTTTTTTTTTTTCCAGCCCTCTTCCTTGGAGCTGCATCTGCTCAACAGTTTTCTCTAGGTCAGGTCTTCCCTTCCGTAAGACTTGCTCGTCCTGAAGACTTTAGTAGTGGAGCCTTCCAACAGAATAACCAATTCCAGGTCGGACCTTCTATCAGCACTCAAGATCCAAACTTGCAGTTTCAGTCCACCTCTTCTCTCACTAACCAAGGACAAAACCAATTCCAAACTGGATCTTCCTTCGACAATAATCAATTTCAAACGGGATCTTCCTTTATAAGTCAAGGACAAAATAACTTCTTGGTTGGATCTTCACTGGACAATCAACGACAATTCCAAAATGGAGCTTTCATCTCTGGACAGGAACAGGGTAATGGATTACAATCTGGCTCTTTCCTAAACCCTGGACAAACCACCCAATTCCAGTCTGACTCCTTCAATAACCAGATACAAAATACTCAGTTCCAACCTAGTTCATCCTTCATCAACCAGGATCAAAGCAACCAGTTCCAGTCTGGTTCTTCTTTCAGTTCTCAGGGACTCAACAACCGATTCCAACAAACTTCAACATTTAACAATCAATTCCAAGGGACCCAGTTCCAACAACGTGGAGACATCACTTCTCCTGTCGACGGTGAGTTCGAACCTCTCAACCTTCCAGCAGGAGCTCGTCTCCTTCTGGGAAGTATCGACACGTCCTTCCAGTGTGCCGACCGCCCCTATGGTTACTACGCTGACCAAGGCAACAACTGCCGCGTCTTCCACATCTGCAACCCCTACCTTTTCCCCGACGGTCGCATTGAAACCAATCAGTACAGCTTCATGTGTGGTGAGGGATCCATCTTCGACCAGAAGGAGCTGACTTGTGTGGAGCAGTTTGCAGCCCTTCCGTGTTCCGAAGCCTCCAACTTCTATTCCCGAAACGAAGAGTTCGGACGACCCGAAGAGAAATTCTAAATGGCTTGTAGATATTTTAGTGCCAAGCATGACTCAATGAAAGCGTGCATGAAAGTTCTGGTCGATAAATCACACTGTATATTTGACGAAATAAACACACTTTCCTTATCAAAACTGTTTTTAATCAAATAGAATGACCCTTTGATTATTGTGCTGGTAAGCTCATAAATATATGATCTTTGTGCAACTCAAAATTCTATGCCGTGTCAGTAGAAGATATTGCTCGCTCAACCATCGGAGTACACAGTCACTAGATTCTCACTTATACAACTATTCAAGGCATATTTCTGCTAAATACGTAAATGACAGGAAGTATTGTATAAACACATCCTTTACGTTGACGACAACTTCCAACAAACCCGCATTTTCAGAGATATCATTAATTCATTTTCTTGTGATCTATAGTTTAAACATGTTGTAGCTATGTAATGATAAACTGAATCACTATATAACGGATACTTATAATTTTTGCTTACTTTTGTTTTATAGTGCTTCAGTGTGTTCGACAAAGAATGGTTATCAGTATCTATCACCATCCTAGATTTATTTCTTAAGTTATCTAATTATATAACAAGATAGGATGGGTTAATCATGGATTAGATTGACATATTGTATCATTTGTTTTCATTTCAGTATATAATGAAATAAATTGGGCTTAGACTCACTTTTTTCAATCCCCAATTAAACTCTTTATTCTTGCCCATGATAAAATACCATGAACTACGAAAATAAGACGTATTTTGCTATAATACCTTAGAATAACCCTTTGATTTTTGTGCTGGTAAGCTCATAAATGTATGATCTTCGAGCGACTCAAAATTCTATGTAGTGTCAGCAGAAGAAATCGCTCGCTCAACCATCGGAACACACAGTCACTAGATTTTCACTTATACAGCTATTTAAGGCATATTTTTGCTAAATATGAAAATGACATGAAGTATTTTATAAACACATCGTTTACTTCGATGAAAAGGTCCAACATATCCGAATTTTCAGATATCGTTGATTTATTTCCTTGTGATTTATATTTTCAACAAGTTATAACTATGTAATAACAAACTGAATCACTATATATTGGATACTTATAATTTTACTTACTTTTATTTCATAACCCTTCATTGTGCTCGACAAAGAATGGTTATCAGTATTTATCATCATCGTAGATTTATTTCTTAAAATATCTAATTATATAACAGGATAGGATGAAGATCAGATGATATATTTACAATCTAGTTTTATGGGTTAATCACGGATTAGACTGACATATTCTATAATTTGTTCTCATTTCAGTATATAATGAAATCAAACTCATTCTCGTAATTCCCCCTCATCTTAGTTTCACTTAACACTAACACATTCATCTTCCTTCTCACAAACAAACAGGAAGTATTGTATAAACACATCGTTTACTTTGATGATAAGGTCCAACATACCCGAATTTTCAGTGATATCATGAATTCATTTTCTTGTTATTTATATTTTAAACATGTTGTAACTATGTAATGACATACTGAATCACTATATAACGGATACTTATAATTTTTTCTTACTTTTCCTTACTTTTGCTTACTTTTGTTTCATAGTGCTTCAGTGTACACTCCTCCTAACCCCCACCCCCTTGTCACTCCCACACCCTCCTAAACTCATTCTCATCCTTCCCTTTCAATTTAGTTTCACTTAACACTAACACATTCATCTTCCTTCTCACAAACAAACCACCTATCTCTTCCCTTTTATTTTCATCTCTGCCGCTACCACATATTCACTGCATTCAATGAAAAATTCTTATTTACATGCAAGTTTTCTTCCTAAACGTCATATATTGCATGTGGCAATGCATATCCATTTGGTCATGAGCAATGCCAATACTTCATTTCGATTGATTAATGACTAGATTTGCAATATATTCAAGTATATGTAGCTGTAGGTACCATAGATATTTGAGATATCCATCTGAGTGTACCATCGGTAGCACTTGTCAGTAATCAAGTCATATTTCCACGATGAATAAGTAGGTGCCAAAATGAAAAATGTGTACAGCTCTTGGAAGAATGTACAAAAACGAAAATTAAAAATAGTGGTGATGATTATCAACATATAGATAAGAACAATATGAAGGATTAATTATCATAAATAGGTACTTAGGTAATGGGAAATGTTATTACAAAACCCATGCCAACATAGACAATGTATTCACTGTAGAAAAAAGACGCTCAGATTATGATTGTTTTCATCAAAACTCCTTTAGCATTATGAATATATTATCTCATCAAAAAATGTATAATAATTCAAGGGTACATAAAGAATGAAGACCGTTTATGATGATGATGGTATATGACACAGAAAATGAATGTCTCACTAAGGCAAGAAAAGGAAAATCCTCGAACAACCAAATCAATCAGGACTAGACCTGTATCGTTTCCAGGGTCGACTCCTCCCATCCCATACAAAAGCCACCATGCATGAAAGTGTCAAACTTTCCCTTCACCGAAACCTGTCTTCTTCTTCGGAAATGTATTCTTCACCGCCCTTCTGTCCTCACCCTTCCATCACGGTCAGCTGGGTTACATATATATATATAGCGCAGGAATCGATCACCAAACACTCATCGCATCTCCACACCAATACACCATGAAGCTCCTCGCCATCGGTTGGTGCTAATAACTATATATACTATACGCTACTAGATTTTTTATTTTACATATAGTTATATCATTAGCTATGGTACATGCTCTTTGTAGTCCATTATTACTGTTTGATCTTCTTCTTTTTTCAGCCCTCTTCCTTGGAGCTGCATCTGCTCAACAGTTTTCTCTAGGTCAAGTCTTCCCTTCCGTAAGACTTGCTCGTCCTGAAGACTTTAGTAGTGGAGCCTTCCAACAGAATAACCAATTCCAGGTCGGACCTTCTATCAGCACTCAAGATCCAAATTTGCAGTTTCAGTCCACCTCTTCTCTCACTAACCAAGGACAAAACCAATTCCAAACTGGATCTTCCTTCGACAATAACCAATTTCAAACGGGATCTTCCTTTATAAGTCAAGGACAAAATAACTTCTTTGTTGGATCTTCACTTGACAATCAACAACAATTCCAAAATGGAGCTTTCGTCTCTGGACAGGAACAGGGTAATGGATTGCAATCTGGCTCTTTCCTAAACCCTGGACAAACCACTCAATTCCAGTCTGACTCCTTCAGTAATCAGATACAAAATACTCAGTTCCAACCTAGTTCATCCTTCATCAACCAGGATCAAAGCAACCAGTTCCAGTCTGGTTCTTCTTTCAGTTCTCAGGGACTCAACAACCGATTCCAACAAACTTCAACATTTAACAATCAATTCCAAGGGACCCAGTTCCAACAAAGTGGAGACATCACTTCTCCTGTCGACGGTGAGTTCGAACCTCTCAACCTTCCAGCAGGAGCTCGTCTCCTTCTGGGAAGTATCGACACGTCCTTCCAGTGTGCCGACCGCCCCTATGGTTACTACGCTGACCAAGGCAACAACTGCCGCGTCTTCCACATCTGCAACCCCTACCTTTTCCCCGACGGTCGCATCGAAACCAATCAGTACAGCTTCATGTGTGGTGAGGGATCCATCTTCGATCAGAAGGAGCTGACTTGTGTGGAGCAGTTTGCAGCCCTTCCGTGTTCCGAAGCCTCCAACTTCTATTCCCGAAACGAAGAGTTCGGACGACCCGAAGAAAAATTCTAAATGGCTTGTAGATATTTTAGTGCTAAGCATGACTTAATGAAAGCGTGCATGAAAGTTCTGGTCGATAAGTAACACTGTATATTTGACGAAATAAACACACTTTGTTTATCAATACTGTTTTTAATCAAATAGAATGACCCTTTGATTATTGTGCTGGTAAGCTCATCAATGTATGATCTTTGTGCAACTCAAAATTCTATGCCGTGTCAGCAGAAGACATCGCTCGCTCAAACATCGGAGTACACAGCCACTAGATTCTCACTCATACAACTATTCAAGGCATATTTCTACTAAATATGTAGATGACAGGAAGTACTGTATAAACACATCGCTTACTTTGATGACAAGTTCCAACATACCCGAATTTTCAGAGATATCATTAATTCATTTTCTTATGATTTATAGTTTAAACATGATGTAACTATGTAATGACAAACTGAATCACTATAGAACGGAATCTTATAATTTTTGCTTACTTTTGTTTCATAATGCTTCAGTGTGTTCGACAAAGAATGGTTATCAGTATTTATCACCATCCTAGATTTATTTAAGTTATCTAATTATAGAACAGGATAGGATGAAGGTCAGATGATATATTTACCTATAGTTTTATGGATTGATCATGGATTAGATTGACATAATGTATAATTTGTTCTCATTTCAGTATATAATGTAATCAATTGGGCTTAGACTTACTTCTTTCAATCCCCAATCAAACCTCTTTGTTCTTCCCATGAGAAAATATCATGAACTATGAAAATAAGACGTATTTTGCTATAAAACCATAGAGTTCTAAATAAAATAATAATTGGATTTTACTGAAAAGTCTATCAAAGTCTTTATTTTCATTCATATACACATTTCCTGAGTAATATATGTTATATGTGTCAGTGCATTTCCGCATGACGAACAATGTGATTTGTGTACTACTGTATCTAATTTTATCTTGATATTTTGTTGACGTCCTTGATAAAACGATATTTTATTCTATATTTCTGATATACTGTTGTCGTACGTAACTATATGTTTGTCTGTAAATCAACTTTGGTAGATAACTCACAATATACTCTAATTTGTCTTGTCCATTGATTGTTGGTCTTGTCATTTGATGTTTATTCGTCAACGTGTCCCGCGAGTCACGATTGCTGTGTTAGTTTCTCTGAATGTTATAGGTTTGCTGTTCTAAGCGCAATACGTTCAATAAAAAACTCACTTTACTTCTTCCAAATATCTTTTCATTTATTTCCTACCCTATTTTCCATCTGCCCTCCACTTTGCTACCATCACCTTACTTATTGTTTTACCTCTTTTTTCTTGTACCTCTTGTATGTTTTCAAGTTCTATTTTACAGTCAATCCTCATGCTCTCGCTTCTTTTCTGCCTCCACTTCCATCACTTCATCCCGCCTTTACTTCTATACCACCCCCCCCCACCATCCTCCTTGTCCTGCATACCATCAGTGCGCACTTTTTCATTTCCTCCTTGAAACATTCCCAATATTCTTCTATTCCTGCTTTCCCTTTATCCCTTACTACCTTCCACATTTCTCTTAGCTTCTGGTATTACCTCTCTCCATATTTCCTATTCAGTTTGTTAACTATCAGAACCTTCTACCTCTACCCCTTTTTCCTCCTTCTGATCCGTCCCATCTTCCTTGGCCCACAAACTTTGTCACTTCTTCCTTGAAAGACAGCCATTCTTCTTTTATACCTACTTTTCCTATACCCCTTAGTATCTCTCATCTTTAGATACCACTACATAGTCATTTAATACCCAATGCTCTTCCATCCTTCACCCTTTCCCATATATACTTATGCTTGCTTCTCTTCTTAAACACTGTATTTACCATCATAAACTCCCTTTCTAAGTGCATTTCCAACATCATCTCCTAAGTATAATTCTTACTTGGCACTCGAAACCTCCCTACTACTGTTAGCGTATCTTCTTCTACTCTAACACTGAAAACCCCAACACAACAACATTGCCATTCCTTCCAAAATTCTAAATAATCATTTAAATCCATATCTTTCCTCTTCACCTTTCTTACTACCAGGATTAAATGGACGCACGAAAGCCTATACTTCCCATCCCAGTTTTACCTTCGCTCACTTTAACCTCGAAGAAACCTCCCTTCACTCCACCATACACTCTCCTATTTCATTACATACCAGAACAACCACTCCTCCTAACACCCACCCCCTTGTCACTCCCCACACCCTCCCCAACTCATCCTCGTCCTTCCCTCTCAATTTAGTTTCACCCAACACTAACACATTCATCTTCCTTCTCACAAACAAACCGCCTATCTCTTCCCTTTTACGCTCATCTCTACCGCTACCACATATTCACTGCATTCAATGAAAAATTCTTATTTACATGCAAGTTTTTTCTTCCTAAACGTCACATATTGCATGTGGTAATGCATACCCATTTAGTCATGAGCAATGCCAATACTTCATTTCAATTGATTAATGACTAGATACGCAATATATTCAAGTTTATGTAGCTGTAGGTACCATAGATTTTTCAGATATGCATCTGAGTGCGCCATCGGTAGCACTGGTCAGTAATCAAGTCATATTTCTATGATCAATAAGAAGGTAAAAAAAATCCAAAATGTGTACAGGTCTTGGAAGAATGCACAAAAACGTAAATTAGAAATAGTGATGATAACCATCAGCATCTAGATAAGAACAATATGAAGGAAAAATGATCGTAAATAGGCTATTGTACATATAACATTGGAAGAGATAATGATATCATTGTGAAACAAAGACAATCATTGTACCTATATATTTAAGTAATGGGAAATGCTATTACAAAACCAATGCAAACAATGTATTCATTGTAAATCTATTGTATTCACTGCAAAATATTCACTGCAATGTATTCACTGCAAAGAAAGACGCTCAGACAATGGTGATGTTCATCAAAACTCTTATAGCATTATAGATATTTTATCTCAGCAAAAAATTATAATAATTCATAGAAACATAAAGATGAAGACCGTTTGTGATGATAATGATGGTATATATTACAGAAAACGAGGGTCTAATTAAGGCAAGAAAAGGAAAATCCTCGAACAACCAAATCAATCAGGACTAGACCTGTATCGTTTCCAGGGTCGACTACTCCCATCCCATACAAAAGCCAAGATGCATGAAAGTGTCAAACTTTCCCTTCACCGAAACCTGTTTTCTTCTTCTGAAATTTACTCTTCACCACCCTTCTAGCCTCACCCTTCCATCACGGTCAGCTGGGTTACATATATATAGCGCAGGAATCGGATCACCAAACACTCATCGCATCTCCACACCAATACACCATGAAGCTCCTCGCCATCGGTTGGTGCTAATAACTACATATACTATACGCTACTAGATTTTTTATTTTACATATAGTTATATCATTAGCTATGGTACATGCTCTTTGCAGTCCATTATTACTGTTTGAACTCTTTTTTTTCAGCCCTCTTCCTTGGAGCTGCATCTGCTCAACAGTTTTCTCTAGGTCAGGTCTTCCCTTCCGTAAGACTTGCTCGTCCTGAAGACTTTAGTAGTGGAGCCTTCCAACAGAATAACCAATTCCAGGTCGGACCTTCTATCAGCACTCAAGATCCAAACTTGCAGTTTCAGTCCACCTCATCCCTCACTAACCAGGGACAAAACCAATTCCAAACTGGATCTTCCTTCGACAATAACCAATTTCAAACGGGATCTTCCTTTATAAGTCAAGGGCAAAATAACTTCTTGGTTGGATCTTCACTGGACAATCAACAACAATTCCAAAATGGAGCTTTCGTCTCTGGTCAGGGACAGGGTAATGGATTGCAATCTGGCTCTTTCCTAAACCCTGGACAAACCACTCAATTCCAGTCTGACTCCTTCAATAACCAGATACAAAATAGTCAGTTCCAACCTAGTTCATCCTTCATCAACCAGGATCAAAGCAACCAGTTCCAGTCTGGTTCTTCTTTCAGTTCTCAGGGACTCAACAACCGATTCCAACAAACTTCAACATTTAACAATCAATTCCAAGGGACCCAGTTCCAACAACGTGGAGACATCACTTCTCCTATCAACGGTGAGTTCGAACCTCTCAACCTTCCAGCAGGAGCTCGTCTCCTTCTGGGAAGTATCGACACGTCCTTCCAGTGTGCCGACCGCCCCTATGGTTACTACGCTGACCAAGGCAACAACTGCCGCGTCTTCCACATCTGCAACCCCTACCTTTTCCCCGACGGTCGCATCGAAACCAATCAGTACAGCTTCATGTGTGGTGAGGGATCCATCTTCGATCAGAAGGAGCTGACTTGTGTGGAGCAGTTTGCAGCCCTTCCGTGTTCCGAAGCCTCCAACTTCTATTCCCGAAACGAAGAGTTCGGACGACCCGAAGAGAAATTCTAAATGGCTTGTAGATATTTTAGTGCCAAGCATGACTCAATGAAAGCGTGCATGAAAGTTTTGGTCGATAAATCACACTGTATATTTGACGAAATAATAAACATACAGCATTTTTCAATATATATTTTTAATTAAATAGGATGACCTCTTGATCATTTTGCTAGTAAGCTCATAAATGTATGATCTTTGTGCAACTCAATATTCTATGCCATGTCAGTAGAAGATATCGCTCACTGAACCACCAGAGTACAGAGATACTGAATTCACAGTTATATATTCAATGAAGGCACAGTTTTGCTAAATATATGATAGGCTTTATTGTATAAACATATCATTCACTTTGACAAGAAGGTCCAATCTGTCCGAATTTTCAAAGCTATCATTCATTTATTTTCTTGTGACTTATATTCTATATATTCCTATATTCATGGGCACGATGCATATGATTTCATAAAATAGATTACATTATAATGTATGAGTCATAGACCTCCTGAGGTAGCGGTGCTATTTTGCCTGTGAGATGAAAATAAGTATGAATGAAGGACACAAAATGAAGGAATGAAGGAATGTATTCAGCGAGCACTGATACCTGGCCAGCCACAGCACGTGTACTGAGTACCTGTTATCTTACCCCACGTTTGCCGCTGGTTCCAGACGGTCTCATATCCGTGGTACTCAGAGTGACAGGACCCAGCACATCGCGGCACGCCTGGTCACGATCAGTTTAAGCTGGCCAACGTATATTGCAATGAAGGGAACGGTGCAGACGACAGGGGATCTCTAGAATGTGGGCTTGGTGTAATGTGGCGCATCAGGTGTTCGTGTTTGATGCGAAAGTTTTCAAAGTGTTTGGTGTGCATTGTGCGTTTGTGTTGGTTTAACGGACGAGTGATGACCACATGGTGTAGTGATTCATAGGTTCTGAAGTCGTTCCAACTCTCGTGTCCGTCATGAATCGGAGAATGACGTTCTGAAGCCTCTGACGGGGCTAATGTTCTGTAGCGCATGCCATCTGAATCGACCCAGGATACTAGGACACCATCAGTCTGACAGTTACTAAGTACAGACAACATTTAATGGCCATGGACGCAACCGAAAAATGGCCTTAGCTTTCCCAGCGCAGCTTTAGCCTTTGCGTTCTGGATGCGAAATTGTGCTTCCTAACACGGTGGCCTGGCCCTTAGCTGGAATGTGTAGGTTGTTTATTATGAGAGGGGATTCCACGATTGTTTTATTGTTTGTGTTACAGTGGAAGTATACAGCTTTGCTTTTCGACACACTCGTCTTTATTCGTCACTGTCGCTTCCATACATGTACCCTGTCTTTTGTCTTGCCTGATGTGTATTGGTCCCTGTGGTGGTGTTTTTTTGTTTTGTTTTTGTTTTTTTATGTGCTGAGGTGGCTAGTATCGCCCGCATATGTTGTGGCGACATCTAATTTTATATAATTTTGTTCGTACTTCTATGTTTTTCACTGGGGGAGGTCACCGGGACGCCTCCAACCTCGGTTAATGACGTTTTGTTGCATGCTTTGGAGGGCCTCCGACTTCGGTTGGTGGCGTTTTGTCGCATGCTTGGGAGGGCCTTGAGCTCTTACGCTTGAAAGTTTAGATTTGGGCTTAATTCTTTGATATATCATGCTTCTAAGATTAAGAGGCACCTTTCTTCTGTACATATTTCTAAAGTCCCATTTTTTCTAGGGTGTTCCTTGTTAGGGAGATTCCATTTTTTTTCTTTTAAGTGGTTTTTCGGAGGTTCTGATGTAAGGTGAAATGAAAGGCGAAGGGATGACCTCGTTGTCCTCATGCCAATATAGATAGAGGGGAAGGCTTCACAGTTTCCTCGGATACATTTGATTCAATAGATGACATGTGGCTTCTAAAGTTTCTCTCTTGTTGTGTGCTGTTTTTGAGTAGAAGGTGGCTTGTTTTCTTTATCTGGCAATAAATCACTGAAATAAGTATTTTCACTGTGTAGACTTGTCTGATCTTCCTCTTGAAATTTATGTCCTTGTGCTTTCTTCTTTGTAGGTTGATAAAAATGTAGATTTAAGGTGGATATTATTTTTTTCCTTATTTTGGATATTGTTATTACAGTTGTAACAGCCGGTCATTATCTTTTTGGTCTGGCGGTTAATGTCTTTCTTAATAACACCATTGTTAATTAGTACTTAAGTGGAGTGCTCCATTTCGTCATGTACTTGTTTCCATGTGCTACAGTGGATGAGTGTTCTCCGGATTTAGGCACCCATGGTGGAGCCCTTATATCTCTGCAGTCACTCACCACCGTTGAGGCAGTGTGCAGGGTTGGTGGGTTTGGTGTACCCTTCACTGTTAAAAGAATATTTAGCTCATTTTACGAAAAGGTCGAGGAAAGATATGGCTCCATCAACACTGAAAAAATAACTCTAAGCACAATTGCTTTCATTACCATACACTGAAATGAGGACAAATGAAACAGTATGTCAATCTAATCTATGAACAATCCATAAACCTACAATGAATATATAATCTGATATTCATCATATACTTTCACGTAATGAAATGAATAAAGAAATAAATCTATGATGGTGATAGCATTGATAAGTATTCTTCGTCAAGCACAGTGAAGCACCATGAAACAAAAATAAGTCAA
Organism: Oratosquilla oratoria; assembly: GCF_046742065.1. NCBI lineage: Eukaryota > Metazoa > Arthropoda > Malacostraca > Stomatopoda > Squillidae > Oratosquilla > Oratosquilla oratoria. The sequence goes on from NC_134818.1 coordinate 800,796, forward strand.
AACTAAAAGTGTCCATCATATAGTGATACGGTTTGGCATTACATAAGTTACAACTGCTATATATCATAATATATAGGCAATACAATAATTAGCACTTATTGAGCTTTTAAATTTCTCTTGTGTATTGTACAAAATAACATAGGAATATCTAGAATATAAAGAATAAATTAATGATATCTTTGAAAGTTGGGATAGGTTGGACGTCTTCCATCAAAGTGAGCGTTGTGTTTATATAATTCTTCCTGCCATAAATATAACAAAATATATGTCTTGATTAGACATATAAGTGAGAATCTAGTGAATGTGTACTTCGATGGCTGAGCGAGCGATATCTTCTGCTGAAACGGCATAGGTTTTTGAGTTGTACGAATATCATACATTTATAAGCTTAAAAACACAATAATCAAAGGGTCATCCTATTTGATTAAAAACAGTATTGATATACAAAGTGTGTTTATTTCGTCAAATATACAGTGTGATTTATCGACCAAAACTTTCATGCACGCTTTCATTGAGTCATGCTTGGCACTAAAATATCTACAAGCCATTTAGAATTTCTCTTCGGGTCGTCCGAACTCTTCGTTTCGGGAATAGAAGTTGGAGGCTTCGGAACACGGAAGGGCTGCAAACTGCTCCACACAAGTCAGCTCCTTCTGATCGAAAATGGATCCCTCACCACACATGAAGCTGTACTGATTGGTTTCGATGCGACCGTCGGGGAAAAGGTAGGGGTTACAGATGTGGAAGACGCGGCAGTTGTTGCCTTGGTCAGCGTAGTAACCATAGGGGCGGTCAGCACACTGGAAGGACGTGTCGATACTTCCCAGAAGGAGACGAGCTCCTGCTGGAAGGTTGAGAGGTTCGAACTCACCGTTGATAGAAGAGGTGATGTCTCCACTTTGTTGGAACTGGGTCCCTTGGAATTGATTGTTAAATGTTGAAGTTTGTTGGAATCGGTTGTTGAGTCCCTGAGAACTGAAAGAAGAACCAGACTGGAACTGGTTGCTTTGATCCTGGTTGATGAAGGATGAACTAGGTTGGAACTGACTATTTTGTATCTGGTTATTGAAGGAGTCAGACTGGAATTGGGAGGTTTGTCCAGGGTTTAGGAAAGAGCCAGATTGCAATCCATTACCCTGTCCCAGACCAGAGACGAAAGCCCCATTTTGGAATTGTTGTTGATTATCCAGTGAAGATCCAACCAAGAAGTTATTTTGTCCTTGACTTATAAAGGAAGATCCCGTTTGAAATTGGTTATTGTCGAAGGAAGATCCTATTAGGAATTGATTTTGTCCCTGGTTAGTGAGAGAAGAGGTAGACTGAAACTGCAAATTTGGATCTTGAGTGCTGATAGAAGGTCCGACCTGGAATTGGTTATTCTGTTGGAAGGCTCCACTACTAAAGTCTTCAGGACGAGCAAGTCTTACGGAAGGGAAGACCTGACCCAAAGAAAACTGTTGAGCAGATGCAGCTCCAAGAAAGAGAGCTGAAAAAATTATCAAACATTAGTAATGGACTGCAAAGAGCATATGCCATAGCTGATGATAGAACTATATGTAAAATGAAAAACCTAGTAGCATATAGTATGAATAGTCTTTGGCACCAACCTATGGCGAGGAGCTTCATGGTGTATTGGTGTGGAGAAGATGCGACGAGTGTTGGGTGATCCGATTCCTGCGCTATATATATGTAACCCAGCTGACCGTGATGGATGGGTGAGGATAGAAGGGCGGTGAAGAGTAAATTTCCGAAGAAGAAGACAGGTTTCGGTGAAGGGAAAGTTTGACACTTTCATGCGTGGTGGCTTTTGTATGGGATGGGAGTAGTCGACCCTGGAAACGATACAGGTCTAGTCCTGATTGATTTGGTTGTTCGAGGATTTTCCTTTTCTTGCCTTAGTGAGACACTCATTTTCTGTGTCATATATCATCAACATCATAAACGGTCTTCATCTTTATGTAACCTTGAATTATCATATATTTTTCGATGAGATAGAATATCCATAATCCTAAAGGAGTTTTGATGAAAACGATGATAATCTGAGCGTCTTTTTTCTACAGTGAATATATTGTCTATGTTGGCATGGGTTTTGTAATAACATTTCCCATTACCTAATTACCTATTTATGATAATTAATCCTTCATATTGTTCCCATCTAGATGCTGATAATCATCACCACTATTTTAATTTTTGTTTTTGTACATTCTTCCAAGACCTGTACACATTTTTCATTTTGGCACCTACTTATTCATCGTGGAAATATGACTTGATTACTGACAAGTGCTACCGATGGTACACTCAGATGCATATCTCAAATATCTATGGTACCTACAGCTACATATACTTGAATATATTGCGTATCTTGTCATTAATCAATTGAAATGAAGTATTGGCATTGCTCATGACCAAATGGATACGCATTGCCACATGCAATATATGACGTTTAGGAAGAAAAACTTGTATGTAAATAAAAAAGATTCATTGAATGCAGTGAATATGTGGTAGCGGCAGAAGAGATAGGCGGTTTGTTTGTGAGAAGGAAGATGAATGTGTTAGTGGTGAAACTAAATTGAAAGGGAAGGATGAGAATGAGCTTAGGAGGGTGTGGGAGTGACAATGGGGTGGGGGTTAGGAGGAGTGCACACTGAAGCACGATGAAACAAAAGTAAGCAAAAGTAAGTAAAAGTAAGCAAAAATTATAAGTATCCGTTATAGAGTGATTCAGTATGTCATTACATAGTTACAACATGTTTAAAATATAAATCACAAGAAAATAAATCAATGATATCTCTGAAAATTCGGGTATGTTGGACCTTATCATCAAAGTAAACGATGTGTTTATACAATACTTCCTGTTTGTTTGTGAGAAGGAAGATGAATATGTTAGCGTTAAATGAAAATAAGATGAGGGGAAGGGCGAGATTGAGTTTGATTTCATTGTATACTGAAATGAGAACAAATTATAGAATATGTCAGTCTAATCCGTGATTAACCCATAAAACTAAATGTGAATATATCATCTGATCTTCATCCTATCCTGTTATATAATTAGATATTTTAAGAAATAAATCTACGATGATGATAAATATTGATAACCATTCTTTGTCGAGCACACTGAAGGGCTATGAAATAAAAGTAACTAAAATTATAAGTATCCAATATATGGTGATTCAGTTTGTCATTACATAGTTATAACTTGTTGAAAATATAAATCAGAAGGAAATAAATTAATGATATCTGAAAATTCGGATATGTTGGAACTTTTCATCAAAATAAACGATGTGTTTATACAATACTTCCTCTCATTTTCATATTTAGCAAAAATATGCCTTGAATAGCTGTACAAGTGAGAATCTAGTGACTGTGTATTCCGACGGTTGAGCGAGCGATTTCTTCTGCTGACACTGCATACAATTTCGAGTCGTACGAAGATCATACATTTATGAGCTTACCAGCACAATAATCAAAGGGTCACTCTTTGGTTTTATAGCAAAATACGTCTTATTTTCGTAGTTCATGGTAATTTGTCATGGGCAAGAACAAAGAGTTTAATTGGGGATTGAAAGAAGTAATTTAAGCCCAATTGATTACATCATATACTGAAATGAGAACAAATTATACAATATGTTAATCTAATCCATGATTAACCCATAAAACTATAGGTAAATATATCATCTGATCTTCATCCTATCCTGTTATATAATTAGATAACTTAAATAAATCTAGGATGGTGATAAATACTGATAACCATTCTTTGTCGAACACACTGAAGACTATGAAACAAAAGTAAGCAAAAATTATAATTATCCGTTCTATAGTGATTCAGTTTGTCATTACATAGTCACATCATGTTTAAACTATAAATCACAAGAAAATGAATTAATGATATCTCTGAAAATGCGGGTATGTTGGAACTTGTAATCAACGTAAAGGATGTGTTTATATAATACTTCCTGTCATTTACGTATTTAGCAGAAATATGCCTTGAATAGTTGTATAAGTGAGAATCTAGTGACTGTGTACTCCGATGGTTGAGCGAGCGATATCTTCTGCTGACACGGCATAGAATTTTGAGTTGCACAAAGATCATACATTGATGAGCTTACCAGCACAATAATCGAAGGGTCATTCTATTTGATTAGAAACAGTATTGATAAAGAGTGTTTATTTCGTAAAATATACAGTGTTACTTATCGACCAAAACTTTCATGCACGCTTTCATTGAGTCATGCTTGGTACTAAAATATCTACAAGCCATTTAGAATTTTTCTTCGGGTCGTCCGAACTCTTCGTTTCGGGAATAGAAGTTGGAGGCTTCGGAACACGGAAGGGCTGCAAACTGCTCCACACAAGTCAGCTCCTTCTGGTCGAAGATGGATCCCTCACCACACATGAAGCTGTACTGGTTGGTTTCAATGCGACCGTCGAGGAAAAGGTAGGGGTTACAGATGTGGAAGACGCGGCAGTTGTTGCCTTGGTCAGCGTAGTAACCATAGGGGCGGTCAGCACACTGGAAGGACGTGTCGATACTTCCCAGAAGGAGACGAGCTCCTGCTGGAAGGTTGAGAGGTTCGAACTCACCGTCGATAGGAGAAGTGATGTCTCCACTTTGTTGGAACTGGGTCCCTTGCAATTGATTGTTAAATGTTGAAGTTTGTTGGAATCGGTTGTTGAGTCCCTGAGAACTGAAAGAAGAACCAGACTGGAACTGGTTGCTTTGATCCTGGTTGATGAAGGATGAACTAGGTTGGAACTGACTATTTTGTATTTGATTACTGAAGGAGTCAGACTGGAATTGGGTGGTTTGTCCAGGGTTTAGGAAAGAGCCAGATTGCAATCCATTACCCTGTCCCTGATCAGAGACGAAAGCTCCATTTTGGAATTGTTGTTGATTGTCCAGTGAAGATCCAACCAAGAAGTTATTTTGTCCTTGACTTATAAAGGAAGATCCCGTTTGAAATTGGTTATTGTCGAAGGAAGATCCAGTTTGGAATTGGTTTTGTCCTTGGTTAGTGAGAGAAGAGGTGGACTGAAACTGCAAATTTGGATCTTGAGTGCTGATAGAAGGTCCGACCTGGAATTGGTTATTCTGTTGGAAGGCTCCACTACTAAAGTCTTCAGGACGAGCAAGTCTTACGGAAGGGAAGACCTGACCTAGAGAAAACTGTTGAGCAGATGCAGCTCCAAGGAAGAGGGCTGAAAAAAAAAAATCAAACAGTAATAATGGACTACAAAGAGCATGTACCATAGCTAATGATATAACTATATGTAAAATAACAAAATCTAGTAGCGTATAGTATATGTAGTTATTAGCACCAACCGATGGCGAGGAGCTTCATGGTGTATTGGTGTGGAGAAGATGCGATGAGTGTTGGGTGATCCGATTCCTGCGCTATATATATATGTAACCCAGCTGACCGTGACGGATGGGTGAGGAATGAAGGGCGGTGAAGAGTACATTTCCGAAGATGAAGACAGGTTTCGGTGAAGGGAAAGTTTGACACTTTCATGCATGGTGGCTTTTGTATGGGATGGGAGGAGTCGACCCTGGAAACGATACAGGTCTTGTCCTGATTGATTTGGTTGTTCGAGGATTTTCCTTTTCTTGCCTTAATGAGACACTCATTTTCTGTGATATATATCATCATCATCATCATCATCATCATCATCATCATCATCATCATCATCATCATCATCATCATCATCATCATCATCATCATCATCATCATCATAAGCGGTCTTCATCTTTATGTACCCTTGAATTATTATAATTTTTAAAGGGATAAAATATTCATAATGCTATAAGAGTTTTGATGAAAATCACCATAATCTGAACATCTTTTTTCTACAGTGAATACATTGTCTATGTTGGCATGGGTTTTATAATAACATTTCCCATTACCTAAATACATAGATACGATGATTTTCTGTTTCACAATGATATTTTTATCCCTTCTATTGTCAGTAAGTAAAATGGCCTATTTATGATCATTTTTCCGTTCTTATATAGATGCTGATAATCATCAGCAGCATTTTTAATTTACGTTTTTGTACATTCTTCCAAGAGTTGTACACATTTTACATATTTTACCTTCTTATTGATCGTAGAAATATGACTTGATTACTGACCAGTGCTACCGATGGCGCGCTCGGCTGCATATCTCAAATATTTATGGTACCTTACAGCTACATATACTTGAATATATTGCATATCTAGTCGTTAATCAATTGAAATGACATATTGACATTGCTCATGACCAAATGGACGCATTGCCACATGCAATACATGACGTTTAGGAAGAAATATTTGTATGGAAACAAGAATGATCAATTTCATACAGTGAATATGTGGTTGCGGTAAAGATGAAAATAAAAGGGAAGGGATAGGCGGTTTGTGAGAAGGAAGATGAATGTGTTAGTGTTAAGTGAAACTAAGTTGAAGGAGAAGGACGAGAATGAGTTTGATTTCATTATATGATGAAATGAGAACAAATTATAGAATATGTCAGTCTAATCCGTGATTAACCCATAAAACTAGATGTAAATATATCATCTGATCTTCATCCTATTCTGTTATATTAGATAATCTATGAAATAAATCTACGATGTTGATATATACTGATAACCATTCTTTGTCGAGACACTGAAGGATTATGAAATAAAAGTTAGTAAACTTATAAGTATCCAATATATAGTGATTCAGTTTGTCATTACATAGTTATAACTTGTTGAAAATGTAAATCACAAGGAAATAAATTAATGATATCTGAAAAATCGGATATGTTGGACCTTTTCATCGAAGTAAACGATGTGTTTATAAAATACTTCCTGTCATTTTCATATTTAGCAATAATATGCCTTCAATAGCTGTATAAGTGAGAATCTAGTGGTTGTGTACTTCGATTCATACATTTATGAGCTTACTAGCACAATAATCAAAGGGTTATTCTATGGTTTATAGGAAAATATGTCTTATTTTCATAGTTCATGGTATTTTGTCATGGGCAAGAACAAAGACTTTAATTGGGGATTGAAAGAAGTGAGTCTAAGCCCAAATGATTTCATTATGTACTGAAATGAAAACAAATTATACAATATGTCAATCTAATCCATGATTAACCCATCCTATCCTGTTATATAATAAGATAACTTAAGAAATAAATCTCCGATGGTGATATATACTGATAACTATTCTTTGTCGAGCACACTGAAAACTATGAAAATAAAGTAAGCAAAAATTATAAGTATCCGTTATATAGTGATTCAGGTGATTCAGTTTGTCATTAGATAGTTACAACTTGTTTGAAATATAAATCACAAGAAAATAAATCAATGATATCTCTGAAAATTCGGGTATGTTGGACCTTGTCATCAATGTCAACGATGTGTTTATACAATACTTGCTTTCATTTACGTATTTAGCAGAAATATGCCTTGAATAGTTGTATAAGTGAGAATCTAGTGACTGTGTACTCCGATGGTTGAGCGAGCGATATCCTCTGCTGACATGGCATAGAATTTTGCTTACCAGCACAATAATCAAAGGGTCATTCTATTTGATTAAAACAGTATTGATAAAGAAAGTGTGTTTATTTCGTCAAATATACAATGTGATTTATCGACTATAACTTTCATGCACGCTTTCATTGAGTCATGCTTGGCACTAAAATATCTACAAGCCATTTAGAATTTCTCTTCGGGTCGTCCGAACTCTTCGTTTCGGGAATAGAAGTTGGAGGCTTCGGAACACGGAAGGGCTGCAAACTGCTCCACACAAGTCAGCTCCTTCTGGTCGAAGATAGATCCCTCACCACACATGAAGCTGTACTGGTTGGTTTCAATGCGACCGTCGGGGAAAAGGTAGGGGTTGCAGATGTGGAAGACGCGGCAGTTGTTGCCTTGGTCAGCGTAGTAACCATAGGGGCGGTCGGCACACTGGAAGGACGTGTCGATGCTTCCCAGAAGGAGACGAGCTCCTGCCGGAAGGTTGAGAGGTTCGAACTCACCGTCGACAGGAGAAGTGATGTCTCCACTTTGTTGGAACTGGGTCCCTTGGAATTGATTGTTAAATGTTGAAGTTTGCTGGAATCGGTTGTTGAGTCCCTGAGAACTGAAAGAAGAACCAGACTGGAACTGGTTACTTTGATCCTGGTTGATGAAGGATGAACTAGGTTGGAACTGACTATTTTGTATCTGGTTATTGAAGGAGTCAGACTGGAATTGGGTGGTTTGTCCAGGGTTTAGGAAAGAGCCAGATTGCAAACCATTACCCTGTCCCTGACCAGAGACGAAAGCTCCATTTTGGAATTGTTGTTGATTGTCCAGTGAAGACCCAACCAAGAAGTTATTTTGTCCTTGACTTATAAAGGAAGATCCCGTTTGAAATTGGTTATTGTCGAAGGAAGATCCAGTTTGAAATTGGTTTTGTCCTTGGTTAGTGAGAGAAGAGGTGGACTGAAACTGCAAATTTGGATCTTGACTGCTGATAGAAGGTCCGACCTGGAATTGGTTATTCTGTTGGAAGGCTCCACTGCTAAAGTCTTCAGGACGAGCAAGTCTTACGGAAGGAAAGACCTGACCCAAAGAAAACTGTTGAGCAGACGCAGCTCCAAGGAAGAGGGCTGAAAATATCATCAAACATTAGTAATGGACTACAAAGAGCATATGCCATAGCTGATGATATAACTATATGTAAAATTAAAAACCTAGTAGCATATAGTATATATAGTCTTTGGCACCAACCTATGGCGAGGAGCTTCATGATGTATTGGTGTGGAGAAGATGCGATGAGTGTTGGGTGATCCGATTCCTGCGCTATATATATGTAACCCAGCTGACCGTGATGGATGGGTGAGGATAGAAGGGTGGAAAGGAAGACATCCGAAGAACGAGACAGGTTTCGGTGAAGAGAAAGTATGACACTTTGATGCATTGTGACTTTTGTATGGGACGGGAGTAGTCAACCCTGGAAACGAAACTGGTCTTGTCCTGATTGATTTGGTTGTTTGAGGGTTATACATTTCTTGTTTTAATGAGGCCCTCATCTACATAAACTTTCTACGTTTCTATACACTCCTGGCATTATAACAGTCACCATCAGCGTTAGAACTGAGCATTGTTAGTACCTTGCATTAATTTATTTGTTGAAATAAAATATTTATAATCCTGTAAAAAAAAAATGTATATATATATGAAAACCACCGTAATCTGAGTGTCTTTTTTCAACAATGAATCCATTGTCTCACTTTGGATGAGTTTGGATGAGTTTGTGTTAAGTGACCTATAATATACTTTGAATTAATTGTGCTATTTGTCTTCCTACGATGTTTGTGCTGTGGTGTCCTAATGTTGGATGTTTGGCGTTCATGTCTCCTATTACGTATACAGGTAGTCTTTTTCTTGTTTGTCTAGTATGTCATCTGTTGGGAAGAGGGGGTGTCTGGGGGGGTAAGTATACTATTGCTATAATTATGGGTCCTTGGTTTGTGTCCATTTTTGTTCCTAGTATTTCGTCTTGAAAGTCGTCTAATATTTTGTATTTGATGTTGTGTTTAATGGCTATTGCTATTCCTGCTTTTGGTTGGTTGGTGTCATTTCGTCTGTGTGCTGTGTAATTGTGTATTTTTAGTCTGTCGGGTGTATCTATCGAATCTAAAAGTATTATGTCTGGTGTTGTGTTGTATATGTTACATAGCTCGTTTCTTCTGTCAAATGTCCACTGTATAATGTTGTGTTGTATAATGTGTATTTGTTCCATGTTGTTGAGGTTTGGAAGTGCGTAGCTGTTGTTGTTTAATCGGCGTTGTGTGTCCAGTATGGTTCGTAGTCTGGGTCCTTGTGGTGGAGATCCAAGTATCCTTGTTTTAGTTTATTGAATCTGGTTTCGTTTATTCTTATGGTGTAGTTGGTTAGGTCGATTGTGTCTTTGGCTATTTTTTCAATTATGTCTTTTTCTTGTTGTGGTGCTGTGTATATTATTTTTATTATGTGGCTGTTAATCAGTGTTTTGAGTGTGTCATGCATGGGGTCTGGTGGTATTTGTTCTGTTTCTGGTGTTACCAGCTGAAGTCCCAAATTGTTTGTTCTTTGTTTGGTTTGTCGCTGTTTCTGATCTACAGGTCTTTCGCTTAACTTTGCCTCCCAATCTGTAGGCTGAAGCTCTTGTAGTCCTATGAACTGAGCTTTACTGAAATCGGGTATTTTAGAAACACAAGTATCTATTCTAAGATTTTTTAGTAGTTTGAATCTAAGTTGTGATCGCTATTTCCAACACTTTAACATTAGTTATCATGCTTTCGCGGCTAGTGATAAATAGATCGAGTAAGTTTCCATGACTTGTGGGCTCTTTTACATGTTGAACCAAGTAATTGTCACCAAGAAAATCAATCAAGCGATTACCTCTATGGCCATGTTCAAGGGTCATCCAATCAATGTCAGTAAAATTGAAATCACCCATTATCAATAAATCCCGGTAGCAGAAAATAGACAGTTCTTGAAATAACAGTTTGTCGTCTGCTAATGATAATGTCTTTGGCCTATTTATTACACCTAAATTCATTTTTTGTCCATTTGTTTGGGTTAACTCTGCCCACAAACTATCATATGCATCCTGTTTCATGTTTTGACATACGCCTGCATTTCTTGAAAATTGTTCCTAATACTACGAGCATTAAAGTACATGGTTTTAAGAAACTCGTGATTATTTCTTTTTGACACGTTTTGAGTTTCAATATCATGCCTTACATTATAATTTTGCTTTTCATTGACACCTTGCTCTATATTGTTATTTGGTCCTTCATTGACACTCAATGCCTCATTAACATTTCTCCCATCAAAATTAACACACTCGTACATATGGTGGCAGTGTAAAACGATATTGTTAATGTTTCTTTTGTGATTTTCTTATTTCGGAACGCTACGTTGATCTTTGAACATTCGAGAACTCTGGCTAACCAGTTTCGCTGCATCGTGTTTGTTTTCTCTCCCATTTTTCTCCCTTTCTTTTGGAATAATACATACCAGTAACTTGAAACAAAATTGTGCGTACATAAGCGGAGGAACTGTGTTCTCTGGAAGCGTCAAGTGATTTTTTTCATAGTCTCACGGGGTTTTCACTCTACCAGTGCCATCTCCGTTCGTCACTGGATCGCCTTTATTCCTGAGTGCGTCTGTAATGATAATATAATAATCTTATAGTCATTGTAATTATGATAATAATACAATATTCGTTATAATAATAATGTTTACTACTTTAATAATAACCTATCCGAAACTAAATTCTTGGGCTAAATCTTCACATGGAACGATATAACATGTCAGTAACTGAGCCCCGTTAATCCGTATTATTATTAACAAGACCAAACGGTCGTTCAAAATATTGTTTAATTGCATTATGTGTAATGTTTCCAAACGTTTGAAACCGATTTTAATCAAAATCCTAATATAAGTAAGATAAAATTGCTTTATATGTAATTTTATGCATAATTATATATTTTTGAAAATGTAACGTACATTTTTTAAAAAACACTTATTTACTCATTTTACTTTTTAGAATATTACACATACACATTGTATTTTGATTATATTAAAAATATATATATATTCTAGCTAATGTACAGTATTAGGGGGTGACTATACTATATAGATTCTGGCCCTATTATTGAAGAAGAGTATGTATAGAGGTGCGAAGGACATCCAAGGAAAAGGGAAGAAGAGTGTGTGTTATTTTTCATTTATTTTTTATACATCCAAGAGCAAAATTATGCGACGAAATTGCTTACACGTTTGAAACAATAATTTTTGTGTTAAACCAGCGTCAACGAAGTAGTCAGTCGTGTGCGGAACTGGTCAGCAGTAGTGGATAGAAAAACCTCGTTTGCCACGACCGGCCTGCGATGAGCAGTGAGTGCGAACGCTGGTGTTATGAGCAATGTCTGACTTCTTTTGAGTTTGTGTTGTTACCTTGACCAATTCCGGTAACTGAAGATAAGAGAGAAGGATATATCCACTGGGCGAAGAGGTGAGGGCAGGGAGAGGGGAAGAGGAAAGTTTAAAGTGAGGAAGGGAGAGATTCAAATATGTTGGGATATCAACAAGCTCTGGTTTTGCTGTTGTGGTGTACGTTTTAGCATGGGGAGACGGAGAGGGGGGTCGCCGAATTTATGAAGCGGCCTTGCTGTGGATGTGCTGTGTCTTGCGACACTGCTTCTGACCCAGGGCAGTGGACAGGATGCAGGGATGACCCGTCATCCAGGAGGTGCCAAGAAAAGAGGGAGGTTGGAGGGGAGTGGAATATGTAGGAAATGGAATGGGTGGGAGTGGTTTCTATGCCTTTTTCTTTTTGGCAACCCCCATGTAAGGAAAAAAGCCTTTGGTATATGTATGTATGTTTATATATATATATATATATATATATATATGCGTAAGTAACCACTAGGAAAAGTAAACTAACGAAGCAGAGCGCTTTCGTATAATTACATCTTCAGTGCAGATACAAAGAAGGAATTATAAGATGAAGAAACAAGGTACAGAATATATGACATAGTGAAGAGGGCATTCGGAGAGGTAGTGGAAGAAGTACACGTGACGGACGTTTGGGCCGTCCTGGTAGCCAACAAGTATGGGACGTTTGGGCCGTCCTGGTAACCAACAAGTATGGGACAACTGCTCATAATTTATATTACAATTTAAACAATTTTGAAATTTCATGAGAAATAAAACTATCTAATTTGTACAAAACTTGATGAAGATTAACATTTATCCCCTTACTAGATTTGATCAAACTGCATTCAATTAAATTTCTTTCTGTTATGTTGTTGTTGTATGTGATGACTTTAGCGTTATCCCAGTCAACTGGGTGGTTAAAATGGTTCATGTGGTTGAATATACCGCTAGATTGGTTTCCCTCTCTAACGTATTTCTTGTGTTGATTGATTCGTGTTGTGAGTGTTTTAGCAGTCTGACCAACATAAAACTGATTACATGATTTGCAAGGTATTTTGTACACACACCCTTTATCACTATTGACAGAATTATTTATGAGCAGTTGTCTTACAGTGTTCTTATTATTAAAAACTACATTAATGTTAAATTTACGTAATATATTTGGAATATTTTGCAGGTTCTCTTGGTACGGTAAAATTAGCAAGTTATTCATATTGAAAGTTTGAGTTGACCTAAGGTTATAAAATGTCCTTTTAGCACGATTGTAAGCTTTGCCAAGAACATGTGTGGGGTATTGTAGCTTAGTACCAATGTCGTAAATACATCTTATTTCATCATCGATGCACTCTGGGCTGCAAATGCGTAGGGCCCTGAGGTACATCGACGAAAAAACAGATATCTTTACGCCATCAGGGTGTGAGGAATAATAGTGTATATATGAACAAACATTGGTTGGTTTGCGATATACACTAAACTTCAACTCACTTTCACGGCGGTAGATATTACAATCAAGGAAAGGCAAAATACCTTCATTCTCTATCTCCATCGTGAACTTAATGGAACTGACCAAATTATTAAGCTTACATAAAAAATCATTTACATTATCTTGAATGGGCCACAGACATAGGATGTCATCAATGTACCGCATCCATGTAATGTTGGGGGGAATGATCTTACTTAAAATTTTGGTTTCAAAAAACTCCATATATAAATTACTCAATACGGGGGAGAGAGGATTACCCATGCTCATTCCAAATTTCTGAGAATAGAATTTATCATTAAATTGGAATTTGCAATCTTTAACACACAATTTGATCAGTTCAATTAAGGTGCCTGAAGGTAATGGTAAATCGTGTTTATTTAACTCTTCTTTTAGATAGATTAAAAGGTCATCCAAAGGAACTTTCGTAAACAAACTAACAATATCATAACTTACCAATTTAAATTCATAATCTGGTTTTACCTCACTTAGTTTGTTAATGAGGTCCAAACTGTTCTTAACATGTGAAGTGGAAATAGTTCCAACTAGTGGACTAAGAATTGTTACCAACCATTTCGAAAGTTTGTATGAAGCTGAACCTATTGAAGAAACGATTGGTCTTACCGGGTAATTTGGTTTATGTGTCTTAATTAGACCATACATGTAAGGCAAAGGAGGGCTAATAGAAATAAACTTTTTAATTAGTTCACTATTTCCACTTAACAATTCTTTTATCTTCTTATTGAAATGGCTATTCACTGATTCAGTAGGATTCTTTAAAAGTTGGACATAAGTATCTTGATCTTTAAGTAGTACATCCATTTTGTTTAAATAATCATTTTTGTTCATAATTACTACAGCGTTTGATTTATCAGCTTTTGTGATATGTAAATCACTATCCTTTTTGAGAGAATTAGTAGCAGAGATAAGACGTTCAGGACAGCTGGGAGGTACCTGATTAGCTAAAGCACCATAAACAATACCTTTACATATATTAACATCATATATAGGCAGATCTTTATCACATTTTAAATTACAAAAAGCTTTACCAATGTTAATGATGTTAGATGGATTAGAATTATTGGCAAAGCTGAGCCCAAATCCTAATGCTGTGGATTGAGCCTTGGTGAGTGGCTTAGATGACAAGTTAACCACGAAATCTGGGTTAGCATGTTTAGTCCAGTCACTGTCATTAATGAGGGCTAGTAATTCCATGTTTAACTTCCTTGACAAGTACTCACACTACCATCCTCATTTTTCCATAACAATAGTCCAAAAGCACATTTTTGACATCAGATGATACACAATACAGGAATTTATGCAAACTAATACGCTTGATCCTAAAGGCTTCTTTGACTTCTAATTTGGCAATGTCGATTCGTTTCTTAAGAATGATGCGTTGGCTACCAGGACGGCCCAAACGTCCGTCACGTGTACTTTTCCACTACCTCTCCGAATGCCCTCTTCACTATGTCATATATTCTGTACATTGTTTCTTCATCTTATAATTCCTTCTTTGTATCTGCACTGAAGATGTAATTATACGAAAGCGCTCTGCTTCGTTAGTTTACTTTTCCTAGTGGTTACTTACGCATTTGTGAACACACGCTCCTAGTGTTTTTATTGCATATATATATATATATATATATATATATATATATATATATATATATATATATATATATATATGTGTGTGTGTGTGTGTGTGTGTGTGTGTGTGTGTGTGTGTGTGTGTGTGTGTGTGTGTGTGTGTGTGTGTGTGTGTGTGTGTGTGTGTGTGTGTGTGTGTGTGTGTGTGTGTGTGTACATATATATACATATATATACACATATATATACATATACATATATATATGTATATACATATATATATATATATGTATAATATATATATATATATACATATGTACGTATATATGTATATATATATATATACATATATGTATATATACATATATATATACATATATATATATATATATATATATATATATATATATATATATATATATATATACTGTTAGATCGAGAGATATTTGTTTTCCCCTTACATGAAGGTATTAAAGTTGTTGTATATTAATATAATTGTGTATTTTGTTTGTAATTATGAATAAGCATGTGTGCTACCCAGCACACAGGCATGGTTTTTCACTGGGACGTTTGTGTTGTTTATTTTAAGAGGAGTGTTCGTGATTGTTCTGTTGGTTCGCTTGCAGCAGATGTATACAGCTTTGCATTTCGACGCGTTGGTCTTAATGCGCCAGTGTTGCTCCCACGCGTGTGCCCCGTCTAGGATGTTTTGCATTACGTGTGACCCTCCCTGCAGCGTTTTGTGTCTGCTAATATGATTAGTGTCGTCAGCATACAAAAGAGTAAGAGCTCGGTTGCGTGGATAAGCCGCCTCTGGCAGGTCATTCGTACATAGATTGTACAGAGTGGGGGCAAGGACTGACTCCTGCGCAACTCCAGCCTTCGGCACAAAAGGTTGAGACAGACAGCCCCGCCAATTTATTCCTATTGTCCTGTCGTCCGGGTAGTTGCAGAGCAACCTTGTGAACGGCAGGGCAAAGTCGAAATTGTGGTACAATTTGTACTTAAGACCTTCATGCCGGACAGTATCGAATGCCTTCTCCACATCCTTACAAATCAAAATGGCCTTACCAGGGCGACCGTCTGGCGGTCTTTGAAGCCATTGAGTGATCATGGAAATGACGTCGTCTGTATCGCACCCCGATCGAAAACCAAACTGGCAATCTCTCGACACATTCCCCGTCTCCAGGTACACGGTCAGGCGGCGGCAAAGGACGTGCTCAAACACCTTACCAAAGTACTCCAGAAGGGAGATCGGCCGGTATGAAAAGGGGGAGGAGACGGGTGTCTGGGGTTTGGTAATGGGAATTGTATGGGAGGCTTTGAAAAGTTGCGGGAAGTACCCAGAGGCTAGTGAGCTATTGTATAGTGTCGTCATGTGTGAGATTATGTTGTCTGGCATACGTTTGAGTATGTGTGCATAGATGCCTGAAGGGCCAGGGGATTTGAATTTTAAAGCCGAGATAACCCCCTTTACCTCCTCCAAAACGATGGGGCAGATAAGAGGATCATCTTCATCTAACTGAGAGAGATCAACAGTCTCGTCGGGAATGAGGTCACTACACCTATTCATGAAAGAGTTAACACTGTGCAAGGTGCTAAAGCAATGTGGTCCTTGCACAGGATGGGGCTTAAAGACCTCACTCCATGCTGACGCCAGAAGGTCAGCTTGGTGTTGGGGGGAGTGTGCAGAGTGGTTCAGATGGTTGATGACCTTGGGTGGAGGCACAGAGCACTCCTCCAGCTGTCGTTTGACGGTCCTCCAGAACTTGGAAGGGTCCGTCGCACAGGCGCCGGAGAGCGAAGCCATCAGTTGCTCCTCCTCACGATGTGAATCGATGTAGAGGGACTTCCTCAGGCTCCTCTGTAGCCAGTGCATGTCTTGTAGGATAGCGTCACGGGCCTATAGGCCTTGTAATAGGTCTGTAAATCTGTTCTGTAGTGCAATGCGTGGTCTGTTAGTGCACATAGAAGCGGTGAACGTTGTGGCAACCTTGCGTTGCTTTGTTTTAGGAATGTGCTTTTTTACCGCGTTTTTGACAAACTTTGTAAGTGAGCACCATTCCTGCTCTATCGTTGCATGTGGAGCGTTGTTCATGTTTGTGTTGGTGTATGTCATAAGAGTGTTTTTGAAACCTTCATAGTCGGCCTGACTGTAGCGTAACCGAGGTTCAATGGGGATAAGGATGGGTGAGGTGGAGATGCGAGTTAAGGGTATGCGGTCGGAGAGGGAGGGGGCGCCGGGTGAGATAGTTGAGTTGAGGAAGAAAGCTCAGCTGTTGGAGAACACCAGGTCGGGCCTACCCTGCAATCCACGACCTACGAATGTGGGAAAGTCCGGACCTAGGAACTTCAGCCGGTAATCGTGGCGCGGAAAGAGTGGACCGGGAAAATGGACGGAACGCACATCAGTACCAAAAATCAGTCTTGAATGGGACAAGGCCAAAATTTTGTTCAAGTCCAACTGCAGTTTTAGAAGAAAATTGTTGAATCAGCCTTAATCGAGGAATGTCCGAACTTGAATATCTACAAAGGTCAATGGTCCCCGGACATAATCTCACGGCTAGCTGTGAGCCGCTTGGTTAAGAATTATCACCCTCCTGACCCTTCCCACCCGTTTCACTCATGACCTCACACCACCCACACATCCCCTCACCTCTGACTCCGCCCTGCGTGACGGGTCGTCCTGTTTTAACTCTGCGTGTTCCCCTTCTACTCATATCTCATTGTACTTATGTCTCTGTAAATTCTTATAATCTGTATTTTCCTGAAGAGGGCTATAGCTATTAGCCGAAATATAGAAGTTACACATTCTTCTAAACTTTCCTTTTATTCCGACTGTGGGTTCTTCGTGATTATTATTTACAAATGTGTTACAATGTTTTGTCTAAGTGATATATATATATATATATATATATATATATATATATATATATATATATATATATATATATATATATATGGTGCTAACACGTACACCACAGCTTGATATCCCAACATATTTGAATCTCTCCCTTCCTCACTTTAAACTTTCCTCTTCCCCTCTCCCCGCCCTCACCTCTCTGCCCAGTGGATATATCCTTCTCTCTTATCTCCAGTTACCGGAATTAGTCACGGTAACAACACAAACTCAAAAGAGATTGCTCCTAGCACCAGCGTTCGCACTCACTGCTCATCGCAGGCCGGTCGTGGCAAACGAGGTTTTTCCATCCACTACTGCTGACCGATCCGGCACACGCCTGGCCTCTTCGTTGACGCTGGTCTAACACAAACATTATCGTTTCAAACGTGTAAGCAATTTCGTCGCATAATTTTGCTTTTGGATATATAAAAAATGAATGAAAAATAACACACACACTACCCTTCCCTTTTCCTTGGATGTCCCTCGCACCTCTAAGATCTCTCTTAACCACCATACTCTGTGTCAGTTCCTTCCCCCGCCTACCCCAACAACAGAAGTCAGAAAATGGCGTCGGATTCGATTAGCCAAGCATAGGGGAAGTTCTCATATAACACCGAAGAGAAAAACCAACACTTCCAAGCTTCTGGTGTCCTACGCCCTCCTCCTCTGTGGGGATGTACATCCCTGTCCTGGACCAACTGCAACCAGAGTCCCACAACACCCATGTGTAAGCTGTCTAAAAGGAGTCCGTCGCAATAGCAGAGCCATCAGCTGCAAATCATGTGGGAAATGGACTCACATCAAGTGCTGTGGAATTTCTCTCGAGACCTACAATGCTGCCTTGGTGAATGAGGACATTCTCCGCTTCACTTGCATTGGGTGTACACTCAATGAACTACCAGGAGCCCCCTTGTCCGACGGTGAGGTTGACCCTTCACCTGATAACCCCGATCGCTGTGCCTTCCCCCAGTCAACACCCGGGGGTGATTTCAGCTGCTTCAACAAGCGGGGCCTCCACTTCGTGCACTTAAATGCCAGAAGCCTTCTACCTAAGATAGACGAATTCCGACTACTTGCGCGGCGGACCAAGGCAGCAGTCATCGGTGTCACCGAAACTTGGCTAGACAGTACCAAGGTCTAAGTAAACAGGTCTAACCGCTGGAGCAGTTCTGCGCAGCTTCTGACGTCTTTTGGATGCGTCCATTTTCTCTTTGTGATACACTGAAGAAAACTGTGAAACGCCAAGGAAGACAGGAACTATAATATTTTATATATTATATATATATATATTATATATATACATTATATATTCATATATATAGACAGGAACTATAATATTTTATATATATCTATATATATATTTTATATAATATTTGTCAGAATATAACTAATTGAGTGGAGCGGTGCGAGCGAAGGCGACGTCATTTTCGAACGACGGACCAGCTTCAACTGACAGCTATAGGACCCGCTAACCCCACTTTGAACAGCCAGGTGACGTTCACGGGCCCGCTGCGCCAACTCCCTCGAAATTCGGTCGGAAGTGGTTAGACCTTATATTCTTAGATCTTGGACAGTACCATCTCCGACTCGGAAATTGCGATTCCGGGTTATAGTGTTGTGCGTAATGATAGAAAGAGGACCGGAGGAGGGGTTTGTACTTACATATGTAACGACTTAGCATTCAACCCCCGTACAGACTTTATGAGTAACGATGGGCTCGAAGCTGTGTGGATAGAAATATTGTTACCCAAATCGCATCCCATCTTATGCGGGGTCTGTTACAGACCACCAAAACAGATGTCCTTCTATAGCGCATTAGAATCCACCTGTTTCAATCGAGTCAATATGCATGACCTAGAAATTATTATCCTAGGTGATTTTAATACGAATCTGGCAAGTACAAATAATAACCTTATTAAGGCAATGAGAAACTTGCTAATATCTCATGGCCTGACACAACTGATTGACGAACCCACTAGAATAACAGGCACATCTAGGTCCATCATAGATCTTATCCTGGTCTCCGATCGTAACAAGATAACGCAGTCTGGTGCTTGTGATTATGGTCTTAGTGACCACAAGCTCATATATTGTACTAGGAAAGCTAGGAAGACGATTTTCAACAAGCACAACACAGTGAAGCTTCGTTCCATGAAGCATTACTCACGAGAACAGTTTGTAGATGAACTGGGTAGGACAGACTGGTCGCCAGTTCTAAATTGTACCGATGTTTAGGCTTGGTCTAATTTTAAGTACACATTTCTTACTATTATAGATAGAGTAGCGCCTCTTAAAGAGATACGAATAAAACAGAGGACGGAGCCATGGATGACTAATGAAATACTGGGTTTAATTAGAGATAGAGACAGATTTATTGCCAGATTTAGGAAAAGTGGAAATCAGGAAGACTATAATGGCTTTCTGTACTATAGGAATCAGGTGAATTATTGGAAGGATAAAGCCAAAGCTGATTATTGTACTAAGATGGTGAACCAGAACAAACACGATCCAAGGAAGCTTTGGCAAACACTGAAGACCCTAGAAGTTCACACAAAGCCTAGTAACAAAGTAGACAGGATAGGACTCTTGATAAACGGTGAGCTCAACTCTGATAGGAACACCATAGCCAATCACTTCAACACCTTTTTCACAACCATTGCCACAAAACTAGTTAAATCCCTCCCTACAGGTTCTGGGAAGTTTGGGCTGAGGTACGTTCAGGAGTATTATAAGGACAAGTCCTCAAAGTGTTTCAAACTGCATAAGACCACTCAAAAAGAAGTGTTTAAATTACTGGCTAGCATAAGTGCCAATAAGGCTACAGGGTTAGATGACATTCCTGCGAGGTTTGTTAAGGATGGAGCCTCAATTATTACACCCCCAATAACCCACATAATAAATTTGTCTATTGGTTCAGGGTTTATCCCAAGCGACATGAAAAGGGCTCGGATAACACCTCTTTACAAGAAAAACGCAAAAACTGAGGCAGGTAACTACAGGCCTGTTTCAATTCTAGGTATTATTTCGAAGGTCTTGGAACGTACCGTATACAACCAGTTAGATACCTACCTCAGGGAACGTAATCTACTATACGGTATGCAATCTGGTTTTAGAACGAACTACTCAACAGACACCAGCTTAATATACCTTTACGATCTGATAAAACAGGAATGCGACAGAGGTAATTACACGGGTTTAGTCTTGTTGGATCTTCAAAAGGCTTTTGATACAGTGGACCATGATATTCTATTAAAAAACTTCAGGCATTAGGAGTGGCGAATATTGGCTGGTTCAAGTCCTACCTTACAGGTCGCAATCAACTAGTACAGGTAAATGAAGCCCGCTCAGATGACAGAGAGATAACTTGTGGTGTACCACAAGGTTCAATTCTAGGACCGCTGCTGTTCCTGATCTATATTAACGACATGCCAGGTGCGGTGAACTGTAAGTTACTGCTATTTGCAGACGACTCCGCTCTAATTGTCTCAGGTAGGGACCCGGTTGAAGTAGAGGAGAAACTGAGTGTCGAACTGTCATCGGTCCAGGACTGGCTCATCGATAATAGGCTGTCCTTACACCTCGGTAAAACGGAAAGTATTGTCTTCGCATCCAAACCCAACCTCAGGAAACGCAGCGATGTACAGGTCAGATGTGGGGTTAATGTCTTAGAGTCAAAACAAGAAGTAACCTATCTTGGAATACCCATAGATCAGTCCCTCACAGGGAATGCTATAACAGATAAGATTGTTTCCAAGTGTTCACATAAAGTCAAATTTTTGTACAGAAAAGCCAGAAATGTTGATCTGCTTCTGGTCTCAGCCCTGTTACAACATCACTTTGATTACGCTTGTAGCTCTTGGTACAGTAGTCTGAGCAGAAAAAAACAGTCCCGGCTACAGGTTACACAGAATAAGATAATTAGATTCATACTAAACCTACCTCAACGTAGTCATATTGGTATTGAAGAATTTAGCAAGGTAGGAATGTTACCAGTAAAATATCGTGTCCAGCAGCTGAAACTAAACCAGGTTTACAATGTCATTCATAATTCTGCTCCCTCATATGTGAGCTGTAATTTTACATTATCGGCTGAGAACCGAACCCGGAACAGTCAAGAGTCTCTTATCGTACCTCATGCAGGTCCCTTCACCAAAAACAGTTTTCACTTCACAGGTGCTCAACTATGGAACTCACTACCTGTGTCCATTAAGAAGACAAATAGCAAGGTTACCTTCAAGAAAAAAGTCAAGGGTTACTATATGTCTCAGCTATGGACAGAGAATAGCCTTGATTTTGTGTACTACTAGCTTAGTGAGGGATACCTGAATCCATGAGTAATACCATCCATATCTGCGTTCACTCATAACTGTTTCTGACCTCCCCTCCCCCCTTTTTTCAGAAGTTTAGTTAAGCATAACAATGATTGATGTTTACAAATTGGTTTCCACCTTTGTTTTGCCAGTCATAATATGGCATATGCCTCAGGTAGGTTCCGAGAACAGTTATGATCTGACCTCTTTCCTCATTCTCCTTGTTGTTTTACTCATTCGAGTACTGGTCCCCTGTACCCTACCTCTGGTGCTTCAGGTTATAATGTACTACTCATAGTAATTGCCCACTCCGTCCTGAGATTCAGGTAAAATGTTAGATTTAATTGATAGGTAACCCTAGCTGCAGTGTAGGATTCAGTATAACTACATGTTGTTCCAGATGTTGAATATTGTAGTATATCATTAATGGTCCTACTCTGATATAGTACTCACTCATACATGTTGATACAGATGTAGAAAAATGCAATATATTATTAATGGTACTACTCCGATATAGTACTCACTCATACTGTTTTGTTACAGTTTAACATTATTTTGTTGTTCCTTTGATTAACGCAAGGTTCCTTTTGGATGGTGCTCAAATATTCGGACTCAATGTTCCTATGTGTACAAACATTTCAGTAATATTAGCAAATCTATAACAATGTTTACGTGTCATACTGTATGTGTACTGACTGGTATTACTCATGAGTGTCTCTGGTCCCCTCAACCCCCTATGTATGTTTGTCCGTGTGACTTAATGTAGAAAAATTACCTGATGAGGACCACAATGGAATTAAGCGCTCATGCTTTTTGTGTTATCCTCGGCAATTTACATGTATTATTTCGAACTATGTGTTCTTGTCATTATTTGCACTTCATGTACATTTATTTATTGCCAAATAAAGTCTATCTATCTATCTATCTATCTATACATACAGTATTTTTCTTCAATAACAGGACCAGAATCCATATAGTATAGTCACCCCATAATACTGTACAGAAGTTAGAATATATATATTTTTAATATAAGCAAAATACAATGTGTATGTGTAATATTTTAAAAAGTAATAATAAATAAATAAGTGTTTTTAAAAAATGTACGTTACATTTTCAAGAATATATGATTATGCATAAAAATACATATAAAACGATTTCATCTTATCTATATTACTATTTTGATTTAACTAGGCTTCAAACACTGTTTTTGTTTTTGTTTTTACTACGTATTTCTACACATAAAGGAAAAAGCTTCACTTCGGAGGACTACTAGGTCTTTCTACAATAACATTCTGGAAATTGTGTTATTACTATGTAGCGAATATGATTAGACGATACAGATTTAGTACAGAAACTTGATGTACGATAGGTAATACATGTAGAAAACTATATGTTATTATATGGATTATTGTATCATTATAATTACTGTTACTATAAGAATATTATATTTTCATTACAGACGACGCACTCAGGAACAAAGGCGATCCAGTGACGAACGGAAATGTCACCGTGGGACGATGAAAACAATCGCTTGACGCATCCAAAGAAAACGGTTCCTCCGCTTATGTACGCACAATTTTGTTTCAAGTCACTGATATGAATTGTTCCAATGGCACTGAATAAAATCACCTGTTTAACTTGGCTGCAAAAGAAGATAAAACAAACACACGATGCAACGAAACTGATTAGCCAGTTCTCGAATGTATCTAGAATCGATACTTGTGTTTCTAAAATACCCGATTTCAGTAAAGCTCAGTTCATAGGACTACGTCAGGAGCTCAGCCTAGATTGGGAGGCAAAATTAAGCGAAAAACCTGTAGATCAGTTGGAAATATTTCAAAATACGCTCACTAAGATGATTCATACTTACATTCCAGACAACCGTCCCCTAAATCAGGCTCGCCCAAAATGGCTCGACAAAGAAAGTGAAAAAAGTATTGCTATAAAGATAAGTGCTCGGGTGCATCTAATGACTATGAAAGCAATGTATTAACACAGAGAGGTTTAAAAAAGACAATAAAAAAAAATGAAAACGAATATACGAAATGAATATCGCTGATAAATCCAAAGAGAACCCCAAAGAATTATATAGTTATATTAGAGATAAAAAGGTTATTAGGAATAAAATTGGTCCACTATTATCTGCTGACGGTCAACTTGAATATGCAAATGAAGGAATGTGTGATATTTTAAACAATTATTTTAGCTTGGTATTCGTAAACGAAACGCCTCAAAGTGAACTCCAAACTGAAACCTGTGAAAAGTCTAGGGTAAACTTACTACGGTAAATATGACAAAAGAAAAAATTAAAAGGTGTATTGAGAAACTCAAAGTTAATAAAACACCAGGGTCTGACGGTTGGTATCCAAGAATCTTAAAGGAAATGAAAAATGAGATTGTTGTTCCATTAGAAATTATTTTCAAGAAATAAATCATATCCGGAGATGTCCCAAAAGAATGGAAGCTAGCTAACGTTACTCCCATATTCAAAAAAGGTGACAAAAAGAAACCAAATAACTATAGGCCTATAAGTTTGAATTCAATCGTAGGAAAAATTATGAAAACTGTCATCAGAGATGCTATCGAACATCATTTAGAAAGTAACCGTTTGATAGATGATAACCAGCATGGTTTCAGACTGAAACATTCTTGCGTGAACTTACTCAAATTCTGTGACACAGTTATCTCGAATTATGACAAAAGAAACAATATAGTTTTAATATATCTAGACTTTGCAAAAGATTTTTATACTGTCCCCCACGAAAGACTACTTACTAAATTAGCTTCACACGGAATAAGTGGTAGCCTATTAAGTTGGACTAGTAATTGGTTGAATGATCGAAAACAGAGAGTTGTTTTAAATGGAAAAGCTTCTAGATGGAAAAATGTTACAAGTGGAGTTCCTCAGGGTTCCGTTCTTGGGCCACTTCTATTTATAATATATATAAATGATATAGACCATGGACTAAAATCTACTGTTTCCAAATTTGCTGATGATACAAAACTGTGCGAAATGGCAAACGATCACTTAAACCAATTAGATATTTAAGAAGATTTAGATAAATTACAGCAATGGTCTGAAAAGTGGCTAATGAAATTTAACACATAGGTTAAAATAACGGTAAGTGCAATTACAAGTTATTTGGAAATTCATTAACAAAAATAAATAGTGAAAAAGATCTCGGCGTAATTATCAGTAACGATCTCAAATCATCCAAGCAGTGAATTTCAGCCTCTGAGAAAATAAGATTCTAGGACTGATTGCACGATCTTTTGACTTCAACAGTCCATCACTCATTAACAAGCTATATAAATCGTTAGTTCGTCCACATTTGGAATATGCTGTTTCCGTATGGTCACCGAGTCTCATTAAAGACATCGACAGACTGGAAAAAGTACAACGATGAGTCACAAAACTGATTCCAAATATCAAAAATAATTCATACGAAAATTGACTAAAACATATGAATCTGTTTTCCTAAAAAAGCGTAGACTCAGAGGTGACTTGATACAGGTCTTTAAAATTCTAAAGGGAATTGACAACATCAAAAGTGTCAAAATTTTCACACTGAATGAGAAGCAGACAAGAAACAATGGTCTCAAACTGTCCGGAAATAGATTCAATTTGGAAGTGGGTAGAAACAACTTTGCCAACCGTATAGATAACACAGGGGAACACTTTTTCAGTAACTTTGAGTTGCATTGGATATTTTAACGGATTTTGAAAGAGTTTTAGGCGCTGATTTCAAATCTGAAATTAGTTTTTCTCTACAAGCTCTAGTTTGTATGCAATTTGAGGTTAATGAAATTGTACATATGTGAACTTGCGTAAACCATGTATAAGCATTTTAACGTCCATATATATAGATAGCTTCTAATATTTTGATCATTCTTCTTTTGTTTCAGTTCAAACATGGCTTCCAGAATGAGACATCATTGCAGAAACAAGCCTGATCCCTTCTGCTACATATGTGGATGCTACACACTCAATCGTCAGAGACGTAACATATCCTCGTTCGTCAAGCGTGCCTACAAGGCATATTTTGAAGTTCATCTTGGTGATCAAGACAAGCAATGGGCTCCTCATGTTGTGTGCCACAATTGTGAGGAAATGCTTCGAGACTGGACCAAAGGAAAACGCAAAGGTCTGCCTTTTGGAGTTCCAATGATTTGGCGCGAACCCACCAACCATGTAACTGACTGTTATTTCTGCATGGTAAACACAACGGGTGTTGGGAAGAAAAACCGACATAAGATTACGTATCCGAACATTCCCTCAGCTATTCGGCCTGTTCCGCACTCTGAAGAAGTACCTGTTCCAGTTTTCAAAGGCTTGCCTT
Source organism: Oratosquilla oratoria (assembly GCF_046742065.1). Classification (NCBI taxonomy): domain Eukaryota; kingdom Metazoa; phylum Arthropoda; class Malacostraca; order Stomatopoda; family Squillidae; genus Oratosquilla; species Oratosquilla oratoria. The sequence goes on from NC_134818.1 coordinate 827,361, forward strand.
CATTGGACGATAAAGACATTGGACATGATACAAGCCAGCAAGACAGTTGTGACAGTGAATTGTCAGAAAAGTGTTCACAATCGGAGGACTGTTCTTCAGACACTGAACCTTTCCCCGTCCCTAAGCCTCTTCCCCAGGCTGAAGTGATTGATTTAGTGCGGGATTTAGGTCTTTCAAAGAAAGCAGCAGAGCTTTTGGCATCAAGATTACAAGGCAGAAATCTTGTTGATCACTCTGTTAAAGTATCATATTTCAGAAAGCGTGACCAGCTTTTTGTGACTTTCTTTTCAAAAGACAGACAGTTTGTTTACTGCCATGACATCCCAGGGCTTCTCAAAGAACTGGGTGTACCTTACTATAGTCCTGCTGAATGGAGACTTTTTAGACAGTTCAAAACGCAGTCTAAAGTGTGTTCTTTTACATAATGGCGGGAAGACTATGATGATATGAGAATGGTCATGGACTTATTAAAGTATCATGAGCACAATTGGATAATTTGTGTAGACTTAAAGATGGTCAACTTTCTTCTTGGACAACAGAAAGGTTTCACCAAGTTTCCATGTTTCCTCTGTATGTGGGACAGCCGAGCACGAGACAGACATTGGGTCCAGAAGGACTGGCCTATTCGTGACACCCTTGAAGCAGGCATGCCAAATATCATACAAGACCCAATTGTAAACAGAGATAAGATCATCTTTCCTCCTCTTCACATCAAATTAGGTTTGTTGAAACAATTTGTCAAGGCACTGGAAACCGAAGGTGAATGTTTCCAACACATCATTACAGCTTTACCAGGGTTATCATTTGAGAAGATCAAAGCAGGCGTGTTTGATGGTCCACAGATTCGAACCCTAATTCGTGATGATCAGTTTGTTGCTAAGATGACCGCTTTAGAAAGGGCAGCATGGTTATCCTTTGTGGCAGTCGTTCAGAACTTCCTTGGAAACAATAAGGCGGAGAACTACAGTGAACTTGTGAACAGAATGCTCCTCGCTTTTCGTGATCTCGGGTGCAACATGAGCATCAAGCTTCATTTTTTGAACAGCCACCTTGATCAGTTCCCTGACAACCTGGGGGCTGTGAGTGGCGAACAAGGAGAACGATTCCACCAAGACCTAAAGATCATGGAAGAACGCTACCAAGGGCGCTGGGACAAAAGTATGATGGCTGACTACTGCTGGAGCATTAAACGAAATTGCCCAGATGAAATGTACAAACGCAAAAGTTACAAACGCAAATTCCTGCCTGAAAAAAATACACAAAGAAATTGATAAGCTTCCATCAGCTGTGGTGATGTTCTGAAGGATGCTAATCTAACTTTGGGATAGATGTTCTGTTAATGTTCTGTTTCTTTTGCCTTAATAAATGTACAGAAATGGCTTTCATACTGTTTAAAGATTCAAGTGAACAAAAGAATTGTGGCTGATATTGCAATTTCCTATAATAACGAAAATTTAAAAAATAAATAAAAATGTCAAATTGCATAAAATCTGTAGCTTGCAGACAAAACCCGACTTCAGATTTGAAATCAGCACACTCAAGTTGACTATAGAAAAGTCTTTTTTTAAATGCAACAAAATGAGTGTTCCCCAGTGTAATGAATGTAATAAACTTCCTGCAGAGCCAGTGCAATGTAGTTCAGTTCGAAGCTTTAAGAATCATTTAGATAAACACCTAAGCAAGATGCTGTAATGATTATAATTTATTCTATATCATTTTCTATCATATGTCTGTTTATCATTATTTGCTTGATTCTCATTTATTATTAGTTGCATGACAATTTATCATTATCTACTATTTACCTGTTTGTTTATTATCTAACTATACCTATACATTTATTTATGTATTTTATTTATTATTTACATTATAATAGTTTTTATTTGTTCATTTATTTATTTATTATCATTATGATTCTTTCGCATCCGATCTAGATATGGACCAAAAGGTCTCCTGTCGGCATGCTCCGCCTTTGTAATCCTTTGAGTGTGGCTAATGAAAGAATATACTAACAATATGAACTATTAAATTAATCACTTAAACAAGCATTACAACAATAGCGTACGAACGTTTGAAGGCGTAATCGAAACTGACTGACGCCCAGCTTAGGCGGGAAAGCTCTTGAATGAACAAGCAAATCATTGGTTCTTACATGCTTATTCATAAATACAAACAAAATACACAATTATAGCAATATACAATTTTAATACTTTCATGTAAGGGGAAAACACATATCTCCTGATCTAACAATACACACACACACACAATAGTTACAACTATATGGTCCTAACACGTACACCACACACAAAAAAAAAAAAAATTTTGGTATCCCAGCACACTTTGAATCTCTCACTTCCTTCCTTCACTTCAAACTTTCTCCTTCCCCTCTACCCCACCCTACCTCTCCGCCCAATGGATATATCCTTCTATATTATCTCCAGTTACCGAAATTGGTCACGGTAACAACACAAACTCAAAAGAGATCAGACATTGCTCCTAGCACCAACGTTTGCACTCACTGCTCATCGCGGGTTTTTTGTGGCAGACAAGGTTTTTCTCTCCATTGGTGCTGACCAGTACGGTACACGCCTGACTTCTTTGACGCTGGTCTAACACAAACATTATCATTTCAAACGTGTAAGCAATTTCATCGCATAACTTTGCTTTTAGATATATAATAAACAAATGAAAAATAACACATACTCCCCTTCCCTTTCCCTTGGATGCCCCTCGCACCTCTATACATACTTTTCTTCAATAACATGGCCAGAATCCATATAGTATAGTCACCCCGTAATACCGTACAGAAGCTAGAATATATATATTTTTAATATAATCAAAATACAATGCGTATGTGTAATATTTTAATAAATAAAAATGAATAAAAAGTGGGGGGTTTTAATGTTCAGTACATTTTCAAAATTATATAATTATGCATAAAAACATATAAAACAAATTTATCTTACTTATATCAGTACTTTGATTAAATTGCCTTTCAAACGCAGCTATTATGTTACACAAATGAAAAATCTTAATTTTGGACGACCGTAAGGTCTTTTTAATAACATTTAGTGGAAATTTAATTAACTCGTATGTAATTATATTAAGATGCTGACTTAACACAAGACATTGGTATTGAGTAGGTAATACAGTACACAATATTATTATATTGATTATTGTACTTTTATTACAATTACTATTACTAAAAGATTATTATATTTGTAATCATTACTAACCATCACCTACCACGCACGTGATCCACATGCTTGCAACATAGCGAGACTCCCCTCTTGCTTACTTTGCTTTCCCAGAACACACATCTAACGCAACAGAAATCAGACAAAACAGGATATCGCCACGAACATGCCAAATGCCACCAGACTAACCCATTAAATCCCCTTTAAACTGACCCCTTATTATATTACCCATAAGCTAACATACCTAACCATACCCACCAACCATACGACTAAACCCAATAAGTAGAACTAACTCCAAAGACTAACAATAGCAACTAACACTTTTACTTACGACAACCTACTAACCCCCTTTATTAACGACACCTATGTCATCAAGAGAGGCAGAGCTGAGCAGATCAACCCCGCCAGCCAGGTGTGCCCGAGGTCAAGGCCCGGCACTTACTGTATTTTGCCCACAGGACCCATTTGTAGTTTGTCATATTTCCAACCAGATTATCCTTTTATAAATAAATAGAAGAAAACTCCCCCTTTGGAGTTTATCTCGCCCGCCTTAAGTCCACCTTATGTAACCACAAACATTATCGGTTACAATGGGGGCAGCGGTGCACCCACGCCCTGAATAGAAGCGCCATCCTCCAGTAAACAGCTAGTCAAAGGCTACATAACTTCACCCACGCCATCCTCCTCCGCTACACAACCATTATCGGTTACAATGGCGGCAGCGGTGCTCCCACGTTCTGAATAGAAACGCCGTACTCAGCCACGCAACCAAGGTTACACAACCAATCAAACTGGCGAGCAGTGCTCTCATTCCAAACTCCGAAGAGACAAGCCTACTTTATACCAAGAAACACTGATTACACTCGCGTCTACCACAGACCACGGTCCACGAAGAAGAAATCGTCTATCTTCGACTTCTCATATCTTCAATCAAGCTCCCAGAATAAAGGAATCGAGCCACTTGATTCTATTCAGCTCCAAGCAACATGCACGCCAACCAGCCACGCCTACCATTCGTCTATCTTCGACTTCTCATATCTTCAATCAAGCTCCCAGAATAAAGGAATCAAGCCACTTGATTCTATTCAGCTCCAAGCAACATGCACGCCAACCAGCCACACCTACCATTCAGAAGGAACAGACCACGGTCTACGAAGAAGAAATCGTCTATCTTTGACTTCTCATATCCTCAATCAAGCTCCCACGATAGAGGAATCAAGCCACAGGATTCCCCCTCAGCTTCGCATCAAAAAAGCAAGCCCATTACTTCGTCAGCAAGCTTTCAAGCAAACGACATCGTCTACACACTACCCCTCCACCAACCGCTCCCTTCGAGACAATAGTCTGACTTCTAAGATAGCAACTGTGACCTGCAGTTGCACCAATCTTAGAATCGGTGATGAAATCGTAAGGCATTCGATTTTAAACCACCTGGTGGCAGTACGCTACCAATCGGACAGAGAGACCTCTGTCAGAATAGAAGAAAACATCTGTCGACTCTACACATCACCGTATCAAGACTCCAATCCAGTATCAAACAAGACTCCCAACCAAGTGATCGAACTTCAGTCAAGCCACAAGACTCTATTCAGCTACCAAAAAACTCCCACCCAGGAGATCGAACTTCAATCAAACCACAATGTTCCATTCAGCTACCACAAGACTCCCAGCCAGGTGATCGAACTTCAATCAAGCCACACGATTCCATTCAGCTACAACAGGCCCAGGCCCTACCCCCCCCCCCTTGTATCCGCGCCTGATTGTACACCAAAAGATACGTTTTTACGTTGTAGGAAAAAATACGCTAAAGTTTCAGCTATGTTTGGCATTTGTTTAATTCCATTTGTCTGTTTTGTGCTGCGCGTGTTGTAGGGTTGCCAGGGTTGTGTCTCAGTTGCGCTGAAAAGGGATAGAAAGGAGATATACCACGTTCGTTGGCCGTTTAACATACCTGTATTGTCACCTATATGATTGTTTTGTGTTGTTGAAGCAATCAAGTTGAAGCAATCAATCAAGAAGTATCATCTACAAACAGTAAGTATTCAGGAATACCACAGGCTTTATAGATATCGTTAATGTAAATCAAAAACAAAATAGGACCTAGAATACTTCCTTGAGGTACCCCCATACTTACACCCATTAATCACGATTTAACACCGTTAAATAAGACAACTTGATTACGATTAGATATATATGACTGAAACATCTGAAGTTTAAAGTCTCTTATTCCGCACTCAGCCATTTTCATCAATAGAATACTATGATCAACTGTGTCAAAAGCCTTCTTAATGTCTAAAAAAAACTGCGGCACATATTTTTTATTAGATAGTCGAGTTGCAATATATTCATGTAAGAGAGCAACAGGTATATATGTTGAGTGGTTTTCACGGAATCCAAATTAATTATCGAAAATGATCCCATGGTACTCAAGGTAATCTACCAATTGCTCAAGAATAACGGTTTCAAGTACTTTAGACAATACCGGAAGGATCGAAATCGGACGAAAATTTGATACGTTTGATGTGGGCCAATCTTTATGGATCGGGTGTACTACAGCAATTTTTAGGACATTAGGAAAGCAACTCTGTTGAAAGCACAAAGTGATTAAATGCATGAGTAAATGAATAATTTTGGGAGCAGCAAGTTTAAGGATCTTTGCATAAAGGCAATCATAGCCATTGGACTTATTTTTAAGATTATTTATAATACGCAAAATATCGTGAGTTGATGGTTTTATTAGACTAAATTGTGATGAGACTGGAATTATATATTGAAGTGGGTTTCCTGTGTCATTTGGCAGCTTATCAGCCAATAAACTACCAATTGAACAGAAACAAGTTATTAAACATGTCAGCGATCTCATGGTTGTCAGTTACCTGCCTGTTATTGTGAATAAACAAATTGGGAGTATTATTACTTCTCTTTTTATCAATTACTTCAAGAAGTATTGACCAGAGTTTCTTCGGAACCGATGAATTTTCTTCAAGTTTTTTGAGATAGTATTGCTTGCGAGCCGATTTAATTGATGAGTTGAGAACATTACGATATCTGAAAAAAAAATTGTGTTTATTAAGTTCAGAGTTGCACTTAATGTATTTTTTATAAAGTTTATTTTTTAAATTGATGCATTTCAATAAGTTATTTGTTATCCAAGGTTTGATTGGTATCTTTCTTCTTGGTGTTATTTTAGTCATTAATTTAGTAATTTCTTCATTAAATGTAGTTATCAAACAATTGGCGAAATCATTGTGGTGACAAGTATAATGCACAGTTGCAGTTAAACGTTGAGGTGTAAGCATCTACTCGAGTAAGCACGTAAACTATTACTTATTCGTTTATAATATCTCTTGCAATTGTTTAATAACCCAAAGGGAAATTGAATAGTGGAACACCTTTCTATAAAAGAAAATTATTACTTTAACTTGATATCGAGATTACCATGTATTTTCCCAGTAATCTGGAAGTGAGCATTAAGGGAGAGCAACTGGAGGAAGTGGATAGTTTTAGATACGTGGGTGCAAATGTGGCAGGAAAAGGTGGAGTGAAGGTGGAGGTAGAATGTAGATTGAGAGAAGCGAGTAAATGCCTTGGTGGATTAAAAAGTGTAATGAGGAATAGAAATTTGGGAATGGATGCTAAGAGGAGACTGTATGAAGGAGTGATTGTGCCAACAGCACTGTATGGAGCAGAAACATGGAACATAAGAGAGGAAGAGAGAAGGAGCTTGAATGTGTTTGAGATTAAGTGTCTGAGAAGTACGGTATGATGGGGGTTACTAGGCTAGATAGAGTGAGGAATGAGGAGGTGAGGAGAACAGGGGTGGAAAGGGAGTTGGGAGATAGGGTTGATGAAAGAGTATTAGGATGGTTTGGACACATGGAAAGAATGAGTGAAGAAAGACTAGTACAGGAGGTATGGAAGGCAGATGTGGAGGGAGTGAACATGAAGGGACGTCCTAGGATGAGATGGATGGATGGGGTGAAGGGGGTTTTGGGGAAGAGGGAAATGTCTGTTGAGGAAGGACGGGAGAGGACAGAAGACAGGGGTGAATGGAGAATGGTTGTATATGGAAGATGTTGTGATGCATGAGGTGGAATGAAACGGGGGTATGGGGGGTGAGGTAGTGTGTGTGAGCAAAATTTTGACGCAGCCCGAAGGGATTTCTCCCCGTCCTCTCCTTTATATGGGGGGACGGAGAGGGGGGGTCGCCGATTTAATGAAGCGGCCTTGCTGTGGATGTGCTGTGTCTTGCGACACTGCTTCTGACCCAGGGCAGTGGACAGGGTGCAGGGATGACCCGTCATCTAGGAGGTGCTGAGATGGGAGGGAAGGTGGAGGGGTGTGGAGTGTATTCAGGGATGGAATGGGTGGGAATGATTTTATGCCTTTTCCTTTTTTGGCTACCTCCCTAGTAAGGGGGAAAAAGCCTTGGTATATGTATGTATGTATGTATGTATGTATGTATGTATGTATGTATATTTAATTTAATCTATCAGTTCTCCACAATGTTCTTCCATTTCCTTCTATAATTTTTACCAGAGACTTTACTTGAGATTATGTTTGTGGCAGAATTCTTCTATGAAAATAAGCCTGTGTCAGATATTTGTGTTTTACCCCTGCCAGGCTGGCAGGTCCAGTGAAATGAAGCGAGCAGGGGAACCCGCCAAGATCACTGCATTTTTCAAGCGACGACCTAAATGTGTGTAGATAGATAATGCCACCACAGAGGCAAGTGTTCCGGAGGAAGCCAAGACTGCCGAGGTCCCCCACTCGTCACGTGAAGACGGCACAGTTGCAGTGGCAGCTTCTCAAGAGCCTCGACTTGACATTGCTGATTTCGTGGGGAAGAAGGGAACAGATGCAGAGAAGGTGGTCATCATCCACCAGAAAGTCCCAGTTATCGCGGCTCTTCCATTCAGCTACGAAGGTGGTCAAAAGAGGCGGTTCCAGCCTACCTGGTGCTCAACATACCTGTGGCTCAAATATTCAGTTTTGAAGAACGGAGGATACTGAGCTCGTAAAAGACCACACGTCCACGAAGCGGAAGAAGCTGGTCAGCCTTTGCGCTACTAGATGGGTTGAGCGACACGACTCAGTCATTGTGTTTATGGAATTCCTGCCAGTTATTGCCGTCTTTCTGGAGAACGAGATCAACTCGGACGCGACGGCGCGGCGGGACTACAATCCGAGAGCCGCGCTTTCTGATTGGTCTCGCCGTCGCTGAGTCTGTGCTAGCTCACACTGTGGAGCCGAGCCGAGCCCTGCAGTCCCCTATGGTCGATCTAGTCTCAGCGTACGCTACGATTGGTGATGTGGTGACGCATCTAAACAAGACCCGGGAAAGTGCACTGACCAGCTTCCAGGACATCTTCAAGAAAGCAGAGGAGCTCCTCCAGTAGATCGGTTCATCACACGACACCATTCCTGTACCTCGAGTTTGCAAGCGCCAAACGCAGCGAGCGAATTTACCCTTTCAGACAGCTGAGAAGTATTACCGAAGATCTGTATATGTCCCATTCCTCGACCATGTATTGACTGAGCTGCAGACCTGGTTCGGGAATGATACTATTCCTGTTGGCTTCAAGATCAAGAATCTGCTCAGCAGCGCTGACGGAGATGTTGCTGCTGTACTGGAAGCGGCAAAGGTTTATGAGGCTGACATCGAGACCTTGAGCCTCGTGAGGGCGGAAGCAGAGCGCTGGTATTCAACAACAATGAAATTCGAATCCATTAGAGATGCCCTTGCCCACGCCCAGACCCGAATGTATCCGAACCTGGCCAAGCTCCTCCGAGTTTTGATCCCGCTCCCTGTCTGGAACGCAGAGGCCGAGCTTTCATTTTTAACCCTGAAGCGACTGAAGACCTACCTAAGGAATACTATGGGTCAAGATCGCCTCAACGGCCTGGCGCTACTCGGCGTTCACAATGAAATCAATATTAAAATAGTGTAATCAATGTATTTGCCCCAAAAAACAGGAGGTTGATGTTCGTGTGAGATCCCATGAACAATGCTGTGTGTTATTAATGTAATTTAGATACTTTTATTAACAGGTTCAGAAGTTCATACACGTTTTTGTTTGTATTTCTGATTTTAAAGCTACTTTTATTTTTTATTACTTCCATGAGTCCATGTGCACTAACACTACACACGGATCCTGCAATAATTTCTCTCTATGCGAGAGTATACGCGTGCCAGTGCCTTATCACTGACTAGCACAAGCGTGTAACAATATAAAACGAATATACATTCTATTATATATGTCTAAAATACAGAAAAGTCTGAAAAACATTATTAAGTTAAGTATACCTCAGACTTCTGATACATCAGACTACTCAGAGGAAGGAATTCAGGTTAGCCCCCCCAAATTTTTATCCTGGATCCGCCACTGGCCTCAGTATGGCAACACTCCCATTCTACACAGTTGTATAGAAAACGCGCCAACCATGGTCCAGTACTCGGATCCCGCCCAGCCTTACCGAGTACCAAGATCTAAGAATATAAGGTCTAACCACTTCCGACCGAATTTCGAGGGAGTTGGCGCAGCGGGCCCGTGAACGTCACCTGGCTGTTCAAAGTGGGGTTAGCGGGTCCTATAGCTGTCAGTTGAAGCTGGTCCGTCGTTCGAAAATGACGTCGCCTTCGCTCGCACCGCTCCACTCAATTAGTTATATTCTGACAAATATTATATAAAATATATATATATAAATATATATAAAATATTATAGTTCCTGTCTATATATATGAATATATAATATATATGATATATAATATATAAAATATTATAGTTCCTGTCTTCCTTGGCGTTTCACAGTTTTCTTCAGTGTATCACAAAGAGAAAATGGACGCATCCAAATGACGTCAGAAGCTGCGCAGAACTGCTCCAGCGGTTAGACCTGTTTACTTAGACCTTGCCGAGTACCACGCGGACCCGTCTCTCTCGCTGCAGGTACTCGAATCTGGGCCCGAATCCCAGTGATCCAATGAGCTCAAGTACTCGATCTACGAATCCCATAACGTCATATCCCACCCAAGAAGCCTGTGAGCACTTCACAAATGATAAAGGTTGTGATGGACCAATGGTCTTCCAAACTAAAAGATTTACGATTGTAAGATTGTTAAATCTACTGGCGTTTGGAAAATAATTTAATCCAATTACCAATATTTGTAAGTTAAAAGAGTTTTATATGTAATTTTAAGTATAATTATATATTTTTAAAAATATAACATACATTTTTAAAGAATGCTTATTTATGTATTTTTACTTTTAAAATATTACTTACACACATTTTATTATATATATATATATATATATATATATATATATATATATATATATATATATATATATATATATATATATATATATATTCTAACTTCTGTGCAATTTTAGGGAGTGCCTATACTCCATGTATTCTGACCCGGTATAGAAAGTATGTTTAGGGGTGAGGGCTAAGGAAAAAGGGAAGGGAGTGTGTCTAATTTATTCATTCATTTTTTATCTATCAAAAAGTAGATTCATGCGACGAAATTGCTTATACTTATGAAACGTTAATGTTTGTCTTAGACCAACGGTCTTTCAAAAGATTTATATATATTTCTTGCTGTATCTCGGTAACTGGAGGTAAGAGGGGATGTGCTCATTGGGCGGAGAATGGGGGGAGAGGGGAAGGAGAAAGTTTGAAGTGAAGAAGGAAGTGAGAGATTTAAAGTGTGTTGGGTTCAGTGGCGGCTCGTAGCTTAAATTAGTGGGGGTGCTGCTCCAGAATTTTTTTATCTTTTGTTTTGATATAAAAGGAAACAAATTGATATAAAGAAAAAAAGTATTTAGAAACTTTATAAAATCCTAATAGAACAAAATAATTAGTTTTTTCTTATTATAACCTAAATTGTTGCAATTCAAAGTTGGAAAGGAAGGACAATGTGTAATGAAAAGAGGGGGGGGAGGCGACAGCCCTTGTGTATTCGTTGGGAGTACCAAAGCTAGATGACCTATTTTCTTTTTCTTTTTTTCCTTGCTTAGTTCCAAGGTAGTTTACTTAACTACTATGTTGGTCTGATGCAAAGTATATTGCTTGGGGTGATAGTGTCTGGGCTCTTGGTAAATTCTGTGGCCACCATGCATAAGGCTGCTCTTGTCGTTCGTATCCTTTCGTTCTAGGGTAGTGGGGTTTTCGAGTAACTTGTCCCAAGTTCGATTCACCACACGGTGGAGTCTGATGTTGTGATGTTCTGTATTGTTGTTTTATTATGATGACCTTGTTTGCATCACCCTTGTTATAGCCTTTGCTCCCAAGTCCCTCTCGCACTCAGATTTTTCTAAAAACGTGTCATCTAAGTTGTATCTATTTTCGGGTAGCCCTACGTTACACGCTACACTTAGAGATATTGAAGTTCATTTGCCATTTCACCGACCATGTTAACAGTTTATCAAGATCATCCTGCAGAATCTGGGCGTCTTCTCCTGACCTAATTAGGCGTCCTATTTTAGTGTCGTCCGCAAACTTACTAACATCACTATTTAACCCATCGTCTAAGTCGTTTATATACATAATGAACAATAAGTAACATTGCCCCACCTAGATTTTATTCCATTTATGGTGACCCGCTGTTTTCTGTTACTAATCCAAGCTCTAATCCATTCTAACACTTTTCCTCCTATGCCATGGGCTTTGATTTTATTTAGTAGTCTCTGGTGTGGCACTTTGTCGAACGCTTTGCTAAAGTCAAGGTAAATAACATCGTAATTTTCATTGTTGTCTGACGCCTTATATACCTTAGTGTAAAAGGATAGAAGATTAGTCACGCATGACTTACCTTTGGAGAAACCATGCTGTGAATCACGAATTAAATTATGCCCTTCAATGTGTTCTCCGAGTCTATTTACTATTATTGATTCAAGCATCTTTCCTATAACCGACGTCAAACTGATTGGCCTGTAGTTGCATATGGTCGATCTATCTCCCTTCTTAAAAACAGGAACAACGTTTGCCTGCCTCCAAGCAGTTGGAACAGAACCAGTGTCTACCGATTTATTGAATATTTCAGTTAACCGGTCGCAGATTTCAAATCTACACTCCTTAAGCATTCTTGGAAAAATTTCGTCCGGACCCGGAGATTTTGTAGCTTTAAGTCTGTCAATCTGCTTGATAACTTCTTCTTTACTAATGCTGATATTAGTTAGGCTATTTTCTTCATCCCCTCTGAAAATCGGATCACAGTCAGGTACTTTATCTAACCTCTCATTAGTAAACACCGATAGAAAATAATTGTTAAACTCCTCACTCATTTTTTCTTCCGATTCTATCATGACATTTTCATCGTTTTTAATTGGTCCTATTCTTTCTTTATTTTTTGTTCTATAGAGGTGAAAGAAACCCTTTGGGTTGGATTTTGCTTGACTGGCAACCTTGATTTCATAATTACGTTTCGCTGAACGTGTATTCCT
>NC_134818.1:845000-919444 GCF_046742065.1 Oratosquilla oratoria
TCACGTGATGACGCGCATCTGGGTCACGTGATGACGCGCATCTGGGTCACGTGATGACGCGCATCTGGGTCACGTGATGACGCGCATCTGGGTCACGTGATGACGCGCATCTGGGAACAACGGTCGTGCTAGGTCGCGTCCCCCCGCCAGCTTAACGCGGGAACACGTGACCCAACGCGAGACGCTTACCATAGAAATAGTCATGCGTTCTACTCATACCACACTTTGTCAAAAGCTTTCTTTAGATCTAAAAATGCACAGTCCGCCCATCCATCTCTTTCTTGTATTATATCTATTAGCCTTGAATAGAAACATATTAAATTGGTGACGCATGATCGTCCTTGTCTGAATCCAAATTGCCTTGGATTTAACACTTTATTTTTTTCTAAATATTTTACCCATCTACTTTTGATCATTCTCTCACAAATTTTTGCTATTGTACTTGTTAGAGAGACTGGTCTATAGTTTGTAGGTTCTTCTTTATTTCCTCCTTTATATATAGGTACTATATTTGCTTTTTTCCAATCTTCTGGAACTTTTCCTTCTTTCAAGGAACTATTTAGTATGCTATGTATTTTGTCTGCCAGTTTATTCCTGCATTCTTTCAGTATCCAGTTTGCTATTTCATCTGGTCCATGCGATTTTCTGACATCAAGATTACTCAAGTGTGTTAATATTTCATTCTTTGTTACTTCTATTTCTTCCATAGGGGGGACTTTCTCTTTCCAATCGTTCTCTTCAGGTTGTATGTTCTCCCTTGTAAACACTGATTTAAAATGTTTGTTCATAATTTCCGCCATTTCCATTTCCTCAGTGTATTCAACTCCCTCCTGTCTTAATTTCTCCAAGTCCTGTTTGTTTTTCAGTTTATTGTTTACAAATCTGTAGAATAGTTTTGGTTGATCTTTACACTTTTCTATGATATCTTTTTCATATTTTCTCTTTTCCTCTCTGCACATTTGTACATATTCATTTCTATAACAGGTATATATTTTCCATTTTTCAGGTCTTCTGTCTTTTTTCCATCTGGTCCAGGCTTTGTCTCTTTTGTCTTTTAACTCCCTACAGTTTTTGTTGTACCAGCATTTTACATATTCTTTTTCTTGTTTTTGTCTTGGGACATACTTTTCCACTCCTTTTTTGTAAATTTTTGTCAAAATATTCCATTTCTCTTCTACTGCTGTTTCTTCTTTGTATATTTCTTCCCAGTTTTCCTTTTGAAAGAATTCTCTTATTTTATCAAAGTTTGTTTTTTCATACATCATTCTTCCTTTTCTGTATTGTTCATTTCTTTTCATATATTTTTCTTCATTAAGTTCCAGTTCAATCAATATGTGGTCACTTTTACTTATTGGTGTTTTATATTCAATTTTGTCCACTATTCTAGGTTCGGATGTAATTACTAGGTCTAGTCTCGATGGTTCTTCTTCATTTCTATACCTAGTGTTCTCCTGTATCCATTGTGTCATTGTATGGTCAGTAACTATCTCAAGTAGAGCGTTTCCCCATGAGCCGTCTCCACCCTTTACTGTCATTTCTTCCCAGCAGATTTCTTTGCAATGTAAGTCGCCCATCATAACTATTTTTCCTCCCTCTTCCATTATCTTGTTTAATGTTATCTTTGTGTCCTCTAACATACTTTTATGTTCACTCTCTTCCCATGAGGCTGTTTTTGGGGGCACATAATTTATCACAAACTTTCTGTTCTTCTTATCTCTGTCTTCTACTTCCATCATTATCATCTCTACTGTATTCTTTCCATATGTGACACACTTCACGTTTATATCCTTCTTAGTCAGGAACATAACTCCACCCCCTTCCTTTTTTACTCTGTTTCTAATCCAATAATTATATGCATCATGTCCTACACTGTTGGGTGGTAGTGGGCCTTTTAATTTTGTTTCTACAATTCCCATTATGTCTGGTTCTTTTTCTTTCAAATAATCATTCAGCTAGTTCAATCCTGTTATTAATCCATCTATATTTGTGTAAGACACTCTTAGTTTTCTGCCACTTCCATTGTGTTCTCTGTTTCCCTTTTGTTTTTCTCTTGTATGTCGACTTTCTTTAGTTTCATATTCACTACTCTCCAATAGAATCTCTCTTTTTCTGACTCCGTTCTTATCTCGTTTTTTGCCTTTGCTTCAAGTCTTTTCTGTTTTTCTTCCTCTCTTTCCTCTTTATTCATTTCCCTTTTTATCCATACCTTTTTATATTGTTCACTTGTTGCTAGTTTCCCTGTTTTGGATAAGATATTCTCAGCCGTAGTTTGTGACCTGAATTTAATCTTAATTGGTCTGATCTTGTCTGTACTATATTTCCCTAGCCTGAATTTCTCTTCGATTTGTTTCATTATTTCTGGTTCATCTTCCTGAACTAATTCTAGTAAATTTCTTTTTCATTTTCCTCCTTGATTCTTGTGGTTCTATCTGGGTTATGTTTCTCTTCCATTCCTAATATAATTATACATTTCTTTTTGTCTGCTAGGTCTCTTACTATATTCTCCTTCTGTCTCATCACTTTAATAACTGAGTTTTCAGTTTGTTCATTCATTTGCTGTCTGATTATGTCAGTGAATGCAACTTTGCTATTTTCTTGAATTTTTTTTCCAACCCTCCTTGTTCTCCTTATTATTCTCCTTTAAGACTTTATTCTCATCTTTTACTTCTTTTAACTGTTGTTTTAATTCTTCAATTTCCTTAGTTAAGTTTTTGTTCGCCTTCTCTAGTTCTTCCAATTTTTCAACTCTCCGTATAATTTTGTTAACATCACCGAACCTACGCTCCAAGTCCTCGATCATCTTATCGACCTTCTCTTCTAGTCTTGTCAGTCGGGGTGGGGTTTGTGTCCCCCCCACCCTCTTTAAATCCCTGGAAAATATTCTCATCACTTTCTACTGTATTGCTCTTATCTATGCTTCTAATCTTTACATTTTTATTAGACATTTCATCGTCGCTCAGCTGTTTACCTTTCGCCTGTCTGCCTGGGCCAAGTCTACTCCCTCCTCAATTCCTTCCATTTCCCTCAGTAATCCCTCCCCTTTTCCTCTTTCCCTACTTTCAAACTACTCCACGAGCAATTTCCCCCCCCCCCCACCCAGTAAAAACACTACGCACTTCTCTTTGCGTTGGGATCCACAGACTTCAGTTTTCTTCAGAACGTCTTCTAAGCCGTCCATTCGTTGAAGTGTGATATATATATATATATATATATATATATATATATATATATATATATATATATATTTATATATATATATATATATTCTCTCTCTCTCTCTCTCTCTCTCTCTCTCTCTCTCTCTCTCTCTCTCTCTCTCTCTCTCTCTCTCTCTCTCTTCAATTGTACGAATTGTACATTCCCGCTTTTCGTGGCTCATGCTAGCCGCCAAGGCGCCAACATCACACGATTTGAAAAAGTAAACAAACACGAAGAGATATACGATTATACGTCTACATTTGCGCTCCTTATGCTGAGAAAGCATTGCTGTAATGGCATTATCATCACAACAAGCAGCTGCCAACAGTAATAACGTCCTAACAGCAAAAATTGATAATGCCAAGAATATTCTTCAATTGTTGAAAGCTATTAACTTCAAAGAAGTAAGGACTGGACTTTGCAGTACGGATGATTTATTAGGTGACAGTTTAAGAATTGTGTCTATTATATATTATATCTTTCTTTGCGGGAACCCGCAGAGGGTCGCTCACGGGCGGTATGAATTGCTGGCGCAGAGCGGGGAAATGGGTTGGGTACAGGATTTGGACTGAGAATGGGGTTAGGATAAGTGTGGGATCAGAATTATGGTCAGGACTGGGATCTGGATTGAGGAGGGAGGTAGTAATGGGTGATCCTATTTCTGAAAGTATCAAGAGTGGGACTTCACTACACATTTGCGACGGAAATGATGTACACCATCATTCAATACACAATATATCTCACCAGAAACACATAAACCACATCACAAAATCATTGGTTGGGTGAAACTATATTATAAATTGTCTCCACTCTTGGATACTGTGGAGGAAAAATTAGTACTTGAATATGTTGGTGCTTGTTTTGTGTATATATATATATGTGTGTGTGTTTGTGGTATTTTTTTGTGACTGACCCTAGTTATTCATGTTACAAGTACTTGTTGGGTGTGAGTTTCTTTGTTATGTCTCCTAAAGAGTAAAGTGTTTGTGATTTTGTTCATCATTTGTTGTCTGTGTATTAATCTTCTTGTTTCACATGGTTCAAGTCTAATGTGTTGTTTTAACCTAGTGACTGATATGTGTCTGCAACCATGTCTGATCCATCTTGCTGCTTTATTTTATGTGGACTCTTATTTTATGTCAATGTTAGTGTGTGGATCCCAGACAGTGTCACAGTACTCTAGTTGTGGCTGAACAAGTGTTTTGTAACCAAGAATTTAATGTCTGCATTGGATCCTGGAGGTTCCTGCACAGGAATCCCAGTGCTCTAATGGCTGTAGCCCTGACGCTGCTCACATGTGTGGCCCATCTCATGTCTGCTGAAATGTGGACCCCAAAGTATTTGTGGTGGAAAACTATGTCTAGGTTTGTATTTTGTAGTGTATAGGTTAAATTGGATAGGTTGGTTAGTATAGGTGAATCTGATGTGGTGACATTTGGCAAGTCTAAATGTCATTTGCCACTTGGTTTCCCAGTCCTCAAGGGCATGTAGGTCATTTTGTAGTTGAAGACACTCACCTCTGTTATCTGTCTGCCTATATACTAAATTATCATCCACAAAGAGTCTAGTAGTAGGGGAAAGTGATAGTGGGAAATCATTTATATAAGAAAGGAAGAGGAGAGGTCCCAAGACAGTGCTTTGGGAACTCCAGAAGTTACAGGAAGGGTTAAGGATTGACTATCCTCAAGAACGAAATTAAGAATCAAGTGAAGAAATAGTCCTCATATGCCATCATCTATTTTTGTTAACAGTCATTTGTGTGTGACTTTGTCAAAGACTTTGGCAAAGCCCAAAACTATAGCATCTACTTGTCTAATTTTGGGGTTGTTAAGTAACTGGGATATGTCATGTGTTGTCTCTAACAATTGTGTCTTGCATAAGCATTTAGGCCAAAATCCATATTGATTTTCAGACAGTACTTTTTGCCTATCAAAGTGGTCCATTATGTCTATGGATTGGATAATATATTCTAAAATTTTGCAGGGGATTGAGGTAATCGAGAAGGGCTTATAATTATGATATTAGCTATCTATTATCCACTCCAGGAGTGGTTGGTGCTGCTTCTCTAACAGCTGGAGAATCTTATGAGAAAAGTACCATCTGATTATTGATTTAATTTAAACTGGACTACATGATTCCTTATAATAGTACCATACTGCATATTGATTACCTGTCTTATGTAGTCAATACATTAGGGACTATAATACCCTACAGACCAAAATCAGGCTGCATTATTTTATGATTGGAGATCACTCAAGAATGCTTATAGCCTTTAACTTCTATCCTTCTTCTACCCTTCTTAAATTTACCAGCCCCCATGGGGTAAACAGAAAACAGTTGGAGTTTCATGGTTCAAGGAAACAAATTGTGGCCTATAATACCTTTAGGTGGATGGAGCCATGACAAGAGAGAGAAGCTCACAGATGCTGAGAATACTGTATTATTACCAGTTGTAGGGAAAAATCAAAGGTACCATAATTAGCTGGATTTTTCCCCATTATTTTTGTGATTTAAGTGCTTGGTTTCATGTCATAAAGGTAACTTATTTTTGACAGAATGCAATAATTTTTGGAAGCAGCAATGGATTAAAAATAACTGTAGAAGATGCGAAATGTGTCCAAGCCAATGCTTTTATCCAGGCAGATATATTTCAGGTAAGTATTTTTTAATATGTTGTATATATTATCTGATAATGAAGCATTATTTTAGTCTTGGATGTAGTATTTCTTTTATAGTATTCTTATTACAAAGGTGATATTCTTACTCTCATGACATTTTTTTTTTTTTTCTTCTTCTTTTAAGATTTGACATTTTCATTGACCACATTGATTTTTGTTTATGCATTAGACTTGAGTATGACATATGCCTACTCTGTCAGGTTACCTCATACAATTATGCCTATATATACTGACTTTTGTGCACCTTTCCTCTCTCCCACCTTTCTCCACTGTCTTTCATCACTTTCTCCTTTCTTCTTTTTCACTTCTTATTACTTTGTTTCACATATTTTAGTCAGTAGGCCCTGTTACCTACTATCATTCCTCTGTTCCTAGTTCACATAGTTATGCTCTTTTCCATCTGATATGATATTCAGTCTAGGGGTATTGAAACTGTAGAGATTTTTCTTACTTTCTTCCTGAATTCAGATACAACTTGCTTCTCTGAAGTACACCCAAGGACTCTCTAGAGCAGGGGTTCTCATTAGGGGTGAAATTCACCCCCCAGGAGTGAATTTTGGGTTTTCTGGGGGTGAATTGTGACCACATTAAGTTTACGGAGTGAGGAAAGCAAATATAGGCTCTGGCCTGTCACCTGGGCTGGAATTATACCAGTGCTGACCCAGGTTAATCTTAGGATTAGAAAAGTGTTACGCTGTGTGATAATATCTGCATATTATTTAGAATGCACCTTTTGAAACAGGCAATCTTGGAAAGGAGGGGGGAATGACATTCTGGCAAAGGGTGAAAGGGGTGCATGAGCCAAGCAAGGCTGAGAACCCCTGCTCTAGAGAATATGCAAGTGAGGTCCTAGGTGAGCTTTGTGTGATGTAGTGATTTCTTTAGTCCAATTTTACTGAATGGTAAAATCAGAAGGTTCTTAGTATCAAAAAAGTGAGATGGCTGAACACCATAGAAAGTTTTTTCGCTGCAACAAGAGCATGATCAAAAAATCTTTTAGGGTATTTTAATCCAAAGATTTTAGATCACACTCTTGCTGCAGTGAAAAAAAAAATTCTATAGTCTTCAACCATCCCACTCTTTTGATACTAAGAACCTTCTGATTTTACCATTCAGTAACAATCTGGCTCCAGTTCCTCACATCCTAAAAACATGGAATACAGTATTAAAGTTATATTTACCCGGTATGCTCCATATACTTTTAAGAAGTTAATTATTAAAAACTATAAGAATATAGTTTTTTATTTTTTTTTTTAGGTAGAATGTAGATTGAGAGAAGCGAGTAAATGCCTTGGTGGATTAAAGAGTGTAATGAGGAATAGACATTTGGGAATAGATGCTAAGAGGAAACTGTATGAAGGAGTGATTGTGCCAACAGCACTGTATGGGGCAGAAACATGAAACATAAGAGAAGAAGAGAGAAGGAGTTTGAATGTGTTTGAGATGAGGTGTCTGAGAAGTATGATGGGGGTTACTAGGCTAGATAGAGTGAGAAATGAGGAAGTGAGGAGGAGAACAGGGGTGGAAAAGGAGCTGGGAGATAGGGTTGATGAAAGAATATTAGGATGGTTTGGACACATGGAAAGAATGAGTGAAGAAAGACTATTAAAAGAGGTGTGGAGGGAGTGAACATGAGGGGACGTCCTAGGATGAGGTGGATGGATGGGGTGAAGGGGGCTTTGGGGAAGAGGGGAATGTCTGTTGAGGAAGGACGGGAGAGGACAGAAGACAGGGGTGAATGGAGAATGGTTGTATATGGATGATGTTGTGATTGCATGAGGTGGAATGGGTGGGGGGATGAGGGGTGAGGTAGTATGTGTGAGCAAAATTTGACGCAGCCCGAAGGGATTTCTCCCCGTCCTCTCATTTTATGCAATGACCCAGGGCAGTGGACAAGGTGCAGGGATGACCCATCATTCAGGAGGTGCTAAGATAAGAGGGAGGGTGGAGGGGTGTGGAGTGTATTCAGGGATGGAATGGGTGGGAATGATTTTGTGATTGCATGAGGTGGAATGGGTGGGGGGATGAGGGGTGAGGTAGTATGTGTGAGCAAAATTTGACGCAGCCCGAAGGGATTTCTCCCCGTCCTCTCATTTTATGCAATGACCCAGGGCAGTGGACAAGGTGCAGGGATGACCCATCATTCAGGAGGTGCTAAGATAAGAGGGAGGGTGGAGGGGTGTGGAGTGTATTCAGGGATGGAATGGGTGGGAATGATTTTGTGCCTTTTTCTTTTTGGCTACCCCCCTTGTAAGGGGGAAAAAGCCTTGGTATATGTATGTATGTATGTAATTATTAAAAAATTACCTAGTGTTTCAAGTGGCTGCATATACAGGATCCCTTGCAGAGATTGTAAAAAGTATTACCTTGGACAAACGGGCAAGGAACTCTCAATAAGGATTAAACAACACAAGTACATTGTAAAAACAGTGCAAGAGTCTAGTGTACTGTTTGTCCACATGCAAGATTTTGATCATCATATTGATTGGTCTAATTCTTCATCCATCATGTCATGTGATTCATTTGCCAAAAGGAACATCATTGAAAGTTGTTTGATAAAAAAATCTGAAGGATCTAACATTAATATTTGCTATAGGATTTTTAAATTGTATCATTTTATTGACAAATCTTATTAATACTTTTCAAAAATTATTTTGATTTTTTGTATTTATTTGTTACATTTTCTCGATGTGTTTTGTACCTTTCCCAGTTTATTTTCATACCTCTTATATACCATATGTAACTTCTTTCTTTTGTATTCCCCTGACGATGTGAAATATCACAAGTGCTTGGGAATTATAGTTTCTTTTCTGGTTTCCTTTGTGGTTATCTGCAATATATATATATACATATATATATATATATATATATATATATATATATATATATATATATATATATATATATATATATATATATAAAACAGGGTGTTTGGGATGATTTTGACACTTTTTCAGAAAGGAAAGAAATTAGTCATATTTTGGGTAAAGATTTATACATACCAAAGGCTTTTTTTTCCCCTTACACGGGAGGTAGCCAAAAGACAAAGGCATAGAAACCACTCCCACCCATTCCATCCCCTACATACTCCACTCCCCTCCACCCTCTTCCCTTCCTTTATCTTGGCACCTTCTGGATGATGGGTCATCCCTGTATCAGAAATTGATGTATTCTCAAAATTCAAAGTGCATCTCGTAGTGGATCTTATGCAAAATACAGCCTTAATGAAGCTGCCCTGAGCCTCCACCACAGCCACCCTCTCCACCCAGCACTTGACAATAGAGGACAGCAACTCAATATTGCCATCTGAAATGAGTCTGAGTCCCTCTTCAAAGATGTGGGGCAGCATAATGTGGCCTTTACTGGAAACACACCCTAAGACCATCACAGTTTGAGGGAACTTGGTCTCATGAAGCGCAGAACATCATGCAACTGTAGGCTAGCCACCTGTTGTTCTGCATATTGTGCAACTGATCCTGGCAGAAATTCTTCTTGTCTGAGAAGAACCAGAGCCTTCCCGGCTCGACTGGGTGTTTGACCTTGTTGAGGAGTTTCTTGGCTTTTATAAAGCAGATCTCTTGGGCCACCCATGCACCTCTTGTATGAGGAGTAGCGAAGATCCTTGTTCAGCACTTTCTTCATGGTCGCCACTCAGATGCCCATCTCTCGCCAACATTCACATTGCCTTGCCTGGATCTTGCCAGACCTTTTTTGCAGCTTCTCGACAAATTTTGTTATGTGAACAGAGAATGCCTGCTATGATCCTTCCTGCTAGCCACTGCTTCCACATATCTCCGTCTCAATTTTCCAGCTCATATCTCATGGCCTTCACAGTATTCAAGAAGCACTGAGCTGCAGCTAAGATTTCTGAATTTTTTAATCCAGTGCAAATCATCATGATGCAGGTCTCTCTTCCAATATTCCGGTGCTTTCCAGTTGTTCATGCTCTCTAGCTCTTATACCCACCAATAGTACACAGAATCAATCTGTTACACTTTACCGCTATTAAAACCTTCAAATGGTTCTGAAGTGACAGAAGATAAAAAAATTATCAAATCTATCCCAAGCACCCTGTATTTACCTAGTTGTATTTTACGGGAAGAGGAGCTATGCTCGTGGTATCCCATCTTCATATCTCATTTTATCTAAACTGTTTTTAAATTCATGTATTGTTTTTGCACACACCACTTTCTCATCTAACTTGCTCCAAATGCCTGTTACTCTGTGAGGAAAGCTGTTCTTTTTCAGATCTCTTCTATAGCTGTCTTTCTTGATTTTCTTTCCGTGTCCTCTTGTATTTCTATCATCCCATTTTATTAGATCCTCTCTATCAATAGTTTCTATTCCTTTCATGATTCTGTAAATAGTTATCAAATCTCCTCTCTTCTTTGCTCTAATGTCTGTAGCTCAAGTTTTGCTAGTCTCTCTTCATATGATAGTTTTGAGAGTGTTGGTGCCAATTGTCTCTCTTCATATGATAGTTTTGAGAGTGTTGGTGCCAATTTTGTAATTGCTCTTTGTATTCTTTCAAGTTTTTTTATACATTTTTTTATACTTGGTGACCACATCGTTGCTGCATATTCCAATCTTGGTCTTATCAAAGTGATTAGTATTTTCTTCACTATTTCTTCATCCAGGTATGTAAATGCCACTTTGATTGTTCTTATTAAATTATAAGTTTCTCCAAAAATCTTGTTTATATGTTTCTCAGGTGACATATTATTCATAATAATGACTCCCAGGTCCTTCTCATTTTCTACTTTTTTTATTCCTTCTTCTCCCAATTCATATGATCCTACTATTCTTTTTTTGCTTTTTCCAAATTCCATTATACTACACTTCTTAGTATTGAACTCCATCTCCCACTTCTTACTCCATTCCCATACTTTATTGAGATCACTCTGTAGTGACTCACAATCTTCTTCAGTGTTCACTTTTTTTTTAACAGTTTTGCATCATCTGCAAAGAAGCTCATATAACTTTCAATTTCTTCATCCATATCATTAATATATATAGCAAACATTATTGGGGCCAGAACAGTTCCTTGTGGAACACCACTTATTACTTCATCCCAATTAGAGTGTTTGTCTCTTATCACTACTCTCATTTTTCTTTCTTGCAAAAAGTCTTCCATCCATTTAAGCAGTTTGCCCTGTATTCCTCCTTCAGTTTCTAATTTCTTAAGTAACTTCTTATGTGGTACTTTGTCAAAAGCTTTTTTCAGGTCTAGAAATGCACAATCAGCCCATCCATCTCTTTCTTGTATTATGTCTATTAGCCTTGAATAGAAACATATTAGATTGGTGATGCATGATTGTCCTCGTCTGAATCCATATATGTGTGTGCATGTATGTATACATCTAGGTCTTTTAATCCAACACTTGCCAACTGTCACTTGTGTGGACATTTGGGCCCAGGATATAAACCCACTTCAGGAATTGGTGGATTTTTAGGTCTTGGGCCAATTCCTAAAGCAGGTTTATGTCATGGGCCCTCCTCTGACCCTGTCACAAATGCAGTGTTGTCAGCAAACAACAACTGGGTCACCTCTCATTTTTCTCCATTTTCTTTAATTATCTCTAATACCTTGCTCATTACCCTCACACCACCCCATCCATGTACACATTGAACAGTCATGGTGACCTGACATCTCTGACTCAGCCCCACCTTTACCTCAAGCAACTTGCTCTCTCCATTTCCAATTCTAACAAGCGACCTTCGGTGGTGACTAACGTCACCGCTTTGGCCTGCGGCGCTAGGAGCTCGCTTCGCTCGCAGTTTAGCTGGTAAACTAAGATACTCTTCCCTTGAGCCAGAATATTTGTAATCAGGATTGTCCTTTAATAGCTCACCAAACTTTCAAACTATACGTTGGAAATCATTTATCATAGCTATTCTAGGTTTTAACCTTTTTATGTTTTTGTACAATTTTGGAAATAATTCCATATGTTCATCTTTAAGGCCACGGGACAATATCTTATTACGATAAACCTCTTGTCTTTCTATTCCCTTTGTTTTAGTAACCCACATCCAATAATGCCTCTGTCGTTTTCTCTCCAAAGCTAAAGCTGATTTGCCGTCGTTGGACATGTTGTAGTAGCGAGACAACCAAATTGTATGACAGCTATACGCTTTTTCTTCAATGTCTTCTTTATTAGCTGGTAAACTAAGATACTCTTCCCTTGAGCCAGAATATTTGTAATCAGGATTGTCCTTTAATAGCTCACCAAACTTTCGAACTATACGTTGGAAATCATTTATCATAGCTATTCTAGGTTTTAAACTTTTTATGTTTTTGTACAATTTTGGAAATAATTCCATATGTTCATCTTTAAGGCCACGGGACAATATCTTATACGCCCATTCTTCAAAATGTCGGGAAACATAGTACCTCGATCAATTCTGTTGGCTTGGCCAGGGGCTTGACTGCGCAAACAGCGGCCTACGGCCGCAGCTTTCCGCGCTCAAATCCCTCGTTTTCCCCTTCGGCCTTGGCCTCGGGGCGAAACCCCAACACGGGATCCCCAGCACGAAGAAGAACGCGAGGAAGAAGAACACGAAGTAGAATGAGAAGAAGAATGCGAAGAACGCAAAGAATAATGCAAAGAAGAACACGAAGAAGAACGCAAAGAAGTATGCGAAGAAGAACGCGAAGAAGAACTCAAAGAAAAACGCGAAGAAGAACGCGAGGAAGAAGAAGAAGAAGAAGAAGAACACAATATCTTATACGCCCATTCTTCAAAATGTCGGGAAACATAGTACCTCGATCAATTCTGATGGATCGGCCAAAAACTCACAAAAGTTCCAAATTGAGAGAAGTTTAATTTTAATGAAATATAAATGCAGGCTCTGCTATTCTCATAAAAACTCTTGACCACCTCTAACAGCTTCCCCCAGTCCCATATATCTGCACTACCTCCCATAGTGCATTCCTGTCTACCCAGTCATGAGCCTTTTCCAAATCCATAAAGGCCCAAAAAACATCCTTACCTTTTCCTAAAACTTTCTCACATATCTGCCTTACCACAAAAGTCTGATCCATGCAACCCATACCTTTCCTAAACCCACACTACCTCACCAATTTCTTCTTCTGTTCCTCTCCGAACTGTCATCCTCCCATAAGCCTACCCAAATATACTCAACAAACTGATCCCTCTAAAACAACTATAATCATATCTGTCCCCTTTTCCCTTGTAAAGACATTTCCCTGCATTCGATTATGCACTTTCCTATTTCCTCACTTGCCAACAGAGCCATTTTTTCCCTCCCACACCCACTCACCTCTGATATCTTACCCACCACATTCCCAAATTCCAATTCACCCCTTCCTTTTAACTTTGTTTCACTTAACCCCTTCGATACGATGACGCCTACGTAGGCGTCATGAGGAGCAAGTGGGTATGCGTGGATGCCGATGTCGGCGTCTTGATTATAAATATTGTAGTTGTACCTGTGTGACCCCCCATACTCTGTAAACTGGCTTCATCATATTTTCTATGGTTATCAAAATTCATGGGTGAAAGAGAACGAGCAATACAGTGGTAACTTTATTTTTTATAATGCGAGTATTATGACGCAACATCGCATGTCTGGCAGCTAATGCTGCCCACAAGATTTTGGCCCGGAGTGAAGGGGTTAATACTAATACACCCATATTTCTTCAGACATACTGCCAATCTCTTCCTTTTTGTTCTCATACATACCACAACACTCATTTAAACACTTCAGTTTGAGTCAAATTCTCGCACACAGCATTGGCTCATATGTACAATTCACCACACTACTCACATCATAAAACATAAAGTCACTTCTGACTCATTCTCTTTTACTCTGGGTAATAATAAACACAGAAAACGTGATCAAATCAGTTCACAGAATCCAGAGGTAACTAATGTACAAATACAAAAATATATATATAATCAAGATGCCGATGCTGGCATCCTCATATACCCACTCACGTCTCATGACGCCTACATAAGCGTCATCATACTGATGTGGTTAATGGCCCAGTTACTAATGTACTGGGTTGGAATCTTCCCAGACCATCTTAGGTAAACAGTTTGTATTATTTCAGGAGTTTGAAGTTAAAGAGGAAGTGGTGACATTCAAAGTAAATCTGAATGTGCTAGTGGAGTGCCTTAATATCTTTATGGGTAGTGGAGTTCCAGGTGTAACCCCAGCTTTGCAGATGTGCTATGAAGGTTATGGATCCCCTCTTGTTCTTGTGTAGGTATATTTCCCTGTCTTGCTTTGCCAAAAGCTGTTCTAGTGTCTGTGTACTCTGATACTTTTTTATTCTTTTTAAATGTATAGCTTGCCATTGTCTTGGTAAATAAGGTCATTTGTAAGCTAATTAATGAATAAGTAAATTTCACTCTGTAGTTAGTCTTGATCAATTTAGGTAGCCAACAATATTGATAACAGTGAATTGCTAATATTAGGATTTTCTATATTGAGGTTTCTCCCAATTGAATAAAATTGTCTGGCACCAGCCAGAACAAAATACCAAAGTCTAACAAAACAGTAGACTGTATTTATATTTTGCTCTTTTTTTGTTGTATTATATGGAAGGCTGGAGGAAGCAGGGGTGTTGACTGATTGCCAGATTCGTACTAAAGAGGCAGAGGACACATTAGATTTTGCATTTTGTAATACAAGTGAGTATGGAAAATAGTAAGTTCAGTTTGGTACTCTAATACTGTTTATATAAATGGATATACTAATCATGAAAACCTTCATGTGGTGGTTCTGCAAGATGGACATCAGAGAGAATCATCTTTTTGCTATTAATCTTGAAATCCCAACATTCTCGTCACTTGTTCTCTAGACTGGAATCTGGGTCTGTGAACTATGACTACAGTAAGACTTTGTTATAACAAACTAATTGGAGGATTGATTAAATATTGTATCTGATGATTTGCATTAGATCAATGTTTCCATCTCCTTTACTGACCAAAGGTTAGTATATAAGGGACACTCAATGTTCAGACATAAAGTTTACTATGTAATGTACGTACAGGTACTGTTACTCTATATTGTATGAAACTATAAATATGAGAATAAAACACAAGATATTTTTACTAGACAGTACTGAACTCTACTTACCATGCCAGATCAATCAGATCATCAAGGTCACTAGACCATCTTATTGTTCATTGCCAATGCTGACCTAATCTGGTATATCCTTGACTTGTTTGTATGGAGCAAAGTATTCTCTATATCTAAAAGGCTTTTTATTAGGATATATTCTAGAGAGAGTTCACTACATCTTTAGGACTGGTGATGGATACCCGCTTATAGTGGTCCTGCAAGATGGTCGATGAAGCTCCCCATTTTTAAAACTTGCCAACCTCTTCACAACCAGTAGAAGATGCAGCCTTGAGGGGCTGACACTTGAACTTTAAACTGGGCCCAAGATTTCTCTCCATCAACTACATCCACTGTATAGTTCTTACACAACTAGTGACTGTTCCCCTCCCCCTACCACTTTCAGCCAGTGACATAGAAACGGTTCCACAGTGATACAGTACTTACGAAATTTTTCTCTCTCTCTCTCTCTCTCTCTTTCCCTCTCCCATCTCTCTTTCCCTCTCCCTTTCTCTTTCCCTCTCCCTCTCTCTTTCCCTCTCCTTTTCTCTTTCTCTCTCCTTTTCTCTTTCTCTCTCCCTCTCTCTTTCCCCCCTCTCTTTTTCCCTCTCCCTCTCTCCCTCCCTCCCTCTCTCTTTCTCTTTCTCTCTCTCTATGTATGTGTATTTACCTAGTTGCATCTTACAGGAAAGGGAGCTACACTCGTGATGTCCTGTCTCTGTATCTTGCAGTATCTAAATTGTTCTTAAATTTGTATATGGTTTTTACACACACTATCATTTTGTCCAGTTTGTTCCATATATACACCACTCTGAGGAAAGCTGTTCATTTTTGGGTGTCTTCTATATCTGTCCTTTTGAGCTTCCTTCCATGCCCTCTTGTATTTCTCATATCCCAATATAGTAAGTCTTCTCTATCAAAGACTTCCATACCTCTCATGATTCTATAGATGGTCAACAAGTCTCCTCTTTTTCTTCTTTGTTCTAGGATCAGTAACCCTAATTTTGACAACCTCTCTTCGTATGACAGTTCTGGAAGTGTGGGGGCCATCTTCGTAGTGGCTCTTTGGATTCTTTCAATTTTCCTTATATTCTTTTTAGTACTGGGTGACCAGAGTATCGCTGCATACTCCAGTCTTGGTCTTATCAGTGTGACTAGTATTTTCTCCACCATTTCTTTGTCCAAGTAAGTAAATGCCACTTTTATTGATCTCAGCAAGTTGTAGGTTTCTCTGACAATTTTGTTTATGCTTATCAGGGGACATATCCTTTGTGGTGATTACTCCTGGGTCTTTTTCAAACCCCACTTTCTTTACTTCCTTTTCACTGATTTTATATTGTCCTGATATCCTTTTTTTACATTTTCCAAATTCCAATATATTACTACATTTCTTAATATTGAGGACCACTTCCCACTTCTGACTCCATTCCTAAAGTTTGTTCAGATCTCTCTGCAGTGGCTCAAAGTCTATTTTAGTGCTCATTTATCTCAACAACTTTGCGTCATCAGCAAAGAAGCTCATGTAACTGTCCACACCCTTGTCCATGTCATTCACATAAATAGCAAACATTATTGGAGCCAGTACCAATCCCTGTGGAACTCCACTAATCACTTCTTCCCAAGTAGAACCCTTATCTCTGAGCACTACTCTCATTTTTCTTCCATGCAAGAAATCCTCCATCCATTCCAGTAGTTTACTTTGCACCTTTCCTATGGTTTTCAGTTTTCCTAATAGTTTTCTATGTGACACTTTATCAAAAGCTTTTTGTAGATCTAGGAAAGCACAGTCAGCCCACCTGTCCCCTTCCTGTATTAGATCTAATAATCTTGAGTGAAAACAGGTCATATTTGTGGCACATGATCTTCCCTATCTGAATCCATACAGTCTTGGGTTCAATTTGTTGTTCTCTTTCAGATGTTTTGTCCATTTATTTTTGATAACTTTTTCACAAATTTTAGCTACAGTACTTGTAGTACTTGTAAGGGAAACTGGTCTGTAATTTGTTGGGTCTTCCTTGTTTCCTTCTTAATATATTGGTACAATGTTGGCCTTTTTACAGCCTGGTATTTTTACTTTCTTAAGCAAACAACTTGTCCTATATTTTGCCTATCAGTTCTTCTTTACACTCCTTTAGTATCCAGTTTGCAATTCCATCTGGGCTGTGCAATTTCTTGATAACAAATTGATGTAGCCCAAAGGAGTTCTCCCCGTCTTCTCCTTTTCTGTGTGAGGGGACAGAGAGGGGGCATCGCCGATTTAATGAAACGGCCTTGCTGTGGATGTGCTGTGTCTTGCAACACTGTTTCTGACCCAGGGTAGTGGACAAGATGCAGGGATGACCCATCATCCAGGAGGTGCCAAGATAAGAGGGTGGAGGGGAGTGGAGTGTGATAGAGATGGAATGGGTGAAAGTGGTTTATATGCCTTTGTTTTTTGGCTACCTCCCTTATAAGGGGGAAAAAGCCTTTGGTATATGTATGTATGTAAGGCTTGTTATTTGGTCCATTATTTCAGCTTGTCTTGCTATTATTTCTCCCATGGAGGGATCTCGCTTCTCGCCCTTCATGACCTCAGCCATTCCTATTTCTTCTGTGTATTTCATGTTCCTCAGGTGTAGTTTCTCTATTTCTTTCTTGTTTTTCAATTTACTGTTCACATATCTTTAGAATAGCTTTGGTTGATCCTTACATTTTTCTATTATGTCTTTTTCATAATTTCTTTTTTCTTCCCAGCATATTTTTACATATTCATTCCTTTCATTGATATATATTTGTGGAAGACAGGAATATTGCCACCATAGCCATTGGATGTTATAAAAGGTGACTAAATTGGGCAGAACAAGGAGATTAGAGACCCGCTCTTTTCATATTTTATTTCTCATAGAGTCAGGGCAAGAAGTATGCTTGACTTAGTCATTCTTATGAGTGGGATTAACCTCTTTATTACTAGTCAAGTTCTTGTGTGCAGCATTGGATGCCTGAGGTACAATGATTAATGCATCACAATACTCACATTATAAAATATAATGTTGCTGCTGTATTACTCATTCTCTTTGACTGAGTAATAATAAACACAGAAAACATGATCAAGCCAGTTCACAGAATTTGGAGGTCACTCAGCTACAGCTACAGAATAAATATAATCAAGATGTCGACCCTGGCATCCTTGTATACCCACTCACACCTCATGACACCTATTTAGGTGTCATTGTAAGGAAGAGGCTGAGGCCTCTGTATATGGATGCATTTATGTGTCTGTAATGCATATAACTGAACATATAAAAAACACCAGCAGCTTACTATTCAAAGATATGCAACCTACCACTTTTACCACGCAAAAATACATTTACACTCAGATCACTAAATAAGATCTTCAATATTGCCAAACTCAATATTATACCAAAACCCCCAGACATCAGCCCCTCAGAAAATTCCCTTGCTAGAAGAATAAGAATCTTACTAGCATGCTTGCATTCAAGAAACCATCCAACACTAAAGACAGTGCCAGCACCATAGACCTGGTCACAGATTCAAATTAGCTTAGATTTAGCCATCACACTGAAGACGCTGTCCACAATAATGATTACTAGACAACAGTATGTAGCCCTAGGCAGTATGTTTGTGAGAAGGAAGATTGATGATGTATTAGCATTAAGTTAAACTATGTTGAAAGGGAGGGGTGATTTTGAGTTTGGGAGTATAGTGGGGAGGGTGTCAGGAGTGAAAGAGGAAGGAAAGGAGTGGCTCAACTAGTATGTGAAGTGTATTAATCTTGTCAGTGCAGTTGATACTGAATTGGAAGCATTGTTGAAATTGGAAGGATCCATTGAAATTGAAGGCCAGAGATGCCTAAATTTCTCTTGATTCAGTTCATCAGGGCCAGACTCGCTACCATCAGGTGCCAAACATCCTCTTTAATACAAGCCATCATACACTGAACTTTCCAGGTAGCACAATTACTACCATTCAGAGGCACAATAACACTTTTCAGCTCAGCCATGATGAATAATGGTAACAGGTCATTTTAATCACTTATTAAAGTTTCGCAGCAACTAAAAGTAGACACTATATTTCATTGCCGGTTAGCCTACCACAGCCAATGGCTGGTAATGCACATCATACTTGGCATTACATTTTGGTACATGCGTTAGTAGGTTCAGTTAAAATTATCAGCCTCATATTTTGTAGTCATCAGACCTCTTCTTCTACTGTATATGTCCTGCCTAGGTCTATAGATTATTGATGGCAGTGTCATGATAAATGGGTCTAGCTGCAAAAGTGACAGACACACATGGGGTCTGTACCATAGTTTATTCTGAACTGAGACAACAAAACAATAATGAGCAATGATACAGTATACACAGAAAACAAAAAAAATAAGAAAGAAAATGGAACAATTTCATTGTACACTAAGCTATTAACAAATATATATTAAAGATGTATTATTTCAATATATCCAATATATTCAATAACTTTTTTATGTAAGAATTGTATATTTACCATGAATTACTTTGACATGATATAATGTTTCCCTTTGCAGGTGTGATAAATAAAATCATCATGAGATCAGAGTGCCTAAAGGAGGTGTTTGCAGAGCTTGATATGTCTAGCGAACATATTGAGATTCTCATGTCTCCAGATGCTCCATATTTTCGTCTTTCAACTTTTGGTAACCATGGAGTGAATCAGGTACATAGATACAATATATTATATTTGAGTAGAGAAATGAAGATGAGAACCATTTTTGTTCACTGAGATTTTAAAATCATGTACTTTTCACAGTTTCATGTAAGTATGGAAAAAGAAAAAAGACTGTAAATCACTACAGAGACCTGGACAAAATCTGGGAATGGAGTCAAAAGTGAGAAGTGAACTCCAACATTAAGAAATGTAGTATAATGGAATTTGGAAAAAGTAAAAAAAAATATCAGGACAACATAAAATTGGTGCAAAGGAAGTAAAGAAGTTAGTTCCCAAAAGGACCTAGGAGTAATTATCATGAAAGATATGTCCTCAGGCAAGAATATAATCAAAATAGTAGGAGAAACCTACAATTTACTAAGATCAATAAAGCTGAATTTTAATTACTTGGATGAGGTAATGGTAAAAAATAATACTAGTCACACTGATAAGACCAAGATTGGAGTACGCTGCGACAGTATGGACACCCAGTACAAAAAAGAATATAAGGAAAATAGAAAGAATCCAAAGAGTAACAGCAAAGATGGCCCCAACATTTTCAAAAATCGACATACAAATAAAGATTGTCTAAACTGGAACTACCAACCCTGGAACAAAGAAGAGAAAGAGGCAACCTATTGGCCATTTACAGTATCATGAAAGGCATGGAAGTCCTTGACAGAGAAGACTTATTAAAGTGGGATAAAAAAAGAGCAAGGGTACATGAAAAGAAACTCAAAGGATAGTTATAGAAGAGATCTGAAAAAAAAAAAAGTTTTACACACAGTGGTGGATGTCTGGAATAAATATGATGAAACAATAGTGTGTGCAAACACTATACAAGTGTTTAAGAACAAACTAGCTGTTACAATATACAAAGATGGATCACCACAAGCATAGCTCCCTTTCCCATATAATACAACTAGGTAAATACACACACACACACACACTCCATCTACAAAAAGCTTTTGACAAAGTCCCACACAAAAACTATTAAGAAAACTGGAAACCATAGGAGGGATACAAGGTAAACTACTGAAATGGATGGAGGACTTTTTGCATGGAAGAAAAATGAGGGTAGTGCTCAGAGATAAGAGTTCTACTTGGGAAGAGGTGATTAGTGGAGTTCCACAAGGATCAGTATTGGCTCCAATAATGTTTGCTATTTATGTGAATGACATGGACGAGGGTGTGGAATGTTACATGAGCTTCTTTGCAGATGATGCAAAACTGTTAAAGAAAGTGAGTACTGAAACGGACTGTGACTCACTGCAGAGAGATCTGAACAGGGTTTGGGAATGGAGTCAGAAGTGGGAAGTGGACTTCAACATTAAGAAATGTAGCATAATGGAATTTGGAAAAAGTAAAAAAAGGATATCAGGACAATATAAAATTGGTGCAAAGGAAGTAAAGAAAGTGGGATCTGAAAAAGACCTGGGAGTAATCATCACAAAGGATATGTCCCCTGACAAACAGATAAACAAAATTGTTGGTGAAACCTATAACTTGCTAAGATCAATAAAAGTGGCTTTTACTTACTTGGATGAAGAAATGGTAAAGAAAATACTAGTCACACTGATAAGGCCAAAATTGGAGTATACAGCAACACTATGGTCACGCAGTACAGTAGTCCCTCAAATAACGCAGATTCAAATAACGCGGATTCAATCATACGCGGATTTTATTTCAAAACCATCTCAAATGTAGAGAATTGTTTTAAAATTCGCGCCGAGTTGGGCATGCATACGCACAACATCGCAAACATTTGTGGTGACTGCTTTCTATTTTACCATATACAGTCAATCCTCATATAACGCGGTCATTATGTACACTGGGAACTGCTCAAACAAGGGTGTGGGGTGAGGGGAAAGCCGTGGGTGGCAGCCTGAGGTCACGTGTCAACCTCCGGGGCGTTACAATAAATCGCGTTATCTGAGGAACGACTGTATATATTTTGTATTTTACTTATATTCATTTCATTTTATTTTATTATTATATTCCACTTTCCAATATTTCATTATTGCTGTTTTGTCTCACTTTGATCATTTATGTACTCGTAAAGTTAAGGTTGTTTGTTGGTTGCAATCCATTAGCGGTGCGCTTGATTCTACCTGTTCCCGCGACTTGTGCGGTGACCCATTCCTCAGTCTCTCACCATTCGTAGTGCTGGTCAATTGCTCTGAAAGTCGTGTTCATTACCCCTCCACGTGTTCTTCACACGGCACCGATACACTCCTCTAAGCCAACAAAGACAAAGATTCAAGGAAAGGCTGGAAAAATTGCTAAGCGAGAAAGGAAGTGTATGACGTTATCAGAAAAAATCGTCATTTTGGACAAACTGAGAAGTGGTATGTCCTATGCATCATGTGTAATATAGCAATAGAAAATGAAATATTAATTTTGTAAATTAAAATGTATCACCATAATAAGCAATTTTGTGTGTGGAAATGAAAAACAAAAAAGGTGCTAAAACAGATTTTTTAAGTAACGAAGTCGTGTACGACGAATGGTACGCCATGTTTGTTGTGGTAGATGCTGACGTCGAAGATATGAAAGGATGATAAATTGGTCTAAGGTAAACTAAACTAACCTAACCTACCCGGTAAATCTTTAGTTTCGACCATGGGAGGAATAGAGCAATAGAAAATTAAATATTAATTTGTATACTCTGCAAGCTGAGAGAGTGGTTGAAAAGCCCGCCAACGTCTCTCACGACGACGAGAACAAGGACGAGCCGGTTGACATCTAATTTGCAGGTAATGATTTAATAAACACAGGTTAGGTTATTTTACTTTAGTTTACCTTAGACGAATTTATCATCCTTTCATATCTTCGACGTCGGCATCTACCATAACAAACATGGCGTACCATTCGTCGTACACGACTTCGTTACTTAAAAAATCTGTTTTAGCACCTTTTTTGTTTTTCATTTCCGCACACAAAATTGCATATTACGGTGATACATTTTAATTTACAAAATTAATATTTAATTTTCTATTGCTATATTACTCCCATGGTCGAAACTAAAGATTTACCCCGGTATTTAATATGAAATATCAGCATACGCGGATTTGGTTATACGCTGTAATTTCAGGAACCTAACCCCCGCGTTATTCGAGGGACTACTGTACTAAAAAGAATATAAGGAAAATTGAGAGAATCCAGGGAGCAACTACGAAGATGGCCCCAACACTATCAAAAATGTCATATGAAGAAAGAGTGTCAAAACTAGAATTACCGACTCTGGAACAAAGGAAAGAAAGAGGTGACTTGTTGACCATCAACAGAATTATGAGAGGTATAGAAATCCTTGATAGAAAAGACTTACTAAATTGGGATAAGAGAAAAACAAGAGGACATGGAACGAAGCCCAGAAGGGACAGTTATAGAAGAGACCTGAAAAAGAACAGCTTTCTCCACAGAGTGGTGGATGTATGGAACATACTAGATGAAACAATAGTGTGTGCAAAAACAATACACGACTTTAAGAGCAAATTGGATATGACAGGATACAGAGATAGGACACCACGAGCATAGCTCCCCTCCCATAAGGTACAACTAGGTAGATATACACACACATACTCAAAAACTGTTAACAGCCTCACCACCATCTGGAGGTGAAATCTCAAGGGACCAACATTTGGTCTCTGGACTAGTCTCTATCTACCAAAGGCCTT
Organism: Oratosquilla oratoria; assembly: GCF_046742065.1. Taxonomy (NCBI): domain Eukaryota; kingdom Metazoa; phylum Arthropoda; class Malacostraca; order Stomatopoda; family Squillidae; genus Oratosquilla; species Oratosquilla oratoria. The sequence continues at coordinate 868,321 of NC_134818.1, forward strand.
CCCCCTTATAAGGGCAGTAGCCAGTCAAGGCATACACCTAACCCCACCCATTCCCATACATGTCAAGCTAATGTGGTGTCTTACTGTAAGATTTTGCATTAAGACTATAAGTTTGTGTATAAAACGGTAATTGAACCATAAGAAAACCATATTTTTTTTTGTTATTCAATATAAGTTTCAAAACAAATGCAGAATGAAAACACAATGTAAACACGTGACAGTATCTTCACTAACTTTCTGCATGCCTTGCAAAATGCACATTCACATCCTTCTTCACACTTCGTGATCTGATTGTGAAACTCCCTGTCATGTTTTCATTCAGACAGGTATTGCCCAAAGTACAACCATGGCTTTTTCGCAGTAGATTTCAACACCATGCTGACCGTGATGACAGTACTGTTTAAAAAGGTTCTTGTAAACACTTGAAAAGGGGAATAAATTTATTTCAAATTGTTTAAAGCAAACACATTAAAAAAACATTACACTCGGAGAAAAAGCGCAAGATTTTCAACTTATGCCATAAGACTTGAAAATCATAGAAATTATGTAAGACTTATGCAAAAAACATAAGAGTTGACAGGTTTGCACTCCACTTCCATCCACCACCCTTGTACCCCTCTTATCATAGCTCCTTGTGGATGAAGGTTCAGCCCTGTCTCCTACCCATTGCCCACATCAGAATCAATGCAGCAAGATACAGTACATCATCAGCAGGATTGCTTCACTTACATAGTGACCCTCCCTCCCCATCCCCACATGCAGAAAATAGATAAGATGTGGAAAAATCCCTTTGGGCTGTGTCAAATTGTCATCCATACACAACCATTTTCTCCTTGTCCCGGTCCCCCACCCTTTCCCTTCCCTACTTAACAAACATTCCCCTCTTGCTCAGTAGATGAAAATGTGATACAAGGAAAAGAGGGGGCAGGGGATAGAGGGAGAGTAGGGAGTAGTTATCTTGTGAATGATATTTTGACTCAGCCCAAAGGGATTTCTCCTTGTCTTCTCTTTTTTCGCATGAGGAGACAGAGGGGGGATAGCTGATTAAGTGAAGTGGCCTTGCTGTAGGTGTACTGCATCTTGCTTCATTGCTTCTGACCCAGGAGCCAAGTTGAGAGGGGGGAAAGGGTGGTGGATGGGAGTGAGGGTGTGCCTTTTGATTTGTAAGGGGGAAGAACTCTTTCATATATATGTATATATATATATATATATATACACACATACATACACATACATAGTTACATACATTTACCAATGGCTTTTTTTTCCCTTACAAGGGAGATAGCCAAACAACAAAGGCATAAAATCCACTCCCACCCATTCACCCCCTTTCCTCCCTCTTATCTTGGCTCCTCCTGGGTTGGAGGCAATGTAGCAAGACACAGCACATCCATAGCAAGGCCACTTCATTTAATCAGTGACCTCTCCTCTCCATCCCTTTACGCAGAAAAAGAAAAGATTGGAAGAAATCCCTTTGGGCTGCATCAAAAATATCATGCAAACTTACTCCCTCACATTCCCCACTCATTCCCTTCCATGCATTTCATCATCCATACACAACCATTCTCCACTCATTCCTATCTTCTGTCTTCTCCCTTCCTCAACAAATATTCCCCTCTTTCCTAGTGCCCCCTCTACCTCATGTTCACTCCTTCCACCTCTGCCTTCCACACCTCTTTTAGTAACCTTTCTTCACTCATTCTTTCCATGTGTCCAAACCATCCCAATACTCTCATCAACCTTATGTTCCATGTTTGTGCCCTATATAGTGCTGTTGGCACAATCACTCCTTCACACAATCTCTTCTTAACACCCATTCCCATAGGTCTATTTCTCATTGCACTTTTTAATCCCCCAAGGCATTTACTTGCTTCTCCCAATCTATATTCCACCTTCACTTTCCACCCCTTCCTTTCCCACCACATTCACACGCAAGTATTTAAAGCTATCCACTTCCTCCAGTCTCTCTCCCTAAATACTCACTTCCAATTTGCTGCCACATTCTCCCCTTGTACATCTCATCACCTTATATTTACCCACATTTATCTTCAACTTCCTTCTTTTCCACACCTTCCCAAACTCTGTCACTAACTTCCTTAATCCCTCCTCTGATCCTGCCATAAGTGCAGTGTCGTCAGCAAACAACAACTGGCTTATCTCCCATTTTTCTCCATTTTCTTTAACAATCTCCAATCCCTGGCCCATTACCCTTGCATTCACCTCTCACACCACCCCATCCATGTATAAATTGAACAGCCAAGGCGACATAACACATCCCTGGTGAAGTCCCATCTTTATCTCAAACCACTCACTCTCTCCATTTCTAATTATAATACAGGCTTTACTACTCTCGTAAAAATTCTTGACTGCTCTTAACAGCTTTCCTCCTATCCCATATATCTGCAATCCCAAAATGCCTTCCTGTCTAACCTGTCATAAGCCTTTTCCAAATCCATAAAGGCCCAGTAAACATCTTTACCTTTTCCTAAAGCTTTCTTACCTATCTGCCTTACCACAAAAATCTGATCCACACTACCCCCTACCTGTCCTAAACCCACACTGTTCCTCACCAATTACCCTGTCTGTTCCTCTCCTAATCCTCTCAATCAAAACCCTCCCATAAGCCTTCCCAACTACACTCAACAAACTAATCCCTCTGAAACTACTACACTCACACTTAAACCCTTTTCCCTTGTAAAGCAGAACTATACAGGCACTCCTCCAGTCCTCTGGCAGTCTGCCCTCTTGTAGACAAACATTAAACAACCACACCAGCCAGTCCACCATCACTGTACCTCCCTTTTTTAGACACTGTGCATGAGACTCATCCAACCCAGGTGCCTTAACTGCTCTCATAATTTTAATAACTGCTTTCACCTTATCTTTCCTTATTTCACCTCCATTTTTCTCATTCATCATTTTTATTTTCTTAGCGCTTCCCACTGCAACTACCTTTCCTTTCCTATCCTCCTTCACATTAGCAACTCCCTATTTTTAAAATACTCTGCCCATCTACCTCTTACTGACATTTCTTCCATTATCATCTCTCTACCTGCACCTTTTACCTTTTTTCTCCACTTGATTTGCCTCCTCTTCCTCTTTTAATTTCCTTCCAAAACATATTTTTATTACTTTCAAAATTTTCTGTGATACTCTTACCCCATTTCACAATCCTGCTCTCTTTGCCTCCTTTATTTTATGCTTTACTTCTCTTCTCTTTTCTTTGTACCTCTCATATGATTCATCTTATTTTGTAACTAATCTGTGAATGCTCACTACTTCTTCAACCTTCTTTGCTTCACCATCCCACCACTCACTACCCTTCATTCTGTTTCCTCCCCTCATCCTTGTTCCACACACCAATTTTGCACACTTTGTGACTCCCTCCTTGACCCATCCCCATTCCTCCCCAACTCCTAGTTCTACTCTATCCTTCACTCCCTCCCACTCCTCTCTTAGCTTCTTGTACTTTTCTTTCTCATTTAAGCAGTTTACTCTAAGCACCTCCCTACCTTCTGTCCTTTTCCCCTTTCTCCATCTATCCTCCACTCTCAACTTACCTTCCACCAAAAAATTATCTGATATTCTCCCACTCCCTCCCCTTAGAACATGTACATCCAAAATTCTTCCTACTCTTCTCCTGGGTACCACTACATAGTTCATTAAAGCCCTATTTACACCCTTCCATCCACCACCCTCTCCCATGTGTACTAATGCTTGATTTTCTTCCTAAACACTTTACTTGCTCTTATCAACTCTCTAGACACATCTTCTCCATCAACTTTCCGCTACAATTTTTTCCTTGAACTCCACACTTTCAAACCACTCCATCTATTGGTTCATTTCCTACCCTAGCATTAAGATCTCCCAATACCACTATACTGACATTTCTCCCTAAACTCTCTATGCACTAAATTAAATCTATCTAAAAAGCCTCCCATTCCTTTACACTCCTTTCACTACCAGGACCATATGCACTTACAAAAACCCACATCTCCCTTCCCAGTTTCACCTTCATCCACATTAACTTTGAAGAAACCTCCTTCAACTCCACCACACATTTACCCCTTTCTTCACTTACTAGTATAGCCACCCCTTCTCTCCCTCATCCTCTCCTCACTCCTGACACCCTCCCAACTACACTCCCAAACTCAAACTTGCCTCTCCCTTTCAACTTAGTTTCATTCAGTGCCACCACATCCATCTTTTGTGTCACAAACATACTCTCTCTTCCCTGTTATTCTCATCTGTACCACATCCACGCACATTAAAAGACCCAAACCTTAGGGTTCTTGTTGGAAAACTCCTCACAGACCCTCATATGTTTTTACTTTTTTTAGGAATATCCCCTTTTGGGCTACATAGAGAAGGATGCTTAGTCCTATCCCTGTCCCGTTTTTGTTGCTTTATACAACTCAAGTGGGAAGCTTGATGGTAGTATTCTTCTTGCTCATCACAGGGTTCAGCAAAAAAAAAAGGAAATGAATATTCAGAGAAATAGTACAGGACAGTATTAAGAGTGGTGGGACAGCATAACAGAGGTACAGTCACAATATAATAAAGTATCATCATTTCTCTATGAATAGAGATTCCCTCAATTACAGACAAAATGATGTGCGTCTCCAGTCCATAGGGCCACCCTATATAGACCCTAAAGTATCAGCTGCCTTCTGAGCAGCTTTTAACCCCACAATAATATGCAGCCAATACCCCAGATGGGGAATATGTATGTAAAAAGATATCATTTTACTCTGAGGTTGTGCACATTTTGATTTATTTTAGAACAAGTTTCAGCATCAACCATGCGTGACTCAAATATTTCTATTATTATGGGATCAAAAGTATATTTGTTTAATACACTGAATACCTGCATCACTGTCAACTGTTTTCATTGTCTTTCCCACCTGAATTGGAATGATTATTTTTTACAGGTTGACATCCCAAAGGAGAGTGATATGGTGGAGAACTTTTCCTGTACACAGACCACAATTTATCGTTACAAGTTGGCTCTCATCCGTCCGTCTGTGAAACCCCTTATTGCTTCACAGAAAGTTTCAGTTAGAACTGATGAACGTGGATTCTTGTGTCTCCAGTTTATGATAAAGACAGAAGATAACCATATCTGCTTTGTGGAATTTTTTGTAAGATGATTACCAGTTGTTTTCATTTTAGTTTTATGCAGTTAATATGCTTGTTTTCTGGTTGCTTTATTGTGGTGCTGGTGTAAAACCTACTGTCAGATATCGTAGTATGAGTGCAGATATACTTTTTTTTTTTTCTTCTTCTTTTCAATTTGCCTTGCACTTATTTCCCAGCCTAGAACCTCTCTATATCAGCTTTGACTACTTTCCTCCTACTTTTTCATATCCAGAGAAGTAATAATAGGTGTGACTCCTCCACACCTATCCCCTGTTAGATGGTGACATAGAAACAGGCCCACCTTAATACAAAATTTCTTCCTTTAGAGATATAGGAGGACCTGAGGAATATAGCTAAATACTGTGGGGCTATGTGTTTCCACTCAATAAAACTCTAATCAATAGTCTTTTTACTCCTAGGGTTCCTCATATATAGCTATCAAAAGCCTAGTAACAATAATTGAGCAAATGATATAATAAAACCTCACACTAAGTTTTTGATGGCATCAATTAACCACTTCAGTACGAATCAAATTCTCGTGTGCAGCATTGGCTGCCATAAGAATGCTGCATCACACTACTCACATTATAAGATAAAAAGTCACAGCTGTATTACTTTTTCTCATTTACTCTGAGTAATGATAAACACAGAAAATGTGATCAAACCAGTTCACAGAATCTGGAGATAACTCATGTACAATTACAAATACTAGGTATATATATATATATATATATATATATATATATATATATATATATATACAGTACTACCTCTCATTAACGGACTAAAAGGTGGGTAACAGTGTCTGTTGATGTGAATAATCTGTTGATTTGGAGTGGTTTTTGGGTGGCATAGTGATTGCTCAGTACTAAACAACAGCACCAAAAACACAGTGAAAACACCACAAACATAGCTAATTAATGTCCATTAATGAGAGGTCAATCTGTATATATATATATATATATATATATATATATATATATACTGTATATATATATATATATATATATATATATATATATATACTGTATATATATATATATATATATGTATATATATAATCAAGACATCAATGCTGGCATCCTCATGTACCCACTTGTGCCTCATTACACCCACGTAAGCGTCATCATACCGAAGTGGTTAAGATAAACCCCCCCACACAGAACACTTCTTATAACACTAGACATTAGTAAAGCATTCAATGCCATCCCCTGTCACAATCTGACAAACAAAATGTATAATACAAATGTGCATAATAATACCCAAAGATGGCTGGCCAGTTATCTGCCAAGTGGAAATGTCTGTGTCATATACAGTGAAGTTACAATTATCTGGTGTCTGATATAATGGCAATCCTGGTATAACAACACATTTTGACAAGCTCTATTAATAAAATGTTATCATATATTTCCATACATTTATTCTAGCAATACACACTTCGTACATCTAAGAATGACACAAATAGGTTAGGTTAGGTCACGTGGACAGGTCACGTTTTTGATGCATTTGGGGAGAACACATGTTAGATATACAGGTGAGGGGAGCGTCCTGGAGACACATGGATCATGTGGTAGACTTCAGGCTGCACCTGGGTAGGCAACATATGGCGGTAGACCTCACGCTATAGTAGCACCGAAAAAAGTCTTGCTTACACAATTTAAATCATATTGACAGTAATATTGACTTTGAGGGATTTTCTCAGGTAAGAGAAAGAAATTATGATATAGAGAAAGATAGAAGTGAAAGTAGGATAGGTGAAGAAAGTACCAATGAAAGACACAGTGAAGTCGATCTTAGATGTGAGACAGGGTTTCAAAAAGAAACAAATAAAGTTGAAGCCCAGCCCGATGTACAATGGCTACTTTGATTAAATGAGTTGTACTTTAAAAAAGGAAAGACTTCAAGAACAGCATGAGGAATGATTAACTTGGATGAATATGGAGAAGAGTATAGAGGATATTGTTATAAAAGCCAAACAACTTGCCCCCAGTTCTGATGAAAGAGAATCAGAAATGTTCTTTTCAACATTCAAAGGCACAGCGAGACAAATGGGATGGGAAAGGGACCTTTGGTCAGCAATAATAAAAGCTAACATACCCACAAAAACCTTAAATGTGTATGCTGTATTTGACAAAGAAAGTATATATGATTATGATCTAATTAAGGTTGAAATACTAAAGGCATGTGAGATTACCCCAGAACATTTCAAAAGGAAATTCAGAGAGGTTAGGAGGAATATTGACTATGGATATATGGGTCTAGCCAAGAATGTAAGGAGTAACTTAGACAAATGGCTAAGTCCAGAAAACAGAGTAACCACTGAGAAACTCACAAAGGTATTTCCGATTGAACAATCCCTTAACCTATTGAACAGTGAGGCTAGGTTATATGTGACCATGCAGAAATGTAAGACCTTGTTACAGGTCGCAAGTTTTGCAGAAAATCTCGCATTAAGGACAAGTGAATCTAGAAGGAAAAACGTGATACAAATTCCAAGAGGTGAGAACAGAGGTGCATATGTGATTCCAAGTCAGAGATATGTGAAGCCACAAGTAGGAGATAGATGGAGGAGACAAGTCCAGTGCTTTAACTGTGGTAGATTTGGACATAGAACTCAGGATTGTTATGCTAGACCAAATGGACAAAGGTAGAGGCAGGAAATGGGAAACAAGCAAACCAGGCAGGACATAATGTGTATAGAAGGAAATAGGAGGGAAATGGATCAAAATAGTAGATGCTATACCTGCAGTAAATATGGTCATGGTATGGAAAAATTGACCCAAGGGAAATGCAAGCAAGAGGGACACACAAGACTGGAGACAAAGGACTCTAGCAAGACAAAGGAGAAGGAAGTAGCAGGGAATAAAAATGATAGCAATTGCTATATAGGTGAAGGTAGGTTTGACAAGATGAAAGATACAGAAGTAAACCAAGAGTGGTTGCCTTATGTGAAAGATGTCAAGATAGGAGTTGAGGGAAGTGAGAAGAAATATGCAGTCAAGGTTCTGCAAAACATAGGGGCATCACACACCATTGTGAAGCCAAATGTGATACCAAGATTAGAAAACAGACATATATATCAGTTTACCATGGGATTAGCTGGAGGACTGATGACACTAGTGCCCATAGCTAAGGTCTTACTTGAAATAGATGGTAGAACAGTGAGCATTGGACTAGGAATAGCAGAACTTTAAGTGAAAGGGATAGATGTTCTCGGGAATAATGTAGGTAAAATAGTCCAGGTTAGACTAAAGATGGTAAATGGCCCTATGACCAGACAGACAAACACTGACAAATCTGACATGGAAGATCCAGTAGTAGCAGTCATTACCAGATCTCAGACCAAGAAGGCACGAGAGGAAAATGAACAAAATGGAGACAACCTCATATTCCATGTTTCTGCCCCATCCTTCTCATCCTTGGTTGCCCTCTCATGTTCACTCCCTCCACTTCTGCCTTCCACACATTTTTTACATATCTTTCTTCACTCATTTTTTCCATGTGGCCAAACCATCCCAATACTCTTTCATCAACCCTATCTTCCAACTCCATTTCCATCCCTGCTCTCTTCCTCACCTCGTTTCTCACTCTATCCAGCCTAGTAACCCCTACCATACCTCTCAGGCATTTCACCTCAGACACATTTAAACTCTTTCTCTCTTCCTGCCTTATATTCCATGTTTCTACCCCATACAGTGCTGTCGGCACAATCACTCCTTCATACAATCTTCTTTTAGTATCCATTCCCAAATGTCTATTTTTCATTACACTTTTTAATCCCCCAAGGCATTGACTTGCTTCTCTCAGCCTACATTCTACCTCCATCTGCACACCTCCCAATCCTGCCACATTTGCACCCAGGTATCTAAAGCTACCCACTTCCTCCAGTCTCTCTCCTTTAATACTCACTTCCAATTTGCTGCCATCCTTTCCCCTTGTACATCTGATCACCTTACTTTTACCCACATTTGTCTTCAAATTCCTTCTTTTGCACACCTTACAAAACTCCATCACAAACTTCCCATCCCTCTTCTCTTTTACTCTCACTCAAGTGGAAGTGGAAATGTTTAAATGTTTTGTTCAGAAAAGTACCAGACAATTTTATTTAGTAAATGCTTAAGGAATCCCTGTGCCTGAATGAATTGTATAACAATCTGAATTAGTACTTTTTAGTACCTCATACAGTCATATAAAATTTGGGGCAATTAAGAATTTTCTGGCTAATGCCAAATTATTTTATTTAGTTTTGAGGAACCCCCTGAGTCTGAGTGGGATGTGTATATTTTGTAATAAAGATATGCTTACTTAATTTTATTTTATTTTGTATTAAGTATTAGATTAACTTGTATTAATTTTATTTTGTAATAAAGGTATGCCTACTTTTATTTTTCAGTGCTGTCCAGAAGAAGATATTGAAGATAACTAGCTTTTAAGAGAACTTTGGCTCAGTCAACAAGACATGCAGTGATTCAGAACAGAAGGTCAGGAAAGAACTTTTATCTGCCTTTTATTCTTTATAGTAACATAGATATTGCACTGTGATAGTAAAAATATAATTTGAAAGGAATCTTAATATTCATTTGTATAATTGTCCCTATTATATTATTAATTGTTGCCTTAAATTTGACTGTCAGGAAAAATTCACAGCTCCACAGTGGCTGGCAATGGTTCTTCAGTCCTCCCATAGTCCTTTACAGGAAGAAGTTTTGGATTGTCTGTTTTGTATTATTGTGGGACTGTTTCTATGTCACAGCCACATATTAGTAAAAGGAGATCAGTCACCAGTTGTCAGCATTTATGTGAGAAGGTGGAGGAAATACAGTTGAAGTTGATAGAAAAAGATCTTGGGCCTAATCTAGAGACCAAGGGCCAGCCCTACAGCTACCTCTAGGTGGAGCTGAGGGTGTTGATGCATACATACATACAAGGTAATAGAGAATACACAGAAGATATAGAAATGGCAGATATTATGAACAAACATTTCAGACCTGTATTCACCAAAGAGGAAAAAAAATCTACCAAACTGTGATCAAAGAATTGAAGTAAGATTTCTTCCATTGAAGAAATTAAACATAACTCAGAATGAAATAAAGAATCAAATACTAAAGCTTAATGTTAACAAATCGCATGGCCCAGACGGAGTTGCAAACTGAATACTGAATGAATGTATAGATGAACTAACAGGAAAAATGTACAAAATAATTGAATGTTCACTCAAATAAGGAAAACTACCAGGAGACTGGAAAAATGCCAATAGAGTGCTGATATATAAAGGGGGAAATAAGGAAGACCCAACAAATTATAGACCTGTGTCCCTAACAAGTACAATAGTTAAAATTTGTGAGGGAATCATCAAAGATAGATGGACAAAATATCTGGAGATTAATATACTGAACCCAAGGCAATTTGGATTCAGACAAGGAAGGTCGTGTATCACTAATTTAATTTGTTTCTATTCAAGATTGATAGAGATATTGCAGGAAAGGGATGGCTGGGCAGACTGCATTCCTGGACCTACAAAAGGCATTTGATAAGGTACCACACAGAAAATTCCTATATAAATTGGAAACAATAGGAGGCATACATGGAAAACTATTGAATTGGATGGAGGACTTCCTACATACATATATACATATACCAAAGGCTTTTTCCCCCTTACACGGGGGGGGTAGCCAAAAAGAAATGGCATAGAAATCACTCCCACCCATTTCATTTCCCATATATTCCACTCCCCTCCACCCTCCTCCCTCCCTCCTATCTTGGCACCTCCTGGGAGGACTTCCTACATGGAAGAAAAATGAGAGTGGTGCTCAGAGACAAATATTCAAAATGGGAAGAAATGAGTAGTGGCATCCTGCAGGGGTCAGTGCTAGCTCCGATAATATTTGTTATACACTTAACCCTCGATTTAACAGAAATGTGTGCATACCCCTGTTCGTTATTTGCAAAAGTCCGTTATTTGAAAATCGGCTCCGTCCATTACCAATACTAGATACCGGACGAAAGTCTATTACTAGAAAATTGTCCGTTAGGTTTCGGCTTGCACATACGTATTAGATATGTAATAAAAAGCTACAGTACATATGTATAATGATGTACATTACATATAAAGAAGAAATTTAACCATTTCTTACCATAAATCTAGTTGCTGCTATTTACATACGTACAGTACAGGATCTCCATTAAATTAGTGGTGCCAGCCTGGGGGTTGGCAGGGCTGACTGGACTGGTTGGTGCATCAGCTGTATCCATGGTGCCAAGGACACCTATCAGACAAATTTTCATTTTACGGACTTTGTCCGGTACTATTTGACCGTTACTACCGGACACCTATCGGACAGATTTTCATTTTATGGACTTCATCTGGAATTTCAGTGTTACTACCGGACACACTTTTTTGTCTGCTAAATCGAAAGTCCACAAATTCGAGGTCCGCTATTTCAAGGGTCAAGTGTATATGTAAATGACATGGACGTAGGCATTGAAAGTTACATGAACTGCTTTGCGGATGACACAAAATTATTAAAGAGGATAAATTCCGAATTAGACTGTGACTCATTGCAGAGGGACCTGAACAAGTCTCAAAGTGGAACAAGAGGTGGGAGGTAGAATTCAACATTAAGAAGTGTAGTATAATTGAATTTGGAAAAAGCAAGAAGAGAATAACAGGACAGTATAAAATTGATGGAAAAGAAGTAAAGAAAGTAAATTCTGAAAGGGACCTGGGAGTAATCATCACCAAAGACATGTCGCCAGATAAACATATAAATAAAATAGTCGGAGAAACATACAATTTGTGGAGATCAGTAAAGGTGGCCTTCAAATACCTGGATAAGGAAATGATCAAGAAAATATTACAAACACTGATAAGGTCAAAACTGGAATATGCAACACTGATATGGTCACCCAGTACAAAAAAGAATATAAGAAAATTAGAAAGAATACAAAGAGCAATGACAAAGTTGGTCCCAACATTTGCAAACCTGACATCTATTGTCTTCAAGTATAGAAGCAATACAGAATTGTTGGTAATGAAGTATAACATTTTCTCTTTACTATTTAAGAAATGTTCATATGTTATGCATCCATCCAACCATATTTTATCCATCCTTTTTCATGAATAATTGTCTAATATTGAACTTAATCTTACAGTTTGAAGGTAATAAAGAGTCCCTTCACTGTTATATAATTTTATTATATTTTTGTATTGAAAAAATACAATTGCTGTGTGATATACATATTAACCTCTTTAATACGAGTCAAATTCTCACTGGCAGCATCAGATGCCTGATGTACGATGATGCATCGCAATGCTCGCATTATAAAATATAAAGTTACAGCTGTATTGCTCAGTCTCTTTCACTCTGAATATTAATAACCATAGAAAACATGGTCAAGCCAGTTCACAGAATATGAGGGTCACTCAAATACAACTATAAAATAAATATAATCAAGATGCCAATGCAGGCATCCTCATATACCCACTCATGCTTCATGACACCTATATAGGCATCATGGTATTGAAAGGGTTACAATTTTGAGCTAAGAATTAAAAAAAAAAAAAAAAAAAAAAGTATCCCAGTGAATACCATACCCGAGAGATTGATATGAATATAATAAATAGGATTAAGAAGGAAGGAAGGAAGAGTAGAGGTGATATTATGTAAAGAGAGGAAGATAAATAAAGGTATGGAAGAGGACTGAAATGATAATAAAAGCTTTAAACCTCCTTTGGGGAAGGGGGGTCAAACACTAACTGAATAATTATTACATGTGAGCAATAGCTAGGAAGAAACATTGAATTTTTGTCTGTTATACTTGTTACACTAATGTAGAACTGTTTATGTCACTGAAAAGTAGGAGGAGGAGGGGAGCAGTGGCAAGTTGTCAGATGTCCTTATATGAAAAAGCTCAGGAAATACGGTTGAAGATGACAGAGAGAGTTCCTGGGCCTGGTCCAATGACTGAGTGACCTCCAGATGAGGGTGAGGGTCTTGAGGAGCTTTAGCAACAAATGACAGGGAGATGATTTTCTCTAACATATGTCTCACAAGACCACAACTTGCAGGTACCTCTTACTTGTATTGGTCCCTGACACTGGAAAATTTCTAGTGGAATCCATGAGTTACTCCAGTCTCTTCAAAATTTATTACTTCCCATATGATAAAGCTAAAGGGCAGAATATCATTAGGTTTTGTTCAACTTTGCTTACTGTGCTGAGCGGAGTCATAATAGGGTCCTATGAAGAGATGAATTGCTGAACCCAGAAAGGCTTGAGCCACAGCACTTCATGATCAATTATCGTTTGACACAATGGTTTCAACTATCCAGTCAATGTAGGAAGAGATACGTGTATATGCACCAAGGTCTTTGCAATCATCACCAAAAGCAACCAAGCCAAAAAGGACCTGATGACATCGTTCTCCTATCATCAAGGGTCCTCCACTGTCTCCCTGAGTAATACAGACATGAAAAAAATCAGAACTGCTGAATGACACCAATGATATCTGAAAATGATACTATATCATTTAACTCATGGCAAATTGTCTGCACCTAAATATCTTAACTACTATCAACTTACCTGACATGAATCTTTGTTTTGTGCACCCGCACAAACCAAGTTCTGTGTCACACCCTGATCCAGCTGTGAATAAGAGTCTTGTAAATCTTGACTGCACATAAGACGATCCTGAACTGACAGTGATGCCTTCATTAGCTGATTTGAGCCCACTCCTTCCCCTGAAAAACAAATCATAAACAAATGCACTTAGGTGAAAAGAAATATACAAAAATGCTGTACTGAAACCAGGCCAATTGGATATCTACACATGCAAATCAAAACTCTCTCTGCAGAGCACAACATGAAAGTGAGAGGAACACAATTCTATGCCAGAACCCTTAATACCACATACCCATCAAAATATTTATAACAACCTACCACCTGTATCACACAAGACGTCCACAATAAGATCACTAAGCAACCCGTTCAAGTCAGACCATCAAATTCAACTTTCAGGCATAAGCCCTATAGAATAAGAAGAAGGAAAAATAAAGTAAGAACAACACTGGCATGCTTAATTAAAAAACTGAAACAATACCTACACAGCATAGGCCTGGCAACAGATTCAAACTGCAATGGATGCAACCACCTCACAGAGGACACAGAACACCTCATACTACAGTGCCCCACACAAACAATCCCTGGACAACAAGACAATATATATTCCCCGAGTGACTTGTGTGACTTCCCTAAGGTTGCTGCCACTTGAGGACCACAGGTCTTCTGCAAAAAAGACCAAGAGCAATGAATTGATTGATCTTCCAATTTATACAATCCAACTATTCTTTTTTTGCTTCTTCCAAATTCCATTATACTGTACTTCTTAATATTGAATTCCATCCCCCACTTCCTACTCCATTCCCATACTTTATTGAGATCACTCTGTAGCGACTCACAATCTTCTTCAGTTTTCACTTTTTTCAACAATTTTGCATCATCCACAAAGAAACTCATGTAACTTTCAATTCCTTTATCTATATCATTAATATATATAACAAACATTATTGGGGCTAGAACTGTTCTTTGTGGAACACTACTTATCACTTCATCCCAATAAGAGTGTTTGTCTCTTATCGCTACTCTCATTTTTCATTCATGCAAGAGGTCTTCCATCCACTTCAGCAGTTTGTCCTGTATTCCTCCTGCAGTTTCTAATTTCTTAAGCAACTTCTTATGTTGCACCTTATCAAAAGCTTTTTTCAGGTCTAGAAATGCACAATCAGCCCATCCATCTCTTTTTTGTATTATATCTATTAGCCTTGAATAGAAACACATTAAGTTTGTGACGCATGATCGTCCTTGTCTGAATTCAAATTGCCTTGGATTTAGTACATTGTTTTTTTTTCCAAATGCCTTACCCATCTACTTTTGATAATTCTTTCACAACTTTTTGCTACCATACTTGTTAGAGAGACCGGTCTATAGTTAGTAGGGTCTTCCTTGTTTCCCCCTTTATATACTGGTACTATATTTGCTCTTTTCCAATCTTTTGGAACTTTTCTTTCTTTCAATGAACTGTTTATTAGGCTATGTATTTTGTCTGTTAGTTCATTCCTGCATTCTCTCAAAATCCAGTTTGCTATTTCATCTGGTCCATGCGATTTTCTAACATTGAGATTACTCGTGTTTCATTATTTCATTCCTTGATACTTCTATCTCTTTCATAGGGGGGATTTTCTCCTCCCATTCAATATCTCTAGGTTGCATGTTCTCCCTTGTAAACACCGATCTAAAATGTTTGTTAATAATTTCTGCCATTTCCAATTCTTGTTTGTATTCAACTCCTCCTTGTCGTAGTTTCTCTAATTCTTGTTTGTTTTTCAATTTGTTGTTTACAAATCTGTAAAATAGATTTGGTTGTTCTTTTCATTTTTCTATGACATCTTTTTCGTATTTTCTCTTTCCCTCTCTGCACACTTGTACATATTCATTTCTATAACTAGTGTATATTTTCCATTTTTCAGGTCTTTTGTCTTTTTTCCATTTTATCCAAGCTTTATCTCTTTTGTCTTTTAACTCCCTACATCTTTTGTTGTACCAGCACTTTACATTTTTTTTTTCTTGTTTTCGTCTTGGGACATACTTTTCCACTCCTTCTTTATACATTTTTGTCAAAACATTTCATTTCTCTTCTACTGTTGTTTCCTTCTTGTGTATTCTTTACCAGTCTACTTTTTGAAAGAATTCTCTTATTTTATCAAAATTTGTTTTTTCATACATCAATCTTCCCTTTCTATATTGTTCATTTTGTTCATGTATTTTTCCTCATTTAGTTCCAGTTCAACCAAAATGTGGTCACTTTTACTTATTGGTGTCTTATATTCAATCTTGTCCACTATTTCAAGTTCTGATGTGATTATTAGATCCAGTCTCAATGGTTCTTCCTCATTTGTATACCTACTATGCTCTTGAATCCATTGTGTCATTGTATGTTCTATAATCATATCAAGTAGTACATTTCCCCATAGGTTGTCTCCACCCTTTACTGTCATCTCTTCCCAGCAGATTTCTTTACAATTAAAGTCACCCATTATAACTATTCTTCCTCCATCTTCCATTATCTTATTTAGTGTTATCCTTGTGTCTTCTAACATACTTTTGGGTTCTCTCTCTTCCCACCAGGCCGTTTTAGGAGGCACATAATTTACTACAAACTTCCTGCTCTTCCCATCCCTGTCCTCCACTTCCATCATAATCATCTCTACTCTATTCTTTCCATATGTGACATTCCTCACATATATATCCTTCTTAGTCAGGAACATAACTCCACCCCTCTGTTTCTAATCCAATAATTATATGCACCATGTCCTACACTGTTGGGTGGTAGTGTACCTTTCAATTTTGTCTCTACAATTCCCATTATGTCCGGTTCTTTTTCCTTCAGATAATCATTCAATTTGTTCAAGCCTGTTATTAAGCCATCTATATTTGTGTAAGACACTTTTAATTTTCTGCTACTTCCATTGTGTTTTCCATTTCCCCTCTGTTTTCCCTTGCTATGAACCATTTCCTCATTTTCATATGCACTACTCTCCAATAGAATTTCTCTTTTTCTGACTCAGTTCTTTTCTCATTTTTTTCCTTAGCTTCTAGTCTTTTTGTTTTCTCATCCTCTCTTTCCTCTTTATTCATTTCTCTTTTTATCCATACCTTTTTATATTGCTCACTGTCTGCTAGTTTCCCTGTTTTTGCTAAGATATTCTCTGCTTGGTTTGTGACCTGAATTTAACCTTAATTGGTCTGGTCTTATCTGTATTGTATTTCCCAAGCCTATACATTTCTTCTATTTGTTTCCCTATTTCTGGTTCATCTTCTTGAACTATTTCTAATATATTTACTTTTTCCTTTTCCTCCTTTATTCTTGCAGTCCTATTTAGATTATACTTCTCTTCCATCCCTCATATAATTATACATTTCTTTTTATCTGCTAAGTCTCTTAATATATTCTCCTCCCTCATCATTTTGATAACTGTGTCTTCAGTTTGTTCTTTCCTCTGCTGTTCCATTATACCTCTAAATTCAATTTTATTGTTCTCTTGTACTTTTTTCCAACCACTTACCTCTTCTGCTATGGACTCTTTATTCTCTTTATTACTCCTCTTCAATTCCTCATTCTTTTCCTTTACTTCTCTTAACTGTCTTTTTAATTCTATTATTTCTTTAGCTAGGTTTTGATTCTCCTTCTTTAGTTCTTCCAGCTTATCAACTCTTTGAGTAATTGACTTTATTTGGTTAAACTTAGCTTCGCAATTTTCATTAATTTATTTTAGTTTCTCCTCTAAATTTTCTAGTCAGGGGAGGTTGTCTTTTCCTCCCTCATTAAATCCATGGAAATAATTAGCTTCACTTTCCATTGCACTGCTATTATCTATATTTCTAATTTTTACTAATCACATCAACTTCACCATTATCATCAGGCCGTCTCTTGTTTACATACCGTCTGAGTTGTTCCTGGGCCCTATCTTCCCCTTCCTCATTTCCTTCCATTTTCCTCAGTAATCCCTCCCCTTCTCCTTTTTCTTCACCTTCCCACTACACCACGAGCTTTCCCCTTCCCTATTAATACAACACAGGTACTTGTTGTTGTGATCCTCAAAACTTGTAGAAATCACTGGAGTCCAGACTTCGCTGCCACTCCAACCAATGTGTGTGTGTGCATTTTTTTATTATCATTATTTTTATTTATTTATTTATTTATTTTTTGTCAGGTCCTTGACACGTGGGTTGAAAGCCATACGAGTTTCAAATGTGAGGCCTAGACTTTTACAGTTCTTTTCTGACTGAAGAATTTGGCCATTTAATTTCATTATAGGGCATTTTGTTTATTCACAGTTGTCTGGTGTTTGCAAACATCACTGTTGATTTCTGGGGGTGAGGCTTCCATTATATTCTTTAAGAGCCATTGTTCTAGTTTATTCATGTAGGCTTGAGTGTTCTTTGCTGCCATTTTGTATTTACTGTGTTGAGTTATTATAAGGTCATCTGAGTATGAGAGAACATTCGTGTTTACTTCTGGTTCTGGAGTTACGAGATCACTCATGAAGAGATTGGACAATAGTAAAGGTGAAAATACTGCACTTTGGGGAACTTCATTATATAGCCTTTTTGTTCCTAAGACTTGTTTGTTTTTGGTTGCTCTTCATTGTCTTACTGTTATGAAGTTTGTTAACAACTTCTTCTTCTTGCTGAGAATGTCTGTTCCAATTATCTCTTTAGATAGTATGTATTTAGGGACCTTCTCAAAAACTATAAGAGCTACAATAACTGTTCTTTCTGGATATTTTTATATTTTCCTAATAAAATCCTTCCAGCAATTGTGTGATATTAGTGAGTAGTGTGCTGGTGGAGTGGCTTTCCTTGAATCCATATTGGTTGGGGGAGGTAGATATTTCTGATTTGCTTCTTGGTACTACCAGCCTCTCCTTTAGTTTAGATATTGTGAATAGTAGTGAAATTGGTCTATGATGTGCAGTTTTCAGGTGGTTTGTTTGGTTTTAAAATAGGGATATGTGAGAAAAAAAGAGATGGGATTCCATGAATGTGGTTCCTTTCCTGGATATTACAATTAGGTAAGTACACTTAGCTAAATCATACATACATATACCAATGTCATTTTTCCCCCTTACAAGAGAAATAGCCAAAGTCAAAGGCATAAATCCACTCCCACTCGTTTCATCCCCACATACTCCACTCCCATTCACCACCCCTTCCTCACTCTTTTCTTGGCTCCTGGATGATGGGTCATCCCTGCATCTCCCCCACTACCCCAGGTCAGAGATGCAGGGATGCAAGGCCACTTCATTAATTGGTGACCCCCCCCCCTCTCCATCCCGTCATGCAGAGAAAGAGAAGATGAGGAGAAAACCCTACCCTTCAGGCTGTGTCAAAATATCATTCACACATACTCTCTCACCCCCCATTCCCCACCCACTCCCTTCCATGCATCACAGCTTCATCCATACACAACCAATCTCTACTCACCCCTATCTTCTCCCTTCCTCAACAGACATTTCTCTCTTTCCCAATGCCCCTTTTACCCCATCCATCCATCTCATCCTTGATCACCCTCCCATGTTCATTCCTTCCACCTCTGCCTTCCACACCTCTTTTACTAATCTTTCTTCACTCATTCTTTCCATGTATCCAAACCATCCCAAAACTCTTTCATCAACCCTATATCCTAACTCCCATCTTTGAAGAAGATTTAGTTAAATACAATTATGTGAATACTGCACAATCAGAAATGTGTGTATTTGAATATGAGTAGGTGCAAAACTAGAAAGGGGTATTAGTATTATGCACATTTAGAAGGTTCAAAGTAATCAATACTTGGAATCTGAACTAATATAAAGAGGTAAGATATAATGAGTCAGCCTACTTCCTGTAAAATTCATCCAGATAAATACATACAAAGGAATCTCTGAGTGTATAGTTCAACAACTCCATAGACTTACTAGTATTACCCCATCCAGCAACAACAACATTTGATCCTATTAGGTCTTCATTTTTCTTGTTAAAGAGACAGGCTGGTATTACACGTGATGTGAATTGTACCTGTAAGAATAATAAAGGATATGCATAACATGTTATATCAGATATCTTGAGCAAAGAAAAGTGAGAGTTATACACAAGTGTTGCATATGTTTGCATGTACAGAAATGATAATAATAATTGTTGCCTCAAGCTTCGCTGACTGGAAACTTACAACTCCACCATGGGTCATTGGACCCTCCCATAGATCTCTTTAGGAATTATAATAATTCTTGCCTTGAGTTTCACTAAGTGGGAAACCTGCAGCCCCACAACAGCTGGCAACAATCCTCATGTCCTCTCAGAAATATCTTTGGGGAGAAACTTTGGATTCTTATCTGTGTTGTATTAGTGTGGGACTGTTTCTATGCCACTGACTGAGCAACAGACCTTCTACTGGGGCCATGTAATCCAGTACTAATTGCCACATGGTCGGATTGTCAGTGACTAAACCGGCTCCTCCACTGGTGACCCACCAACAAGGAGGGTATGTTGTTGTTGTTGTTGTCGTTCCCTAGACTGTCTGTCCGAGCAGTCCCGTCTCCCCAAGGAATGCTACAGCCGAAACTGGGTTTTCCCACAAATCCTTTATAGAGTGTATGTTGTGTTGTTTGCGTGCATGATTGTGTATAATGCAGTCTTCCATTATGTGTTGTATGGTATGGGGTGAAGTGTTACATCCTGGGCAGCTGTTCACAATGCGGTCATCCAGCCTCTTCTGGTAGCTTAGAAGTGCTGGGTGGTGGCCGCATCGCAGTCTGGCCAAGTGGACTCTGTCCTTTCGTGGGAGAGAGGATTCAGAAGGGTGGATATCAGGGGGTCTGGCATGCAGCAGTGTGTTGTCTTTCAGTGTGTTAATGGAGCGGTGAGTGATATTATGAAAATGTTTCCGGAGGCTGGTATTTGGTGGTTGTGGAGGAAGAGAAGAGAGTATCTGTGCGTAATAAAGGTCTTTGGGTGTTGTTTTAATGTTTCTTGGTGTGTGTGGGTGTTCTGCTATGTAGTGTAGCGGGTGTGATGTGTTTGTGGTGGCTGCGGCAAGTGTTTGTGTGCCTCTCATGTCGAGGTGGTCCTTGACTTTGAGGACTTTTGTTTCATGGTGTAAATGGTCTGTTGGTGTTGTATTTGTGCAGCCTGTAATTGTTTTTAGGGCTTTGTTTTGTATGATTTGAAGAGTGTTGTGGTGTGTCTCACTGAGATTAGGAGCCCATGCAGGACTTGCATAATTCAACACTGAGCGTATGCATTGTTTGTATATTGTTATATTAGTTTCTTTGTTTTGTCCAAATGTCATTCCAGTGATTGACTTAAGTGCGTTAAGTCTAGGTGTGCATTTGTTTTTTATGTTTGTGATGTGTTGTTTGAAAGACATGGATGTATCGTATGTTACACCAAGAATTTTCGGTGTGTTTGTGTGTGGTATTAGAGTGTTGTTGATGTAGAGATGAGGTATGTATTTGTGTTCTATTGTCCAGTTGGTGAGAAGTGTTGGCCCCCAACCCAAAGAGTTGGGGGCCAAACAGCAGCAATCACCCCTGGCCATCAGCTCTACGCAGGTGGCACCGATCCCCAAGAGGAGGGTATGTTGGACACCCAGATATTGGGTTAATATGTGTACCCAAATCCTTGTCTCCCTTTGTTGGGCTTGGTGGTGGATGGAGGTATGGGAGGGCAAGTCACGGGCTTATGTTTATGGCAACCATACTAGAAACATATGGTGGAGACGGGCTTGCAACTTGTCCCCATCAAAATCACCAAACCTGCTGTGCATGATGCCAGGGTGTTGCACCTGAGGTACAAATATATTGAGCCAAGTTGGGGGTGAACCTCTGGCAGGATCTCTGTGTGGGTGCCTAAAACAATCTTTCTCCCAGAATGACCGACTACCCTTTTCATTGGTGGTGCTCAGAAAGTTTTGATTGGATATAATGGTTCTCTCAATGGTGAGAAGACCAGGCAGCAGTGAGATCAGTATTGAAGGTTATACCTACTTTTAGTAGGGCCGAACTGATGGGACCAACCACAAAGGAGTAGCTGTAAGCATATCTAGCCAGCTATAGCATTTTATTGTAAAGGTTACTCTGGTTGATGAATGTATGATGTAGATGAGGCTGAAGTACAGCTAGGGTTTCATCTTTCTTATTGCAGTATATGCCTCTACTGAGGCATATAACCTTGAAGAGAAGGAGATACTCTATGCCAACTTCTAATCTATAATTGACCACAAGACACATTTACTGCTTTGGGTGACTTCAATGCAGTTACTGGTACTGACAGAGCCGGCTATAAGGTAGGTATTGGTCCCCTTGGTTCTGGAACCAGACACATCAACAGTTCTCTCCTGGTCCTGGAGCTGCAGTGTCTACGTCGTGGGACCACCCCCCAACCCCAAGAGTAGGGGGGCCAAATGGCAGCAACCACCCCTGGCCACCGGCTCTACGCAGGTGGCACCGATCCCCAAGAGGAGCTACGCCTACCTTGGGGAGTACCACAATCCTTTTTCCCAACATGCAATATTACGTTTTTTCTGCACCGAGGGGTGATTTTCCAGCGATCACCCCTCTTCTTCTACTTTTAGCTGGAGATGTAGAGAGCAATCCTGGGCCCACCACAAAATACACATGCCCAACATGCTCTAAACCCATTACTTCGAGCAGACAGACAAAGGGCTCAGTTCAGTGCAATATGTGCAAAAACTGGGCCCACCTCACTTGTACAACACTTGCTGACACAAACCAATACACAAACACTTGGACATGTTCTACCTGCCCTCCAGTAACCCCACTACCACCTCCCCAACCACAACCAGCACCCTCACCCACTCCCACTCCTCACCTCCCTCTGCCCTTACCCCCGATTAGTACTCCCCTTCCTTTGTTCCCGATCTCTCCTTTCCCCCCCTCTGACCCAGATCCTACACCTTCCCCACTACCACCCCAACCTCAACCCCAAACGGCAACGTACAACACATACAAAACACACAACATCAACATATTACAACACAACATTGACGGTATTAACACGAAAAAACATGAACTTGAACACTTTCTTAAACAACACAACATACACATTGCGATTTTACAAGAAACAAAACTAAGACACTCACACAAAACACCATCATTTCATAATTACACCACCATCAGACAAGACCGGACTGACGGCTATGGCGGTGGACTCATCACCCTGATCCACCACTCCATCTGTTTTGTGGACACAAGTGCCACAACCAAAATTCTCCTCCCTACCACAGATAACACAACAGAAATCCAATCCATTCGAATCCGCACAGGCAACAAATCAACACTGACAATAGTTAACATGTACATTCCCCCCCAATCATCCCCCACAGTTCCAGACACCTTCAGGCCTCATTTTAGCCAACTAGCCTCAATCCCCAACCTGATCATGGGTGGAGACTTCAACGCCAAGTCGTCTGCCTGGTATGTCGACAACCCTGACACAGACAGAGGGCTTGATATACAGACTCAGTTTGACTCATTGACTATCATGAACAACACACATAATCATACACATATCCCACACCAAGCCCTCTACACTCCCTCCTCTCCTGATATCACCTTTTGCTCCCCCTACCTAACCCCAACAACATCATGGAGAGTGGTCGGAACCCTTGGCTCTGACCACCTTCCAATCATCATCACCACCAAAACAAGATGCACCCCAGTTGGCCACAGACACACTTACACCAATTACAAGAGAGCTAACGGGGAAGCTTTTATTGAAGAGACAGAACAACATTTTGAAACACTTAACAGTACACCAATCACAAACATAAACAATGCTGTGCACACTTTTAATACAATCATACAAAATGCAGACAAGAGATACATCCCTAGAGGCAACAGAAAATCACACAACCCCAACTTCACACCAGAAATCCAAAGCCTCATCAGACAACGTGACACACTTAAACACGGTACCCCCACACCTATCCCTCAAAACATAGCAGACCAAATACAAACACTAAACACTGTGATTGCCAATAAAATACATGAACAAAAAACACAAAATTGGCAAAACTTTATCAATACACTTGATCACAAAACAAACACCAGCAAATTGTACAAAACACTCAACAGCATTACACTATCCAACAGTAACACTACACGCTCTCACGCAGCAATAATCACAACAACAGATAATCTACCCTCAAACAGACAACAAGCAAACACACTCATACGTCATTTTGCACAGACAAGCCATCTCACTTCTCACCCTGACGACCGACGCACCATTCGACGTAAGAAAGACTTTCCCACAGACTCAGACTATATACCCTTCATAGACAGTCAGACAAAACTCATAATACATAGTCTCAAGCACTCATCTGCCTGTGGCCCTGATAACATAGGCAACATCCACCTAAAACACATTGGACCACAAGGTATACACGCACTCACAAACATTGCAAACTACAGCTATTCACACAACACTATACCCGACATCTGGAAGCATGGTAAAATAATCACCATTCCAAAACCGAACAAAGACCCAACAATCCCAACATCGCACCGCCCAATCACACTTCTCTGCACCCCCTCTAAAGTCATTGAACGCCTAATACTTAAACTTGTCACACCACATATTCCCCTTGCTGACTCACAACACGGTTTTAGGCCACTACACTCCACAAACACTCTTCTGACAAACCTCACACAAAGAATTTTAGATGGCATCAATTCAGATAGGCCCCACCAAAGAACACTTCTTATAACATTAGACATTAGTAAAGCTTTTGATGCTATCCCCCGCCACAACCTAACAAATAAAATATATAACACAGACATGCACAATAACACCAAAAGATGGCTGGCCAATTGTCTGGCAGGTAGGAATGCTTACGTGTCATATAATGGCCAAGCATCGCACATCAGAAACATTAAGAACGGAGTACCACAGGGCTCAGTTCTATCCCCCACACTATTTAATTTATACATGCATGACTTACCCACGCCAGACACCTCAGAAATACAAATCTCTTCCTACGCAGACGACATAACAATCACATGCACACATCGTAACACAGACAAAGCTGCAGAAATAATCCAGTCATACCTTGACACACTCAACACATGGTTCATCACAAACAGACTCAAAATAGCTCCAACCAAATCTACAGCAACACTTCTCACAAACTGGACAAAAGAACACAAATACATACCTCATCTCTACATCAACAACACTCTAATACCACACACAAACACACTGAAAATTCTTGGTGTAACATACGATACATCCATGTCTTTCAAACAACACATCACAAACATAAAAAACAAATGCACACCCAGACTTAACGCACTTAAGTCAATCACTGGAACAACATTTGGACAAAACAAAGAAACTAATATAACAATATACAAACAATGCATACGCTCAGTGTTGAATTATGCGAGTCCTGCATGGGCTCCTAATCTCAGTGAGACATACCACAACACCCTTCAAATCATACAAAACAAAGCCCTAAAAACAATTACAGGCTGCACAAATATAACACCTACAGACCATTTACACCATGAAACAAAAGTCCTCAAAGTCAAGGACCACCTCGACATGAGAGGCACACAAACACTTGCTGCAGCCACCACAAACACATTACACCCGCTACACTACATAGCAGAACACCCACACACACCAAGAAACATTAAAACAACACCCAAAGACCTTTATTACGCACAGATACTCTCTTCTCTTCCTCCACAACCACCAAATACCAGCCTCCGGAAACATATTCATAATCATATCACTCACCGCTCCATTAACACACTGAAAGACAACACACTGCTGCATGCCAGACCCCCTGATATCCACCCTTCTGAATCCTCTCTCCCACGAAAGGACAGAGTCCACTTGGCCAGACTGCGGTGCGGTCACCACCCAGCACTTCTAAGCTACCAGAAGAGGCTGGATGACCGCATTGTGAACAGCTGCCCAGGATGTAACACTTCACCCCATACCATACAACACATAATGGAAGACTGCATTATACACAATCATGCACGCAAACAACACAACATACGCTCTATAAAGGATTTGTGGGAAAATCCAGTTTCGGCTATGGCATTCCTTGGGGAGACGGGACTGCTCGGACAGACAGTCTAGAGAAGGAAAACAACAACAACAACAACAACAGTTCTCTAGACCTTCTAAACTTTGCAAAGTCCAAAAGACTGAGGATTAGTGGTTCTTGGTTCCAGAGACTTGAGCCGCACCAATAGATATGGTATAGTAATGCTGGAGGAGTGGTCAAAGAGACTGGAACAGAGAAGAGAAAGAGGAGATTTACTGGCCATTTACAGAATCATGAAAGGTATAGAAGTCCTTGACAGAGAAGATTTATTAAAGTGGGACAGAAGAAAAACATGAGGACATGAAAATTAAACTAAAAAAAGATATTTACAAGAGATCTGAAAAAGAATAGTTTTCCACACAGAGTGATAGATGTCTGGAACAAATTGGACAAAAAAATAGTATGTGCAAAAACCATACAAAAATTTAAGAACAAACTAGATGCTGAGAGATACAAAGATGGGTCACTATGAGCATAGCTCCCTTCCCGTATAATACAACTAGGTAAATGCTTGTTGAAAAATCCTATAGAACTCCAGGGTTTATCAAAGTGCTGAATTCTTTTGGGCCAATCACAGACTTGTGGTTGCAACACTCAGACTGTAAATCAAATTTAGGAGAATCCCAAGATGTAACCCACCTGGGTTTCATCTGTGGAAACTCAGGGATGATGTATGTCCCCAGGAGTATGAAGTAGCAACCTCTAATTGATTTTAAGTACTCGGCTCTCTTGAGGACCCTGAAGAACTGTAGGGCACTTTTAAACATGAAACTGAAAGATGCTAAGGAGTGTGTTGGAGAGCACCTAAGGTCAGGTAGTGGTGTCATGTTGCAGGAGACACCAGAGGGTATAGAGTTGGGCTGTGCTGCCAAAATGGCTGGGCACCTAGACCAATATAGGACTCAGAAACGGAGGACTAGAGTTCTAATGAGAATGGATAAGGGGAAGTATGTCAGGGGAATTGCTGAGGATGTCAAGGGCCATTTTAATGTAAATTACCTCAGGCCTACTTACCAAGCCCTGGGAAAAACTCCATTCAAAATCTGTGACTCAGAGGAGCACAATCCAAACAACTGATGGTGAGCTAGTGTCAGGTGTGGAGCAGTACAGCCCCTTTGCTGAGTACTAGCAGTTACTCAGTGACAATCAAAACAGACAGCTTCCCCTCAATGGTATTCAAGTGCCAGTTCCTGATACACTGACAGACAAATCTCCACCCTCTCTGACAGGTCAAAGAGGCTGTAAGATGAAGGGTGGAAAGACAGCTGGCATCTGCAACATCAGTACAGAGTTGCTGAAAGCTGAAGGTGAGGCCATGAACTGTGGGTTGCATGTGGTACTGTCTGCTCTCTGGCAGTCCAGTACCATTCACTCTGACTGCAAATAAGGTCTGGTCGCCCCTATATGGAAGGGGAAAGGGAACCAGCATGACTGAAACAACTACTGCAGCATTACACTACTCAGTGTAAGGTGAACAAACATGGGTTTGTTCACATCTGATAAAGTTTCAGAAGCCTGAACAGTCCGAGTTCACACTAGGTAAGTCAACAACTGATCAGATCTTAGTACTTTGTATTCTTGTAGGGCACCAATGTGAACATCTACAGGGGTTTCTTGCAGCTTATTTCAATATCAAGAAGACTCAGTTCATCATAGTGCTGTGGGATCTTCTGTAGATCCATAAGATTCCTGCAAGGATTATTGATTTCATATCTGGCTTATACTATAGGACAAAGAGTGCTGTAAAGTATGGAAGAGGCATGTCTAGCTTTTTCCCTGTTAATTCATGGGTGAGGCAAGGATGTGTCCTCACCCAAACACTTTTCAATACCTGTATGGACTGAGTATTGGACAGAGTTGTCAATCAACATAGCTGCAGAGCATCTATTGGCAACACATAAAAAAGGATGTATGACTGGTCTGCAGGGATGTCACTGATGTTCCTAGAGTAGCTAATATAAAATTTATGCAGTCAATATTCCATACACAAGCAAAGAATCTAAAGAAAGACAGTTACAGAAGAGACCTGAAAAAGAACAGTTACACAGGGTAATTGACGTCTAGAACAAATTTTACAGTGAAACAGTTAATGCCAGAAATATACACAAATTCAAAAGCAAACTAGATGTAGAGAGATACAAAAACGGGTCAACACAAGCATAGCTCCAGTCCCGTAAAATACAACTAGGTAAAAATACTGGCAGTTGTTGCGGTAGTATAATAGTATCAGTATTAGCAGTGGCAATAGTATTTACAGTGACAAAATACCTACTGGCTTATTGAGTTTGAGGAGGACGATGTCATGGTAGCGCTCCACAAATAATTCATGTAGGAAAATCCTTTTCACTGTAACTAACTGCTCAGTGGGAGCCCTGGCACCCTGATTACCATCAAGTACACGAATTGGTGTGTCGCTGTTATATCTGACATCATGCTCACCTAGTTGCACCACATACTCCACGTTTGTACTGATAGAGAAGGATATAAACAGACATTAGTGGAAAATGAGAAGGACCTGAGAGTAATTATTATGAATAATATGTCCCCTGAGAAACATATAAACAAAATTTTTGGAGAAACTTATAATCTAATAAGATCAATCAAAGTGGTATTTACATACCTGGATGAAGAAATGGTGAAGAAAATACTAGTCACTTTGATAAAACCAAGATTGGAGTATGCAGCAACTGAGTGGTCACCAAGTACAAAAAATATATAATGAAACTTGAAAGAATACAAAGAGCAATTACAAAATTGGCACCAATGCTCTCAAATCTATCATATGAGGAGAGACTGGGAAAACTTGAGCTATAGACATTAGAGCAAAGAAGAGAGAGAGAGGGGACTTGATAACTATCTATAGAATTATGAAAGGCATAGAAATTATTGATAGGGAAGATCTAATAAAATAGGATAATAGAGATACAAGAGGACACAGAAAGAAAATCAAGAAAGACAGTTATAGAAGAGACCTGAAAAAGAACAGCTTTCCCCATAGAGTAATAGATGTCTGGAGCAAGTTAGATGAGAAAGTGGTGTTGCAAAAACAATACACGAATTTAAAAACAGTCTGGATAAAACGAGATATGAAAATGGGACACCATGAGCATAGCTCACCTTCCCGTAAAATACAACTAGGTAAATACAACTAGCTAAATATCCCTAGACAAACAGATAAACAAAATAGTCGGAGAAATCTACAATTTGTTTAGAACAGTAAAGGTGGCTTTTAATTACTTGAATGAGGAAATGGTAAAGAAAATACTACTCATACTGATAAGACCAAGACTGGAGTACGCAGCAACACCATGGACACTCAGTACAAAGAAGAATATAAGGGAAATAGAAAGAATCCAAAGAGCAATGACAAAGCTGGCTCCAACACTTTCAAAACTGACATATGAGCAAAGATTGTCTAAACTAGAATTACCAACCCTGGAACAAAGAAGAGAAAGAGGTGATCTGTTGACCATTTATAGAATTATGAAAGGCATGGAAGTCCTTGATAGAGAAGACTTATTAAATTGGGACAGAAAAATAAACAAGTGGACATGA
This sequence comes from Oratosquilla oratoria, assembly GCF_046742065.1. Taxonomy (NCBI): domain Eukaryota; kingdom Metazoa; phylum Arthropoda; class Malacostraca; order Stomatopoda; family Squillidae; genus Oratosquilla; species Oratosquilla oratoria. The sequence goes on from NC_134818.1 coordinate 897,693, forward strand.
AAGGAAACTAAAAAAAGGACAGTTATAGAAGAGATCAGAAAAAAAAAAGCTTTCCACACAGAGTGGTGGATGTCTGGAACAAATTGGACAAAACAATAGTGTGTGCAAACGCCGTACATGAATTTAAGAACAAACTAGATGTTGCGAGATACAAAGACAGGACACCACAAGCATAGCTCCCCCTCCCGTAAGATACAACTAGGTAAATACACACATCCCGTATATACTTGCACATAGGTTGCACCAGTGGATAGGTCACACCACTAGTTTGTGGTTGTCAAAGTGGTTATTTGCAGTTGACCTACAGATAGGTTGCACTATAATCTGGCAATTTACAAGACCCATTCAAACATAAAAATGATCAGATATTTACCTTTATTTCAAAACTTTACTCACAAAATTTTAACATCAGAACATATGTAGATTGTCCGACTGTGACCCATGTGCATTATGCAAACTTACATAAACAATGGTTGCATTTCTAAAACTATAATCATAAGCTTATTATGCACTTGCGTAAAGAACATTATTGTCAACTTGACCAAAAAAAATCAATAGTTTAACTGTCAATTGGACACCATACAACAGTATAGAAGAAAATGTTACCATACTTTAGTAAAAGTCTTTATTCATTTAGCCTCTACCCTGGTACTTCATCAGGGCTGTATCCCTCAAGCTATTTTTCACTGTTACCATCACTGTCAAATCTGGAAAATTCTTTTTCACTGTCATCATTACTTTCAAACAATCTTATCATTTGTTCATCAATTACCACATCATCATTGGTCATTTATAGTAGTCATTCAGCTCATCATCACTTACATTAGGTTCATCTTCATCCTCATTTGTGCTTGTAGTTGAAGCTACCAAATCCTTATATAACATGTCATCTTCACTTCCATCCATTGTTTTTGAGATGCAACATTTTTTGAAGGACTTGATAATTAGCTCTTCAGGAATACTGCCTCAGGTTTCTTTCATCCATTCTATAATTATACTCAATCCAGGTCTTCTCAGTGCACCACCTTTAGTAAATTCCTTTTCGCCAGATATCATCCAAGATATCCACAATTTCTGAAGATAACCATTTGACGAAGCTATTTTCCATCAGTTTGGCAGGCTAACACAACAGTAAAATGCTGCTTTTCATGTCCTGTAGTTTTTACTGTAACAGTTTTACTTTCCACTCTGTCTATAGCAGTGTTTCCCGGCATATCGAAATACATGAGTTTCATCCATGTTTCCAATATTTCGTAGGGAAAAATCAAACATTTTATGCTCCTTCAGCACAAATTTGACAAAATTATGAACTTTTTGCTCAATGTCTTTTGGCAGTTTTTGAGCAATATGAGTTTTTTTGCCACAGTGTCAATCCAAATCTATTCATGAACCTTGTACACCACCCTGCCAAAGGTTTAAATTGTGTAAAATTACATTTCAGTGCTAGCTGAAGGGCTTTGGTTCTTATTGAAAGTCTATTCACAATAAGGCCATTATTTCTAAGGTCTACAACCCAATCAAACAATTCTTTTTCAAGACTTTGGTATGGAGATACTGAAAACCTTGCTGCTCTCTTGGATTTCGGCATTTCTTTAAGCTGATCTTTCTGCTTTCTCCATCCCCTCACTACCTTTTCTGAAACCCCAAACTCCCTTTCTGCAGATCTGTTTCCATGTTCTGCATAATCCACCACTTTCAGCTTAAAACCTACTTCATAGCTCTTTCTCTAACTAGTACTCATGATAAGGGTTTGCAGTTATTAGGCTTAAAACTCCATGTGATCTACCGGAGATCTAACAGTACAGTAGGTCTAATGAAACTTTATGAAAATAATAATTTTTTATTACAAAAATCATAAGGTAAAGTTATATTATGGGATACATACATACATATACCAAGACTTTTTCCCCCTTACAAGGGAGGAGGGGGGAAAAAGCCTTGGTATATGTATGTATGTATCCCGTAATATAACTTTAACTTATGCTTTTTGTAATAAAAGAATATTATTTTCATAAAGTTCCATTAGGCCTACTGTACCGTTAGATCTCCGGTAGATCACATGGAGTTTTAGGCCTAATTACTGCAAACGGGATGAAAACATAATTTGCGCACATATCATAGAAATGCAGCCACGAGTGAAACAGGTGATGTACTTGTACAGTAACGTACAGTAAACAAAGGGTCAAGGTTGCATTGCTTATAAACACTATAAAACATATGAAAGAGTTGGAAAAGAGAATATTTTACAATTTTATTGTAACTGATATGTGATTTTCTAGCAGCATTAGTTCAGTTTAAAGCAGCGAGTCGGTAGGAAACTTAGATATATATTTTATGCATACAAAAGGCTTGAAAAGCTTCCCAATGCATATTGTGCAAACACCACTGAAATTCCATGTCACTGTCACATTAGAATCACCAATTATTGCAACTTCAGTGACAGAGTAGTGCTGTGCCTCATTAATGTCGAGTGGATAGGTTGCACCTCTGATTTTGGTGAAATATTTAGTTAAAAAAGTGTGACCTATACACGAGTATATACGGTATAGTCCTACAAACATTATGGAAACTAAAAGGGAACTCACAATTCAACACAGTGTCCAGCAGTGATGACCCATTTGCGATGTATGAGGGAACCACCACAATGCATTTTGATGAAATCATTACTCCTTGTACCCACATGTGCCTGCAATTCATCCTCAGAGTCAGATTTTTTCATATTGTCTGTGATACAATGGGGAAAAAATGGGAAGAAGGTAGGTATGGGTTGGATACAATGGGAAGAAGAGAAGAGGGACAAAAAAATATATCTTTCAGGGGTTGTGCGAGAAGAAAATATTGTATCAGAAATCCCTATATATGAAAGGAATATATATTTCAAAACATTTTTGTATAATGATAATTCATATACTGAATCAATTTATCCCATAGGGACTAAGAAATTGTGGATATGTAGTCCAGGAAACAGCCCCCTAAGTAACCCTAAAGTACTATATACAGACAGTAATGCTCTTAAATCTGTAGTTATATCAATAAGCAATAAATGAACTTCAAACTGGTGTTTACTCAAAACTTAACAAACAAATATAGTGAAGCATGTGATGCAACACACTGTACATCACTGAGGTATGGGAGGAGAATGGCCATCTTCTTGTAAATTTCTTTTTTCTTTGTCACTGTACTGTCAGCAAAAGAGGCAAGACTCATAGCATGCCCAATCTCACACCTTGCCTTTCTTTGTGCCTCTATGATTTCTAATTTGCACACCAATGTCAATTTTTTATGTTGCTTTTTCTTGAGAGGCTCCACAACGAAGGAGGATGTTTATGAGTGCTTGGGAGGCATGACGAAAAATATGTAACAATATGGCAAGGAATAAACATACAACAATGGTGGTGACTGGGAACAAATCTGTTTTTTAACAGTCTGTTTATTTGAACAAAGTGGGAGTGCGGTTACTTTCCTCGCCATTGTGGTAAATTGAGATTAATTGTCTTATTATTATTTTTATATACATGTAAATGGTGTTAAAGAATTATATACTGGTGCTGTAGATTCCTTTTATATGTGATTCTCATATGTTTATACTTTGTAATAGGTTTAGATCCTATACAGCACCTTTAGTCGTGTGTATCTAATTGAATCCTATGTAGACATCTTTTGTTTATGTCAAAGTACTGATACGAAGACGTCTGATACGTCGCTTGTTTTGTTTACATCGCTTGCTAATAAATCAAGAAAGCAAGACCCCGTTTTTTCAACTTTCCTCACCGACACAATGCTACAGCCATACACGAGACTATCGCTGTGGTCACTCATATGGTAAATTTGGTCCTCTACAGTATTCTCATCATTATTTTCATATTCCTTCTTGTACCATTAAAGCATATGCCTTTCAAATAAAGAAAATTCTCCTCATTTTTTCTTTTTTGTGCCTTCAAATCTTGGAGTTTTGTATATAGGGGATTCTCTGGGTACTGGGGAATACTGGAGAAATAATATGAAAAGTGGCAAAAGAAGAATATAGAACACAGGAAAGATAGAAGGAGGGGTGGGAAGTAAATGAGGTTTTCAACAGTTGTAAACTGAGCAAGGGACCATTAGTGCAGGAGGAAGGTGACTAGATTTAGCATACATCACATGTTGATCTTAAGATGTTTAACTTAATGCATCGTGGAATTCTTGCAAGGATTATTGACTTGATATGTGGTTTACACTCTGGGACAGAGTGCTGTTAAGTATGAAGGAGGTGTGTTCAGCTTCTTTCCTATTAATTCAGGAGTGAGCCATGGGTGCATCTTTTCCCCAACACTTTTAAATAGCTGTATGCACTGGGTACTGGACAGAGTTGTTGATCAGTGTCAGTGCAGAGTATCTACTGGCAACACCCAAGTCATTGACCTTGTCCTTGCTAATGATGCTTTCCTTCTTGCGGAGTTGTTGGAGGTCTTGGCTGCAGCCATCATGTCCCTGCACAGGGAGGTGAGACTGCTTGGACTTTAGGTCTCCTGGACCAAGACCAAGGACTTTGAGATCTTATTGGATGACACAGTTCAGTCTGTCCATACATGTGGAAAGGACATTGAGGTCTTGGAAAGCTCTACATACCTTGGCAGTGTAGTGCATAACAGTGGTGGGTTATGTTAGGGAGTACTACAAAGGGCTGGTATTGCTCATGGTGTTATGGACTCGACTAGAGTAATAGGCATTGATGATATTTATGTAGGAGGACTAAGATTCAAATCTTCAGGTCATTTGTGTTCCCTGTTTTTCTGTATGCCTGTGAGACATGGGTATTGAATATTGATCTGAGGAGGCATCTCAACATCTTTGACACTAAGTACCTTCGGAGAATCTTGGGGTATCGCTGGAATGACTTCGTATCAAACCAGAGACGGTACTGTGAGACTCAGCCTAGGCCAGTTACCTGCATAATTTGTAAACGTCAACTCTGACTATATGGGCATGAGGCACATTTCCCTGATGTTGATCCTATTCACAGGGTTGATTCCACAAGAGAATCCTCAATAGAGGAGATGAAAGGGAATACCCAAGATGATGAAAAAACTCATCAAAACCCTGATACATCCAAGACTGGAATATGCATCAGTAGTATGGTCCCCACATAGAGTGAAGGATATAAGCAAGATTGAGAGAATACAAAGGGCAGCAACCAAACTGGTCCCCAGCCTGGCAGATAAACTATATGAGGAAAGATTAAAAGTACTGGATCTGCCAACTTTGAAAGATCAAAGAGAAAGATGTGACATGATTATAGTGTTCAGGTCACTAAAGGGGGTAGATTGCATTGATAAAAGAGACCTGATTAAAGATGGGAGGGCTTTAAAAGGTCATGAAAGTAAATTAAGAAAGATCACATGTTGAACGGATGTGAAGAAATACAATTTTCCATATAGATGCATAAGTATAGTTTAGGTGATATAGTCCAAGCTCAAACAATATATGAATTCAAATCTAATTATGATAATTGGAAATCAAAGACATAGATTAAGATGGAACTATACTGTACATGAATTTGAGTCTAAGTATGTTTGAAAATTAGAGAACAGGAGATAGGACCCAGTGAGCAATGCTCCTTTCCTGTATACTACAATTAGGTAGATACAATTCAGCAAATACAGAATTCATGGCTAAGGAAAGTTGACTGAACCTGTCAAGAGTTGTTTGGAGTAGGAAAGGTTGCATGAGAGCTGCTCGGAGATACCATTGAGAATGACACAATGTGCTCCTTGGTGTCTGCCCACAATTGATGATGAAAATAGACAACTTGATCACTGATATGTCACCTATGTGGTCTACTGTCCCAGTGTCAGATAAAGATATAACAGTGTGCATGAAAATGGCAGTTGCTGACAATTACATCAAAATAAATACCATGTGAGAATGGAGCTTTTATTAGTAAGACATTTCACTTGTTACACCTTTATCAAGTACATGGTGTTTATTTTGATAAACCCTTCCAGTCTCAAAAATTCCTCTCAGCTAAATAAAACTGTCTTGTATTGGCCAGAACTAAACATTTAAGTGTCTCAAATTCATCTCACTGGTTCTGAAAGGATTATTAAGATAGTTTTATAAACATTTCAGTCTAGGATATTACTCTAAGTTGGATAAAATCACTTAGTATTATCCTAAACAAAATCTTTATAGTCCCAACTTTACAATAATGGTTCTGGAAGGATTATTCAGATAGTTTTATAACTTTTTCTGATAAGGGAGATTCCTTAATTGAATTAAATCATTTAACAATATCTAGAATAAAATTTTAAGTGTTCCAAAGTTTTGTTGCATTGGTTATGAAAAGGTTATACAGTACAGTACTTACAATATGTGGGAACTCGCCAACTCCTGCTTCCACACCACCAACGATAAGATGTGTGATGACCTGACAGCCACCATCCCGTTTCTTCCATAGGCCTTCCCATGTATTGCACCCTGCAATACATTGTTCATGCATCAAATAGCCATGAAAAACAAGCAGGTAAAAAATATCATGTCATTCTTATCATTAACCCCATCCATAACATAACAGGAGCTCCAGACAGGCCCCATGCAAATGATTGCCCATTTCATTGGGAATAGGTGAGGGGTTTCAGACTTAGGAGTCTTAACTGGGGTCTGTGGGGTAGGATTTTTTTTAGCTTTGGCTTGGGAGGTATTCACTACCACCACCACTAACAGTAATAATAACAATTACAACAACTTTCATACCATGTATCTTTATTTTTTCTGGCTAAAAGCAAGGTGATGAGATGTACAAGGGGTGAAAGTGGCAGTAGTCTGGTAGTGAGCATTAAGGGAGAGCGACTGGAGGAAGTGGATAGTTTTAGATACTTGGGTGCAAATGTGGCAGGAAAAGGTGGAGTGAAGGTGGAGGTAGAATGTAAATTGAGAGAAGTGAGTAAATGCCTTGGTGGATTAAAAAGTGTAATGAGGAATAGACATTTGGGAATGGATGCTAAGAGGAGACTATATGAAGGAGTGATTGTGCCAACAGCACTGTATGGGGCAGAAACATGGAGCATAAGAGAGGAAGAGAGAAGGAGTTTGAATGTGTTTGAGATGAGGTGTCTGAAAAGTATGATGGGGGTTACTAGGCTGGATAGAGTGAGAAATGTGGAGGTGAGGAGGAGAACAGGGGTGGAAAAGGGGTTGGGAGATAGGGTTGATGAAAGAGTATTAGGATGGTTTGGACACTTGGAAAGAATGAGTGAAGAAAGACTAGTAAAAGAGGTATGGGAGGCAGATGTGGAGGGAGTGAACATGAAGGGACGTCCTAGGATGAGATGGATGGATGGGGTGAAGGGGGCTTTGGGGAAGAGGGGAATATCTGTTGAGGAAGGACAGGAGAGGACAGGAGACAGGGGTGAATGGAGAATGGTTGTATATGGATGATGTTGTGATACATGAGGTGGAATGGGCGGGGGGATGGGGGGTGAGGTAGTGTGTGTGAGCAAATTTTTGACGCAGCCCGAAGGGATTTCTCCCCGTCTTCTCCTTTATGCATGGGGGGATGGAGAGGGGGCATCGTCGATTTAATGAAGCGGCCTTGCTGTGGATGTGCTGTGTCTTTCGACACTGCTTCTGACCCGGGGCAATGGACAAGGTGCAGGGATGACCCGTCATCCGGGAGGTGCTAAGATGAGAGGGAGGGTGGAGGGGTGTGGAGTGTATTCAGGGATGGAATGGGTGGGAGTGATCTTATGCCTTTTCCTTTTTGGCTACCTCCCTTGTAAGGGGGAAAAAGCCTTGGTATATGTATGTATGTACTATCAGGCTATTTTATTCAGTAATGTGTGATCCCCTTTTGATGGTAAAGGGATTCATTCACAGCTTGGAAGTCTAATTAAGCAGTCCTCTTGAAACCCCAGCAGAGATATAAACTTACACTGTTGAGCAATTTCTGTTGTTTTCCTACAGCACACAAGTACTCGATCTTCTCTAATGTCACATTTGAGGATCTTGTCATTCCTTCTCACCACAGCACCATCCTTCAGACAGGCTGTGATTTCCGTACAGACTCCTGGGATGCTGTCCTTTTGTGAACAAGCTGCACCCTCCGGCAGGCCCCGGTCTTCAGTGACTGTAACACAAATAATATAGAAATAAAATAGCTCTCCCCTTCTCCATGTACCAGGCATTAAGACCTAGTTTGATTCCAGGAAAAAAAAATGACTGCATAAATCAATTAAAACAAAGCTCATAGCTAACTGAGAGCTAAAGTGTTCATTAACCCTTTTATATTGTAAGGTTCTTTCATTTTTATTCTGGTTGTTGCCAAGCTAGGCTAATTCATTAATTTCAGTGGCACCCTCTTGGTGGCAAATTGATTATTGCCTACTTCTGATTAACCCTTTCCACACTGGGAGGAACTTTTCTTTTTATTTTAGTTGTTATAAATTTATTTCATGCATCTCTAAATTTATGGCAATCCCTGGGTAGTGAAGGAGTTATAGCTTATCTTAATAATATTGTCATGACTACAATGATTTCTAGGTTACCTAAAGGGCAAGTGAGACAGCTTAAGGTATCAATGAAAAAGAAGGTAATTTATCTTATTTTCTTGTCTAATATATCCACACTTAACCTACAACACATGAAAATAAGTAACAAGGTATTAATGGACACAATGTAGAGGGGTTCAGAACATGAAGCAGAACCTAGATGATATCAGGAGGTTTTCTAGAGTTGACATATTTGACAATGGAGAATGGACTCACTGCACAGCTAAGAAAAGGGAGGATGGTTACAGCTCCAAAGGGAAACACACAAAAACCTAAACTACAACATCTCTTCAGGATGTAGGGACAATTGCCCTGGTTATAGGCTAGAGTAAACAGCACCAAGGATCAATCAATCAACTTGTTGCCCCAGGTTTCCCTTGCAGGAGACTCATAACTCTCAGATAATAGGCAACAATGACTGGACAGACCCATAGGTCACTCAAGGAAGAAATATTGTGATGCTTTCTAGGGATAATTAATGTAGGATGAGGTGTTCAGTGTCCTCTGTGTGGTGGTTACATCTAGACTAGTTTGATTATGTGGCTAGGCCTATTCTGTGCTAGTAATTGTTTAGAGATGGAAGGTGTCCTGAATGCAAGCATGTATGGTTCTTGCTTCTCTTAAGAGAAATTTCCTCTAAGGCTGATGTTAGAAGGGGATGGGGTTGGTGGAGCATTGAGCTTAATGGTCTGTTTTGAATAACTTGTTTTTTGGGGTTTCAGAGTGAATGTGTTTTTGTGTGGATGTATTGGATGGTAGGTTGTTGCGTGTTTCAGTAGTAAGCTGCTGGGTTTTTTTCCCTCTCAGCTGGTTGTGCTTTATTGGAGATGTTTAGGGACAGATGCTGCAAGATTTTGAACCCACACAGGGTCCATATTCTTCCAAATATCCTTGATGGCTACCTCCAGCTTGGGGACTGATGAAGTGTCACGCTTATGTAACTTATCTTTCATGAGCACCCAGTGGTTCTCAATTTGGTTTAAATCAGGTGAATTACCTGACCAATATTTTATATACTCCACATCACAGAATGCAAACCATTCTTTAATGAATTTAGCAGTGTGGCATGGTGCACCATCCTACATGAAGACATCTGTTTTGCACTTAATAAAAGTCCTCTAAATGATCATTAAGTAGCTCAAAATATCAGTCGGCATTCAGAGTTATGTTTTTTGGTAGTATCACTAATGATCCCACACCATGGCAGCCATGTGAATCAGGATGTTTTACAGTACCATGTGTGAATTTTGGGTCCAAAGGATCACTGCCAGGACAACGGTACACTTTGCCAAGACAATTTCCAGTAATGGTGAAAGTGGCTTCATCACTCCACAATTCATTTTTCCACTTCTCCACTGCGTAGTGTGCAGTGGTGGGACAAGAAAACTTGTGATGCTGGTTGAGCTGATCCGCCATTACAGAACAAGCCCACAGGGAGGCCCAGGCAGACTACTCCTTGTACTTTGAAGAGTCTCAAGGTACTGAGGAGACAGGTGGATGCTAGTCCATGTATAACAGCACCACAGTTGAAGTAAAAGAACCCTAAATTACTTGGTCGTGTGTCTGTGAGAGCAGTACACTGCTGCATGCATGATGATCTGCAGTTCTCACACCACAATGCTCACAAGAAACCACTTGTATCCATAAAACAGAAAAAGAACAGGGTCGCTTTTTGCTGCAAATATTTACAGTGGGATGTGGAGAAGTGGAAAAATGTGTTATGATGAAGCCACTTTCACCATTACTGGAATAGGTCTTGGCAAAGTGTACCGTCATCCTGGCAGTGATTCTTTGGACCCGTCTGCAAAGAAATTCATATAACACTCCACTCCTACATCCATGTCATTTATATGTATGGCAAACATGATTGGAGCCAATACCAAACCTTGCGGGACACCACTTATAATTACTACCCTCATTTTTCTCCCAGTCAAGAAGTGCATTCCAATAATTTTCCTTTGATGCCACCTATTGATTCTATTTTTCCTATTAGTTTTTTGTGTGGTACTTTATCAAATGCTTTTTGTAGGTCTAGAAAGGCATAGTCTGCCCATCCATACCTTTCTTGTATTATTTATATTAGAAGCAGATTAGGTTTGTTGTACATGATCTTCCTTGTCTAAATCCAAATTTATTTGGATTCAGTATATTTTTTCTTCCAGATGTTTAACTCATCTACTTTTGATAACTTTTTCACATATTTTTGCTATTGTGCTTGTAAGGGAGACCAGTCTGTAGTTGGTTGGATTTTCCTTGTTCCCTCCTTTATATATTGGTACAATATTTGCATTTTTCCAGTCCAGTGGTACCTTTCCTTCTTTGAGCAAGTATTTAATTATATGGTATATTTTGTCCATCAACTCCTCTATGCATTCTTTCAATATTCAACTTCCAATTCCATCCAGAATGTGTGATTTTCTGACATCAGGGTTTTTTATTTGGTCTCTGATTTCCTTCTGTGTTACAGTTATTTCCTTCATTGGGGGGATCTCCCTCTCTCTATTCCCTCACAGTTCTGTTAACTTTCAATTGTGAATACCGATTTGAATAGATTGTTCATAATTTCAGCCATTTCTACTTCTTTATATTCATAATTTCCCAGGCGCAGTTTTTCAATTTCTTGTTTGTTTTTTAGTTTACCATTTACATAACCTGTAAAATAGTTTAGGTTGTTCCTTGCATTTTCCTATTATATCTCTTTCATAGTTTCTCTTTTCATCTCTGCATATTTTTACATAATCATTTCTTAGTTTGGTATATGTTTGCCATTTACTTGTGTTTTATCTTTTTCCGTCTTTTCCAAGCTTTGTCTCTTTTATCCTTAGCCTCACTACATTTTCAGTTGTACCAGCTTTTTATGTATACTCTTTCTTGCTTTTGTTGTGGTACATATTTGTTCACTCCTTCATTATAAATCTATTTTAGTATATTCCATTTCTCTTCCAGCTTTGTTTCTTCATTTAGGAAGTTATCCCAGTTTCTGTTTTGAAAGAATTTTTTGAGTTTCTCAAAATCTGTTTTGTTGTACATTAGTCTTCCTTTTCTGTGTTTCTCATTTCTTCTTAGGTCCTATTGGAGTTTCGTTATCACTTCTGTCCACAATTTCAGGTTCTGACATAAGTAATAAATCTAGTCTCGATGGTTCCTCATTGTTTCTGTATCTGGTATTTTATTTTACCCACTGAGTCATTGTGTATTCGATGGTCATATCATGAGGAGTCGAAGGTATGGTTTGACTTGGCTACCCCTCTTAAGATAGGGTTACACTAGTTGACAAAAAACATGAAGTCCAACTTTTGCATTTGTTCATCCTATAATAAGTGGTTATGCATAAGTCCAGCCTTACCGTGCAGAGAAATTCCCACCAATCATATAAAAGGAGCTACAGCAAGCCCCACCCTCTATCTAGAACGAGGAACTTTCATTGGCAGAGCCAATACCTATGCCACTTTCTCATATTATATCCCAAATAACTTTGAACGGCTCTCGAGCTCTCTAAAAATGCATATTTGGCAATCTTTGCATCTCTTATACACACACGTGCATACACACACACACTTCGTGGCACTGTGGTTAGAGTTCTCGCCTGCCACTACGGCGGTCCGGTTCGACTCCCGCCCAGGGATGAAATAATTTAAGTATAGCTCCGCTGTAGGGTGTTACTCCAACTGTCGTGAGGGGGGAGTTGGGTGTGTGTGTGTGTGTATAAGATCACAGTATTACCCATAGATCGGTCATACGAGCTCTGAACTCTCCTCCGGGGGGTTAATAATTGTCGATCACGAGTCTAACACGTGATCTAAGACCATGGTGAATCACACACATATATAATAATCGGGCACTAGGCAGAAGACATTTTTCATCCGTAGAAAATGGTAATTAAAGGGCTCAGTGAGAGATCATATTATCATTATCTATTAATGTAATCGGGATGCCTCACATCCCAAAGCGCCTCTTGCGGTCGTATCTTCTCTATTAGAGCATGGATAACTTCAGTATTCCACTCCATCATGGCAAAAAGTGTAAATACCAAGTAAATGGTGATCACGAGTACGAAAAATTACTAACGTTTACATACAACAGTAGTCAAGTGACTGATTACTGGCACAATATACATTCCATAAAATTCATTTTCTGTTTCATGATCATTTTATACTCAGAATGAAATAAGGAATCAAATACTAAAGCTTGACGTTAACAAATCCCATTGGCCCGCCGGAGTTGCAAACCGGAATGTATAGATGAACTAACAGAAAGAATACACAAAATAGTTGAATACTCACTCAAAGAAGGAAAATTACCAGGAGATTGGGAAAATGCCAATATAGTGCCGATATACAAGGGGAGAAATGAGGAAGACCCAACAAATTATAGACCGGTGTCCCTAACGAGTACAATAGTTAAAATTTGTGAGAGTCATCAAAGATAGATGGACAAAATACCTGGAGGAGAACAATATACTGAACCCTAGGCAATTTGGATTCAGACAGGGAAGATCATATGCCACTGATTTGATCTGTTTCTACTCAAGACTGATATATATATTGCAAGAAAGGGACGGCCGGGCAGACTGTGCCTTCCTGGACTTACAAAAAGCATTTGATAAGGTACCACACAGAAAATTGCTAAACTGGAAACAATAGGAGGCATACATGGAAAACTATTGAATTGGATGGAGGACTTCCGACATGGAAAAAAATGAGAGCAATGCTCAAAGACAAATATTCAAAGTGGGAAGTTATGAGTAGTGGCGTCCCACAGGGGTCAAAGCTAGCTCCGATCATGTTTGCTATATATGTGAATAACATGGACAAAAGTATTAAATGTTACATGAACTTTGCGGATGACGCAAAGTTATTAAAGATATTAAGCTACGAAAAAGACTGAGTAGTTACAGAGCGATCTGAACAAAGTCTCAGTGGAGCAAGAAATGGGAAGAAGAATCCAACATCAAGAAATGCAGCATAATTGAATTTGGGAAAAGCAAGAATAGAATATCAGGACAATATAAAATTGACCAAAAAGAAGTTAAGAAAGTAAATTCTGAAAAGGACCTAGGAGTAATCATCACAAAAGACATATCTCCAGATAAACATATAAATAAAATAGTTGGAGAAACATACAATTTGTTGAGATCAATAAAGGTGGCTTTTAAATACCTGGATAAGGAAATGATAAAAATAAATATTACAAACATTGATAAGGCCAAAACTGGAATATGTAGCAATGATATGGTCACCCAGTACAAAAAAGATTGTAAGAAAATTAGAAAGAATACAAAGAGCAATGACAAAGATGGCCCCAACACTTTGAAACCTGACATATGAACAAAGATTGGACGAACTGGAATAGCCGACCCTGAAACAAAGAAGAGAACGAGGGGACCTACTAGCCATCTACAGGATTATGAAAGGCAAGGAACTCCTTGATAGAGAGGACTTATTAAAGAGGGACAGAGGAAAAGCAAGAGGACATGCAATGAAACTCAAAAAGGACAGCTGCAGAAGACCTGAAAAAGAACAGCTTCCCACACAGAGTGATAGATATCTGGAACAAACAGGAAAAAATAGTGTGTGCAAACACCATGCAAGAATTTAAGAACAAACTTGTTCTTGCGAGATACAAAAAAAAGAAAGAAAAAAAAAGTCGCCACGAGCATAGCTCCCCTTCCCATAAAATACTAGGTATATTATATATATATATATATATAATATATATAATATATATATATATATATATATATATATATATCTTAAATATGAATACTATTAACATATATATTCAGTTTCCCTCGGATTTCTTCCGAGATGTAGACAACGATACTGCGGTTTTTTTTTTTTTTTTTTTTTTTTTTTTTTTTTTGTGGAGATAATACTCCTAGGCCCGGGCAGGAGTATTGCGTTGGCCGTCCCTAGCCTTGGACTCAACCCAAATCCTCCAGTGTTGGATATAATCCATCTCTAGGCTCGGAATACAACCCATCCGTTTACTAGTGTAACCGTACCTTTACAAGAGGGGAAAATCCATTGGTGTATACATAAGTGACTCAGACACGTTTGAAATGAGCTCCTGGACGACTGCCAGGATTTCCCCGGATGCGACCTGATGACGGGATATCCCCAACACAATCACAATTTACACAAACATATTTCCCCTTGCTTTGTTATATTTCCAATCATAATTTATCATAAACTGGGGTGTGTTGTCAATTATCGGAATATCTAATTTCTAAAAACGTAAATTATCAAACATATATCAGTATTGTGAAGCTTCCTCAAAATAAAACTCACACGGAAGTTTAAAAAAATTGTGATACAAAGTTTCCCACTGTACATGGGACATAACGAAAGAATGAATAATGTAATATGGATTGGATATTATGACACCTGGGTTTGCAAGGTAGGGAATCCCTGCTCCTGTCCGAGAACAAATGTGACGTCATCACGCAAAACAATGCTCTTGTGCTTATTTTCCGCCATCTCACAAGGATGGAGAGCCTTGCCATCAATAGTATTATTATTTCTAATGTCTTATTTCTACTGTCATACTTTCACAAATTTCCTATGCGTTATTTGTACATTTTAAGTTTGTTAGCATCTCATCACATTTTTCAAAGTTTTCTCTCAAATTGTTTTAATTCGAATGTGTTACATAACAGCTACCTGAATATTAATCGGCCTATATGTCTTTCTGGAAACCATGCTCTCTTTTATTCCTGATATTTGTTATTTCTATATACTGGATACACTATACAACACAAACCTAAACATAGTTTTATAGTGGCTGTGATATCATGTGATGCAATGCGTAATTTATACCTGCCTATGTACCAACGTGCATTCTCCGGCGCAGCAAGCAACATACGTCATTACAAGATCTAAGAATATAAGGTCTAACCACTTCCGACCGAATTTCGAGGGAGTTGGCGCAGCGGGCCCGTGAACGTCACCTGGCTGCTCAAAGTGGGGTTAGCGGGTCCTATAGCTGTCAGTTGAAGCTGGTCCGTCGTTCAAAAATGACGTTGCCTTCGCTCGCACTGCTCCACGCAATTAGTTATATTCTGACAAATATTATATATAAATATATATAAAATATTATAGTTCCTGTCTATATATATGAATATATATATGATATATAATATATATAATATATATATATATATATAATATATAAAATATTATAGTTCCTGTCTTCCTTGGCGTTTCACAGTTTTCTTCAGTGTATCACAAAGAGAAAATGGACTCAGCCAAATGACGTCAGAAGCTGCGCAGAAGAATGTAAACGGTCTGACCTGTATATTTAGACCTTGCGTCATTATGTCAATGACACATCATACGATTACTAGAGCCTTTACATGCCTGAGTGCCGCCCCAGGGCAAAGCTCTCAGTAACGCCCCCCCCCACACACACACACACTCCCATCACCACTTCCCAATTCCATCACCCCTTGATGCTTATTTTAGCTATTGGTTTGCGAAATAACTAAACATATTTAAAATTTTGTATAAAATGCCCCTGTGGCAGAAAGGATAAGTGAAAATAATTCAAATCTTGTTTATTCTAACGCAAAATTAATCGATTACGGTAAAATATTCAGGGTTTCTTTGACCTTTTTTTTATTATCATTATTTTGACATATGCCCCCCCCCCCATGCGAGGACCCTGTATACAACTATGTATACCTATGCATATATTATATCCGTTTCCAACCCTACTTTTCCTGTAACACCTTAGCATGTAGATGCCCTATATGTATCCACGTTCATAATGTAATTATGTATATACTATATAATCATGCCCTACATAGATAGGTTAGACGTGGCAAATCTATGCCCGGGCAGAGGCGCGACAGACCAACCCAGAGGAAGCGGTTTGCATTGGTTGAGTGTAACTTAATAATAACGTCCTTCAACCATTCCTTACTTTTTTTTTCTCCTCACACTCTATAACTCTAAGTTGTATGTCCTCCCTCATAAAAACCGATTTAAAATGCTTGTTCATAATTTCTGCCATTTCTATTTCCTCTGTGTATTCAACTCCTCCTTGTTGTAGTTTCTCTAATTCTTGTTTGTTTTTCAGTTTGTTGTTTTATAGCTCTGTAAAATAGTTTTGGTTGATCTTTACATTTTTGAGATATTTTTAGTATTTTCTCTTTTCTTCTCTGCACACTTGTACATATTGATTTCTATAACTAGTATATATTTTCCATTTTTCAGGTCTTTTGTCTTTTTTCCACTTTATCCAAGCTTTATCCCTTTTGTCTTTTAACTCCCAACATCTTTTGTTGTACCAACACTTTACATATTCTTTTTCTTGTTTTTGTCTTGGAACATACTTTTCCACTCCATTATAGATTTTTTTCAAAATGGTCCATTTCTCTTCTACTATTGTTTCCTCCTTGTGTATTCTTTCTCAGTCTGCTTTTTGAAAGAATTCTCTTATTCTATAAAAAAAAATCATACATCAATCTTCCCTTTCTATAATGATCGTTTTTTTCATGTATTTTTCCTCATTTAGTTCCAGTTCAACCAATATGTGGTCACTTTTACTTATTGGTGTCTTATATTCAATCTTGTCCTCTATTTCGGGTTCTGATATGATTATTAGGTCCAGTCTCGATGGTTCTTCCTCATTTCTATGCCTAATATACTCTTGTATCCATTGGGTCATTGTATGTTCTATAATCATATCAAGTAGTACATTTCCCCATAGGTCGTCTCCACTCTTTACTGTCATCTCTTCTCAGCAGATTTCTTTACAATTAAAGTCACCCATTATAACTATTCTTCCTTCATCTTCCATTATCTTATTTAGTGTTATCCTTGTGTCTTTAATATATTTTTGTGTTCTTTCTCTTCCCACGAAGCCGTTTTAGGAGGCACATAATTTACTATAAACTTCCTGCTCTTCCCATTCCTGTCCTCCACTTCCATCATAATCATCTCTACTCTATTCTTTCCATATGTGGCATTCCTCACATATATATCCTTCTTAGTCAGGAACATAACTCCACCCTTCTTGTTTTACCTCTCTGTTTCTAATCCAATGATTATATGCACCATGTCCTACACTGTTGGGTGGTAGTGGACCTTTCAATTTTGTCTCTACAATTCCCATTATGTCCGGTTCTTTTTCCTTCAGGTAATCATTCAGTTCGCTCAAGCCTGTTAAGCCATATATTTAAGACACTTTTAATTTTCTGCTACTTCCATAGTGTTTTCTGTTTCCCTTCTGTTTTTCTCTGCTATGAACCATTTCCTCACTTTCATATGCACTACTCTCCAATAGAATTTCCCTTTTTCCGACTCAGTTCTTTTCTCATTATTTTCCTTAGCCTCTAGTCTTCTTGTTTTCTCATCCTCTCTTTCCTCTTTATTCATTTCTCTTTTTATCCATACCTGTTTATATTTATCACTGCTAGTTTCCCTGTTTTTGCTAAGGTATTTTCTGCTGTCGTTTGTGACCTGAATTTAACCTTAATTGGTCTGGTCTTGTCTGTATTGTATTTCCCTAATCTATATACTTCTTCTATTTGTTTCCCTGTTTCTGGTTCATCTTTTTGAACTCCCTCTAATATCCTATTTACTTTTTATTTTTCCTCCTTTATTCTTGTAGTCCTATTTGGATTATACTTCTCTTCCATCCCTAATATAATTATACATTTCTTTTTATCCGCTAAGTCTCTTACTATATTCTCCTTCTCCCTCATCACTTTAATAACTGTGTTTTCAGTTTGTTCTTTCATCTGCTGTTCCAATATATCTCTAGATTCAATTTTATTGTTCTCTTGTATTTTTTTCCAACCACTTACCTCTTTTGCTATGGGCTCATTATTCTCTTTATTGTTTCTCTTTAATTCCTCACTCTCACCCTTTACTTTTCTTAACTGTCTTTTTTGTTCTTCTCTTTAGTTAGGTTTTGATTCTCCTTCTTTAGTTCTTCCAGTTTATCAACTCTTTGGGTAACTAGTGTTAATTGGTTAAACCTAGCCTCCCATGCTTCGTTCATTTTTTTTTATTTTCTCCTCTAGATTTACTAGTCGGGGGAGGTTGTCACCTACCTCCTTAAATCCATAAAAGCAGTTATCTTCTCTTTCCACTGATCTGCTATTATCTATATTTCTGCTTTTGACAATTCTGCTTCCTTGTTCTTCCTCGTCTGTGTGTTCTGCACCCCTCGTTTACACATTTTCTAATATCTGGGGCCCGTTCGTCCCCTTCCTCATTTCCTTCCATTTTCCTCAGTAATCCCTCCCTTTCTCCTTTTTCTTCACCTTTCCACTACACCACGAGCTTCCCCCTTCCCTATTAATACAACAAAGGTATTCCCTCGTTGTTGAGATCGATGAAACTTGAAGTTTTCTTGGAGTTCCAAACTTCGTTGTCACTTCGACCGACGTGTGTGTGTGTGTGTGTGTGTGCGTGTGTGTTTATACTCCAGTTATTACGTAGAACTAAGTCCTGTCGGTGTGGCCACCATTCCTCATTCTTCTTGGTCCCGGAAAATGTCATCCCCTTCAAGTTTCCATAGATTGACCTGCCTATACTTCTTCCTTCAATATTTCCCAAAGTCTTGCTCTCATTCTCTTGCCATTTTCAGGTCTACCATGTGCTACACCTTTACACCGCCCTCTCCTCTCCAGGTGATTCAGCCATCTCATCTTCACAGGAACCATTTTCATTTCTTACTCGTCTTTTTTTTTTTTTTTTTTTTCTCAGCGCTGCTCTCATATCTGCCGCTTGAAGATTGGTCCTACCTGGTACAACTGTGCAGATTCCCCGAGGCCGCGTGGAATGCGCGGCCTAACCTCACCTCACTGCACCTTTTTGGCATCCTTTCTTGGGCGTCGCTTTGCTCCCGTCGCTGGTTGACCTGAGTTAACCCAATACACTTTTACACCATGATTAGCTCACCTACCTGCGGTATAGATACAGACTATGGGCCGCATGTCAGTCAGTTCTACCTGAGTCAATAGATGACTTGCTAGTCAACTCTCTTTGTGTTCGTAGCCTTAAACCCGCTACACACCTATCTCCTAGTGTTCTGCTCCATAAATCAATACTAGTGTTAATAATGTATCATGTACTGTCTTGACTAAAATTGAAAAATTTTCCGTTTGTTTTTCGGTATTTCTCATTTAATTTCCAATCCTTACCTGAAACATTTTCTCTCTTCTAGCCATTGGTGATATTTCAGCTTTCGCCACGTTCATTTTCATTATTGACTCCCCGAAACGTGCATTACAACAGAGCTTGCTCCACCCACATTGTTAAATAACAAAAAAAAATCTACATAAGGTATTATTCAGCTTTCATGGCGCATTTCATATTGTTTGAATTTAGGTATATACCTACATCGGGTCACCACACTACTTTGTTATACCTCAAATCATTCATTGATTTTATGCTTAGTTCTTATTCAACGTTTGCTCGGTATATAACGCTCTCGGTAATCTCCCTTACACTCTGTATGCTTTTCCACACCTACATTTTTCCTCTTCGAATTGTATCGAAAGCCTTTTTGAGATCTGTAAGTACTAGTGTCTATTTTCCACAATTTTTCTGCGATAACACCAAGTCCACGAATTAAATCGCCCGTTTTTCTGTCCTTCCTTATATGCATGCTCTTCATCACCTTGTCTCAGTTACTTCTCTTGCCCCTCAATACAATTTCGTCAATTAGTTGATAAGCGAGGTTCTCCTACAATTTTCACATTTTCCTGGGTTACCTTTGCCTTTATATATTGGGAATACGATCACTTTACCCATATAACCCGGTAAATTACCTTTTCATTTTTTTTCCGAAGTGGATGAACTTGTTTTTCATCCCCTGAGTTTAAAACCACGATAGGAAAAACCCATGTCATTCTTCTGTGGAGGACTATTTATTTTGGAGGCAAATATTGTTTTGACCTTCGGCGATAAGGTTCACAGAAGAATCCGCCTCCTGTATGTGTATCAAATCACTCTTCGGAACAAATTCCAGCGAACGTGTCACCGGATTAACGAGATTATTGGGTACGTTGTCCAGCGTCGCATCCGCGGCACTTGGCTCGCAAGCAATGCAGCTTTCCACAAGGCTTCTTGGTATCTCGGATATATTGTATTCAAAAGTTTATTTGAAATATTTTATCTGAACGCACACAACACACAATCTAGTTAATTTGTCAAAGATCATTCTGATAAATAATTTTATATCTTTCTTTTAATGTAATTTGTTGTGCTGAACACACTTACCCATAGACATATTTTATTGAGTTTTTTAAATAGTCCAGAGTCCAAAATGATAGACATTGCCATATGTTATATATATATATATTATATATAGTATATATATATATATGTACATAATTTATATATATATATATATATATATCTTATATATATATTAATATAATTATATTCATATATATATATATATATATATAACATATATTATATAAATATTTATTATATATATAATATATTTATAATATATATATATAATTTTTATATATATATAAATTTAATATTTTATTATTTATTCTTTATACAATTTTATTATTTTTTTTATATTTTCTGTGTTGTATTATTTATATATCTTGTGTGTCCAATGTTTAGTCATATTTTATGTATAAAGGTGGTTTGTATATTTTTATTTTTGTAAATAAACAAATAGGAAAATAATAATAATTCTGTTATCTTATAATACATATTCTCTCCTATAAATATATGTCACAAGGATAAAATATTGTATTTAATTATAATTTACTAATTGAATAATATATTCGACTGTTTTTCTTTATTCCTGTTTGTTTATTTTGTGTTTTTTTTTCTCCTTTGTATTAAAGACTCTAATTCACTCTTGTTTTATTTGTGATTCTAAACAAGTTATCATTCATGAATTATATATGGAATACTTCAAAAATACAAAGAAATCTGAATATATTGTCTTATCTACTGTTTGTATTACATTTTCCATGACAGGACTAAACATATATCATTAAAAATCATACATATAGATGAGATCACTAGCGAGGGTGCACTGCGCAAGAAGAACATTTACCGAATACGATTCCTCTATAAAAAGCCTAGGAAAAATCCTGCTTCCTCTGAAACTCGGTAGTCATCAACATCTGTTCAGATTGACTCATGAAAAATAACAAAAATGCTTTGCCATTTAACACAATCGTATTGGTTTTTTGTGATCATGCCCGAGTTATGAAGGAGGTGGAACTCTTCCTTTTAT
>NC_134818.1:919944-954944 GCF_046742065.1 Oratosquilla oratoria
GTGATGTTCAAGGTCTCGGTTCTAAAGAAGAGGTTTTGTTCCAAGAATCATGTCTATAAGTAGAATCAAATTCGGTCAGACTGAACAAAGAGGATTCCCCAGGTGAATTTCTCTGACGTGCTCTCTCGCTCGCTGGGATTTCCAAGATTAGTTTCAATCTTAAGAAATATATCGGTTATCCAAGAGTTAAGCTTTTTAAACTGTCCAATAATGGGTATCACGTCTATTTCAGTCTTTAGTAATTAAGATTAATGTTGCCCTATGTTTTCAGCTATCGAAGGCAACTTCGAATCAAACACAAGTATAAATCACCAATCATTTGATAAATTAGAGAATAGTGTCCTGAGCAACATTCTCGTGTAAGCTAAAATAATAATCAACTTACACTGGGCATCAATAATTAGGTTCTGCAGAAGCAACGCAAACAAAATTCTGGATACACTGATGCGGAGCATGGCGCACACACTAACGCACCCTAACCTTGCCAAGGGTAAACTGATTGGGTGGACCCGTTTGAGCCGGAGACAGCTGACAGGTTTACAGCGAGTATCCTTCGAATGTTGCTTACTCCCCCAGGTGTCTCACCACCTTCTGGTGCAATCGCACCGAATTCGTATTAGATTTATATTTTACAGGAATAACTCTTGGTTTTCTTTAGCAGATATGACCATCAAGAGTAATCTAGGATCTCCTGCAGATATATCATACATATTCACTTGCAGAACAAACTAATAAATAAAAATGCAATTGCAGTGACATTTGCTTTGTAGAACACAAAATGTGTAACTAATTGCAGTCATGTTGTAAATATACTGATTTCCTCATGTATAAGCAGTTAATTTGATTTGCATTGCTCGTGTTTGCATCTTTTAGGCTACATTTCCCCTACCTGTAGAAAGTGTAAACTAAGGAATATCTAATTAGAAAATCTAACTATAACATTTTCTTGATCAGATTCCTAACTTCTACCGACGTCTCTGTTAGGTAATCACTGGCGAAAGAAAACGAAGAGAAAATTATTAGGATAGACTAATTTATATAAGCTGTATAACAAAAAATTGTAAAGTGCAAAAGGAATAAAATACAAAGGATATACAAACGACAACAGACCTATTGGTCCTTACGGGGCTACAGTTGAAGCTGGTGAGAACCACTACCTTACTGTACTTTAACTGTACGAGTTCACGGTTATGAGAAGTAAGTTATATTGGGGTTGGACATATATTCATCTAGGCGTTTTTAAAAAGTGTGAATTTTATTTGAACTCAACATGAACAGGTAGTTTGTTCCAAATATCTAAAATGCTGTTAAAAATTTATATATATTGGTGTTTGACCTCTTGGTAACTATTTTGTATTCTTGTGAAATTACTACGGCCCACAATTGTTCGTACTAACGTTGTCATGGACCATTTAAAATATTTCAATTAAATCACTCCGTATTCTCCGTTTGCGTAAACCAAATAAATTCAATTCACTTAGACGCTCTTCATTGGGTTTGTAAAACAAAGCGAGCAAGTGGGTCTGCCCCACTTCTGTCTTACTCTATCGTCCTTCCTTTCCTTCTTTCCTTCCACTAAACCCCCAAATCCACCCTCTCTCCCTCTCCATCTTATCCATCCTGCCCTCTAACTAATTGGGTTTATTACGTAAAACAGGTATCACTTTAGTTATTATACGGTGTATCACTGGATATTCTATGTAGTATCATTGAATATCATCAACCATCAATAGGGTATGTAGTCTAGAACAGGGAGCACGTTGGTTCACTCACGCGTCGGCGCCAGCCCATACACTCTGACAAAGCTCCTATGCACTATGCAGCCATGCTCCCTGTACACTCCAAAAAACTCATGTCAGATTTTATAAATTTGCCCCAGCTATGGATTATGTGGGAGTTCCCTTCGTATATAGAAATTTCCAAGACCTCAATACCCTCGCCATATGCATGGACAGACTGAACTACATCATCCAGTCCACTGGATAGAGAACATACAAAGGCAAAATAGTATTTCCAGTGCCATCTAGTCCAATGGGCCACTCCATTAAAAGTGCATTGATTTTCAGTAATTTATTTAGTTACATCGTTTCAAATCACTGTAAATTGTTGACAATGTAAACAGATAGATATTGTATATTCTATTACTGATATCGAAACGACAGTGCCGCCAACTTGTGTATGCCAAAATTATGGCATCTAATATTTGTTTGATTAATTAATGGATGAGCGAGATGTTTATAATATACCTTTATAAAACAGTGTTCCACCAAGAACACAGTTTACGAGGATAGTCAAATATATTTATATAATGGTGATTTGGGAAATCCGATTTTAAATTGTTTTAATAGTAACGCTGCCACCACCCAAAACTCCCAAAACATAAATACAACTTCACCTTGTGGTAGTTCTTGAACAAGCACTATTTTATTCCATTCTCCCCCTTTAAGGCCGTTTTGATGTTATGGTTACATACTCCAGGTTGGGTAATTGAAGAAAATCTCAAGTTTTCAATCATTTGATTATCAAATTGTAATAAAAATAGAATAAAAAATATAGTTATTATATTCTTTATCACAGTAGATACAGTTGATTTAAAGCATTAGAAATTAACTAAAAACCACCCTGGATTTATCTATGAGACAATGAGGTATTAGAGAGGTAGTGTGTTAAAGTGTTTTATAAGTCAACGCCTTAATGGCGTAGTTAGGAGGCATTGGTATTGCGATCTAACCTTCTGGCCACATATCCAATGTTTACTTCACCTACGCATAACCTAATCTCAGTACATAAAAACATAAGAATGAAGGAGAGTGCAAGAGACCATAAGGCCTACACTAGGCAGCTCCGTATCCATCACCACATGTCATCCCCATCCATAAAGTTGTCTAATCGTTTCTTAAAACAATTGATAGTTTCAGCGCTTACTACATGGTCACTAAGTACTAAAATATTTTCCTCTATCTTTGGGAGAGAGCACTTTCGGCCACAACCCCTTGCACAATTGATCTCTTGTATGCCTTTAACCCATTAAACTCCGATGACAAGATTCCTTGTCATTTGGTCAAATAAAACAAAAAATCATAAAACACCAAAATGTTTGATCAAACACCAGAAAAATATGACGTCAGTACTCGCTTCGCGCGAGGACTGATGTCATATTTTTCTGGTGTTTGATCAAACATTTTGGTGTTTTATGATTTTTTGTTTTATTTTACCAAATGACAAGGAATCTTGTCATCGGAGTTTAATGGGTTAACCTACACAACGGCTTTTGTTCGACCCAGGCCGATAGATTCGTGTGGTTGATTATTTTGGTGTTTGTTTATATTCGCTTTTTCTCCCTGGTAGGGAGTATGGTCTGTGTAAACCAAAGACTATATATCCTATATAGTCTTTGGTGTAAACACTGACTACTTTCCAAACGCAATACCCATCGATACCCTGAGCGTTCGTATCTCTGGAAAAAAAAATGACTTAACACTTCGTTCTGTAAGTCAAGTCTCCGTTACTTTGTTTCTTGATATAACGTTTATGTATCAAATCCTTTAAATTATTCCCCTAATGGAATCCTGAACTGGAGACTGGGATTTTTTCTCTTAAAACTAAGGTTCCTAGTCTATGTTTACATACGAATACGTTCTAATGACACCACGGCAGAGTGGAGTGAGAGTATACCCACAATGCCAAGCGTGTAGATTCTTCTAGGGGAAAAAAAATGCAAATACACGAAAATAATAATTCCTGGCCTTACATTTTCACTCTACCATTCCTAAAATTACCTTTGGAAAAGTGATGGGGGAAGAAGGGACGGGGAAGACGCACAAAGTTTTCCGAAAGATTTGCGGTGTATTCAGTCGAGGATAGAATCTCTCGGACGGGTATAAAATGATCTTGCAATAAGTCAGAATAAGATACTGAAACATTACCATATTCTTCTTACCTTAATATGTCACGCACATATAAATGGCAGTCCGTATGTAGGAAAGACATACGGATTACTGCAGATTAGTGGTTTTCACTGTGCGGTTGAAGAAATGATGAAAAAAATTATAGAACCCTGATCCGTCCAAGATTGAATATGTATCAGTGGTATGGTGCCTAGACAGAGTGAAGAATAAGTTCAAGATCGAAAGAATACAAAGTGTAGCAACCAAACTTGTTTCTATCGTGGCAGATAAACTATATAGGAGACTAAAAGCACTGGGTCTGTAAACTTAAAAAATAAAAAGTAAATAAAAACACGAAGAGAAAGAGGTGATATGAATACAATATTCAGGTCACTTAAGGAGACCTTGGAATGCAAAGGAAAATCAACATCAGATATACTGGATGCTCTGAACAGTCTCATTTTTAAGCTTTATCATCATATCATTATAAATAAGATGAATAGAGAATTTCAGAGTGAAATTGTCATGGTTCACATTGCTTACTCCAAAAATTGTGCCTTTTACAAGGCTATTCTTGGAAATTATCTAAAGACTAATATTCTCAAAGCACAATAAAATCTATTTATAGTCCAGTTTCATAACCCTACTAATCTTAAGTTTGAAAGTGAGTGATGCTTCGGCAATAGAGAATATGATTCTGAACAAATATGCAGTAGAAGGAGAACTAAGCAGTTTTAGGGTCTGATTTTTTATGTAGAACTGTCGTATCAAATAAGTAAAAGGTTCAGAGGATTGAATGATGTATCTCCCTTATCAAATATCTGTGATCCTGCAGTGGCAAGAGTGAATGGGAGTAAAAACTTTTGTACCACTTTTCAACAAATTTCAACAGCCGATAAAAGAATCCGACTTTGATATACGTAATCATGAAAACCCCACAGAGCTTTGGTGGAATTTAAAAGCGGTGACGGTACACCTTTGTTTCCAAACTTTGTAAAATTCATGTTAAGTCTGTTAGTGCTCTGCAATGGGAAGAATATTTTCCCCAAGTAAAACTGATGAAGACTGATTTGAGAAATCGACTAAACACAGAGTCGATAAATGGTATTTTATTAAGCAAAGGAAATAGGGGTGTTGTTAAATGGCATGAATGGGAGCCAAACATCGAAATTATAAATTCTGCTCAAGCTGTGTGGGGATAGAAAACATGAATAGTAGGCTACAAGTTAACATAACATAAGAATAGGGGAGACTGCAAGAGGCCAAACAGACCTACGCTTTGTTGTATTATTGCTTTGCATAACATTCTTATTACCATTGCTATTCCATTACTATTGCGCATGTCGATGTTCATGCCTATGTTGGCCAATCTTACATAACAATAATAAACAGTGTGTACAAGCTTTCCACGCGTATCATTCACCCGACATGGTGGCCGCAGAGGAGCAACGAATCCGTGGATGAGTATGTGCTCCGTCTTCGTCAGCTGAGTGAGTCATGTGAATTCGGCGCATTGAAAGACTCGCTCATCCGCGACAGGACTTTCGTAGGTACCAAGGTCTAAATATACAGGTCAGACCGTTGGAATTCTTCTGCGCAGCTTCTGACGTCATTTGGCTGAGTCCATTTTCTCTTTGTGATACACTGAAGAAAACTGAAACGCCAAGGAAGACAGGAACTATAATATTTTATATATATTTATATATATATATATATATATATATATATATATATTATATATTCATATATATAGACAGGAACTATAATATTTTATATATATTTATATATATATTTTATATAATATTTGTCAGAATATAACTAATTGCGTGGAGCGGTGCGAGCGAAGGCAACGTCATTTTTCAACGACGGACCAGCTTCAACTGACAGCTATAGGACCCGCTAACCCCACTTTGAACAGCCAGGTGACGTTCACGGGCCCGCTGCGCCAACTCCCTCGAAATTCGGTCGGAAGTGGTTAGACCTTATATTCTTAGATCTTGGTAGGTACAACGGATGAAGCAGGGAGAGAACGACTACTCAAAGCAGCGGAAATCTCCAGAATGCACAAGCAAGTAATTGCAGGTGAAGTGGAAGCTACAGTTGAGTACACAAACAAGCGGAAAGGTACTAGTACATCTTCAACGAGGAAACTTGTGCACAAAAGAAACCTGAACAAAAATGTACCTGGAACACCGAAACCGAAACAGACAGGAAAGAAGAGAGGTGAATCTCCTTTCAAAGCGTCTGGATTTAGCTCACACAAGTGTAAGTGGTGCGGACACAATGATGGACATTTCAGGAAAAACTGCCCAGCCAGAAATTCTAAATGTCATAAGTGCTCCAATGTAGGCCATTATGCTTCGGCTTGCCTACGGTCGAAATCTGTTTATGAAATCGATAATGATGATTGTGATGAAATTGTAGATAACTCTTTTATGTTAGGGGAAGTCAAATCTGCTAGTGAGAATTTTTGGTCAGTAGATGTCACAATAGATAGGAAAGTGACTAACTTTAAACTTGATTGTGGATCCAAAGTGACAATTGTTAGTGACAAAACACCTTGGCTTAAGGAGTGTAACCTCACAAAGGCAGATAGTGACTTCCGAGGACCAGGGAAAGTGAATCTCAATCACCTTATTAAAGGGAAAATTGTAGATGCTGTACTTGAATTAGGTGATAGGAGACATATAGAAAATGTGTATGTTATGACAGGTCAGGGTAATAATCTTCTATCCAAATCAGCTATCGAAGCTCTCAAACTACTAAAACCTGCTAAAGAAGTGTATAACATAGAACATGCAGTGAACTTCAAGGAAGAATTTCCCAAGCTCTTCAAAGGATTAGGGCTACTTAAGTCTGCATACAGAATTTCTTTGCATGAAGATGCTACTCCTCATTGCCTTTATACCCCAAGACGGGTACCCCATCCTATGCTACCTAAAGCAAAAGAAAAACTGCGGTCCATGGTTCACCAAAAAGTCATTTCACCTGTAACTGTACCTACAGAGTGGTGCTCAGGGATGGTTAATGTTGTAAAACCCAATGGAGATGTGAGAATTTGTGTGGATCTGACACCTTTGAATAAAGCCGTGAAGAGGGAAGTACACCCTATGGCCAGTGTAGACGAGAATCTTGCCAAGTTACGAGGTAGCAAAGTTTTTACGAAACTTGATGCCAACTCTGGATTCTGTCAGATACCACTTGATGAAGAATCAAGGTTGCTAACAACCTTTGTGACCCCATTTGGGCGCTATTGCTTCAATCGTTTGCCTTTCGGCATTAGCTCCGCCCCAGAAATCTTCCAAAGGACCATGTCTACCATACTGGAAGGTTTAGAAGGAGTTGTTTGCCACATGGATGATATCCTCATCCATGGGCCCACACAGGAGATTCATGACAATCGAGTTCGAGAAGTGTTATGTCGACTACAGGGAGCAGGAATCACCCTAAACGACAAAAGCGAGTTTTCGAAATTAAACTCTTGGGCCCAATACATAACTATTTCACCAAACCCACACATCTTCCCTTCCAATCCTCCTACCATTCACCACCAACTCATTCAAACCATCCCACTCAATACCCATAACTCCCCAACGCCTCAACAAATTCTATACCCCCCCCATTAACCATTTCCCCCCCCCACCCACCCCACCCAAACCACCCACCACCCCCCCCACCCCCCCTCCCCAATATTACCCCATATCACCACTCCCCCAAACTCCCCCCCCCCATTCAATCCAATAATCATCATCATAGATACCTCCTTCAATTCCCCCCTCTTTACAGAGATCAGCTCACGCTAACACATTCTTTTTACCAAAATCCTACAAGTTTTAATCTCTTGATCAACTATCCCGTGTGCCAACAAAATTACATGTATCGTTTAGTTTATGTAAGTCGCCCTCCCCTCCCCAACTCTCTGTTTGCTGTGAGAATGGTGTCTCTTCGTGATTGGTTGTTTGTGCTGTAGTGTGTGAATTCAATTAAATTCACTCCCCACCAACCCGTATTCAAACTCCTCCAACAATTTCAATCCCCTCCGCACGGACACCTATTACTGTGTTAGGGTCCATTTAGATCACTTTACGAACATCTCGCTCATCATGTTGATTTTCGTTATATGTGTTTCTGTCTTAGAGCTAGCTTCTCAGAGTCTACTATTCGAAGAAGTAGAAGAAAGTGCTAGAGATAGTTTGTGTACTCATTCGACACCGCCCCCCCTCATGGGATAGATCAAGTAGACAGCTTGCTTATTCTGCAAACAAGTCCCCTATTACGATTAATTGTGTGGTGTGTGTGTGTACAACTTCCGATCTAGTGTTAGAATCATGTGTTTATTTGACTCTGAGTTGATTTTTTAGTGCAACCCTTCAATCCCGTCCTCGGACATCTACGTACTCATTTTGACAAGTTCCCAACCTACCCCCCCCCTCGCCTCACGATGGATTTTGCATAGGTCCGAGTTCAAGTTATTTGTGTTAGTATATATCCAATGTCAGCCTGTATCTGTCTCAAGTAAATGCTACTCGAGTCATTTATGAAGATTGGTATCTGCTCCCACAGCCCACGCAAGAGATCGCTCACAGTAGGATACTCTCTCTTCTTGATCCATAGAGCGCAGAGGAGTAATAAAGACTGCAGTCGGGGTTCTATAGAGCATGAGCTAGACTACTAAGATATCGAATAGTTTAGAGACTATGATGATAATAGGTAAATCGAGATACTTCTCGCTCTCTATCAGAGGAAATGATATAAGGTGTAGTAGAGTAGAGATTGCTCAAAAGCAAAGTTATTCGTAGTCATCGCCTGTATAGAGACGTATAATCTATATGAACACGCTCACGATCGCCCACGTTTGCCAGGTGAAGTGATATATGTCATGTAGTAGATCTGGTAGATTTATATAGTGATTAACTTCGTGAAGAAGCGCAAAGATACCGTGGATACGAAGTGTCGGCGCTCTCGACAACCTATGTAAGCCGACTCGAGTGACATACGTCGTGTGTGGAGTGATGTGTAATGTGCATTGAGTGTGTTGGTTATTTATTTCCAAAATCACCTATGTTCCATTAGGTTGATATTGTGTTCTCCTTCCATTTCCTTACAGAAAGGAAAAATAGCGAGAAGGATCAGAAAGTTTAAGGGAGGAGATTTTCCAGTGCAGAGTATGCTGTATTTATTACATAGAAAATGTCTCCAAGAAAACACTGCTCTAAAATTCCACACACACATTATATATATATATTTATATATATATATATATATATATATATATATATATATATATACTTATATATATAAAAAATGATATATCATATATACATATATACCCACGTCTTTATACTGGATCACTGTTCTATATATTGATCAAGAGAGTGTACAACTGCTAAGGTGTCTACAGTCCCACAATCATAGCAGTGAGTCTAAGAGTGAGACACGCGAGCGATGTCCGTGGAGGTGAGCTGAAGTTAAACCTATGACGCACATTTCAAGTTTGTGATGCTCATACGCGATTTCTGCTCATTCTATGACGAGTTCAGATGATGCTGCGTAGAGACTCGATAGTGGGTGGAGTAATATAGCGGTGTACCACTCGCTCAGGACTTTTAATTCTATCATCACCTTCGTGCGTGCTGGATGTGACGTATCCTGTCTGTTTTTCGCGCACTGAGAGTCTCTGCTATCTTACGTTGATGTCACTCAGAAACGGATGTCATAATAACACTAGAGGTAGTATAGGAAGATCTAGTTATCGCTGAGACTCATGAATAGAGCCCATCACGAAGCACATCCTGTTTGTCTATAAGTGTGGATCAGTGTGTGCCAATGGTCGTGTAGACCTGTGTGTGTTTGTTGACGCTCTCACATTCTGTTGTACTCGCTCTCGAGATGTATATTGTCTGCCAATCGCGCTCTGACATACTCCATGCAGTGAGGCACATCTCTTGGTTGTCGCTGGAATGGTCTCGAGATAGTGACCCTTTCACGCTATTATGGACGAGGTCAACAGACATAGACAGCGCAAGTACCTCCACTGTGAAGCCGCACGCGCCTCAGAGTGTCAGCAATTAGATCTAAGGCAGTGTTAGAAAATCGCAGTGTGCGATAGACATATGATTGGATACGCGCACGCAAGTTCCAGCTAACTGCTCACGTTTAACGATGAATGTGATATAGACTCGCGCTCGATATAAGAAGCTCCTGTGTGTAAAATATACTGTGTACAGAGATCGAGCTTGCGCGAGTCTTATCATGCACTGTCAGCCACGTTAAGAGATTGTCGCGCAGTAAGCTGAGAGTGTAAATTGCGCGTATCATAGTTGATCTATAAATATAACTCCACGATGTTCGCAGCTATGATCTCTTACCTCTCTATATCTATCGCGCACAGTGTCCCGCGCGACATTATGCTGACTCATATCGTGCTTCCCGTATGCACAGTAGCGCAAGTATAGGGTTGAATATAAGCTGTACCTGTCAGACAAATTGGATAGAGATATACACGCTCGTTATGTGTGTCGCGCTCACACGCCTCGCAGCGCCTCAACGAGCTCAGAAAAGGGGTGTGTGACGCTGCGCATATACGTACAGAACTCGACTCATCTGTAGTTCGCGGAGAGTGTCAGAGCGGCGAAATTTGAGCTGCTCGCTTATCTTGCACTTCTCAAGTAGTGATTGTGTGCTAATATCCTTATGATTCACTCAACAGGCATCGCATCACATGCGGGTGTAAATGCCGTCTGTATAATGAGCTCCACTAGAGGATTCATGCGATCTCATGTGATATCAAACGCAGTGTCTGTTCGCAAGAGAAATGAACTAGACGATGCTCTGGTGTGTGTGAAGTAGTGTTGGTGGAACTCGAATCCATAGCAAATGTGTGAAGAGTAGACACGTGAGGACCAGACTAGAGACATCGTGTGCGTTCGCGCCGGAAGATAGCCTACGTTTGCTCATGAGAGCAATTAGATTCGCGACGTAGTACTATGGCAGCCGCTCTCGGAATCCTCCGAGTGTGCTGCGTAGAAGAGACCGTGTATGGATATGCTTCAAATGTATGGTGACAGCAAGTCTAGTATATGATACCAAAGGGCGACTGCCATCAGCTCCTGTTACGTTGAGACCAAAAGGGATGTTAACGGCAAAGATTGACTGCTGCCTACTAGAAAAAGAGGAACTCGATAGAGAGAAATACTCTAAGAACTACAACAACCACCATCGTACCCAGACATTGCCAGCTCTTCAAGCAGGCGATAAGGTATACATACGAGACCAAGAACGTTATGGAGAAGTAACACAGAGACTGACTCAACCGAGATCATACAAAGTCCTGACTGATGCAGGTTCCACAATAAGAAGGAACCGACACTCTCTCATACACACAGGTGAACACAGTAAATTGCCTAACAATGAACCCAAAGAAGGGACCCCCACCCTGCTCGGTTCTTCCGATAATTCCATCCATGTCAGTGATATTCCTAAAGGTGCATCTACTTCTATTGTTTGTCCTAGTACTAAACCTAGTGTACCTAGCCCATCACAAACTGAAGTTTGAAGGTCCGGCAGAGTGCCTAAACCCAATGTACAGCTACACAGAAAACTATCGTTAGTAGGGGTGTCGAAACATTCGCGAATGAACATAACCTTATGATACCGAAGGGTTGGTATTTCTGGGGTTCGAATTGTTCGAATTCCTTCTGAATGAATATGAATCGAATAATAGTTCCAAAGTTCATATGGATTCACTATGACATGATAATCTTATTTCCGATGGAGACTTCAACTTGTCTCAAATTGTTTCGTTGTTTTGTGTCAAAATGATTAGCGTGATTTACTAACGATAGTTTTTTGTGCAGCTGTACATCCAGAGATGGTTTATCATTGATTGTGTATGTATCACAAGTACAGTATCTAATTTTGTACTTAATTCTAAAGGTTTACTCTATTTGATATGTCATCACTATGCTTTCTTTTGCAGCTTCTTGGGGAATTACAGTTATTTACTAATAAGTTTATTTAGAGATTTTGTAAACTTGAGGGGGGATGTTGTATTATTGCTTTGCATAACATTCTTATTACCATTGCTATTCCATTACTATTGCGCATGTCGATGTTCATGCCTATGTTGGCCAATCTTACATAATAATAAAGTGTGTACGAGCTTTCCACGCGTATCATTCACCCGACATGCTTATCCAAGGTCTACAGGTCTAACCGCTGGAGCAGTACTGCGCAGCTTCTGACGTCGTTTGGATGCGTCCATTTTCTCTTTGTGATACACTGAAGAAAACTGTGAAACGCCAAGGAAGACAGGAACTATAATATTTTGTATATTATATATATATTATATATTCATATATATAGATAGGAACTATGATATTTTATATATATATTCATATATATATTTTATATAATATTTGTCAGAATATAACTAATTGAGTGGAGCGGTGCGAGCGAAGGCGACGTCATTTTCGAACGACGGACCAACTTCAACTGACAGCTATAGGACCCGCTAACCCCACTTTGAACAGCCAGGTGACGTTCACGGGCTCGCTGCGCCAACTCCCTCGAAATTCGGTCGGAAGTGGTTAGACCTTATATTCTTAGATCTTGCGCTTATCCAAGTAAAGTCGGGGATATTTGGTCACCAGATCGGGCCCAAGTGCCCAGTGACCAAATGACCTGAACTATTGTCCGGTGACCAAAAGTCCAGACCTTACCTCCATT
This sequence comes from Oratosquilla oratoria, assembly GCF_046742065.1. Taxonomy (NCBI): domain Eukaryota; kingdom Metazoa; phylum Arthropoda; class Malacostraca; order Stomatopoda; family Squillidae; genus Oratosquilla; species Oratosquilla oratoria. Next base: position 932,559 of record NC_134818.1, read on the forward strand.
CACCACTTGTCACCACGATCCATAAACTTATTTAATCTTCTCTTAAATGAATCAATTGAATCAGCGCTCACTATTTCGTTACTAAGACTATTCCACTCATTAAACAAATGCATTCATATATAATTTTTATTCTATTTTATCTTATTATTATTATTTTTCAAATTTAAATCGATGACCACGAGTCCTCTTCTGGATTGGTGTGATTACCTTCCCTGCGTCGTTCTTGTTAAATCCCTTGACTTTGGTCAATTTAGAGTAGGGGATATTTTGTTTGTCACATCTGTCCAAGGTATCTTTTAGGGTTATTTGGTCACCGGACACTTGGGCCCGATCTGGTGACCGGGGACGGAGTCTTGTGACCAAATGTGCCCGATTTTACTTGGATAAGGACCTGCCTAGTGTAGGCCTTTTAGGCCATTTGCACTCTCCCCTATTCTTATGATAGATTTTTTTTTGGGGGGAAGGGGGTGCTTTCCTTGTCGAGTTGCACATACCTTTTGTTATTATGTCTAGTATAATTTAATTCATATAGCAGATGTTCTCTACTCGTTCTCCAAATGTTGGTGTAAAGATGAAGGGAGGTAACCAGTTGAGGCCCATATTTACTCTCTCCTACTTCACCTCCATTTCCCTTCTCATCTGCGTTCCTTGCGAATGGTCATTCCCGTATCCCATCCAATGCTCGGGTCAGAAGCAGTGTAGCAATACAAAACACACCCACACCAGAACCGCTTCAGCAACCGTCATCTCGCGCATTTTTTTTTTTTTTTCGTTTTCTAATGTTCAGATTGATGTGCCATGGAACTTTTTACTTTAGTTACAGCAGTATGTTGTTATGGAATAATTTACCTATAGTCATGCACACAACCTCATGTATAAACCACAGTTAAGTTAAGGATATTATAAAACTTTAATGTTGAGGAATCTTCAGACTACTCAGTATAATCACTATGGTGCTTAGATTTAGTTATAATGTAAACCTGTCTTCGGTCATTTAGTATAAATTATATAGTTATTTGTTTATTTTTTGCCTTGTATGCTGACCATGATCTTGTTAGATAGGTGCACGAACATTAGCTCACACCCTTAATGAAAAAAAAAAAAAAGACGATAGGGTCAGATTAGGTTACTGGGTAAAGTTAGGCTTACCGGGTTAGGTTAAGTTAACAAGGTTAGGTTAGGTTGACCAAGTGAGAATAAACGTAGATGATCAACTGACAAGAATGTTTAATTATTAGATATCACGTTTGTGAGCTTTAGTATTTTTTCCATTAATGGTATACGTGGGCTTATGTCAGGAACCTGCTGGACAACAATGGAACATTAATAAGCGCATAGGGGACTTTTTTTGTGCTACCCATTTATTATCATGTTATTGTATATTTCATCACGTAAGTTGTTGTTTTAATAATAGATAGATATAATGCAAAAATATATACATGAAACTACTACAACTGTGTAGCTAGGATAAGTCTGGCTGTCAAACGTACGATATAGGAAGTGTGGGCTAGGGTGTGAGAAAATCAAAACTTATTATATTCAATAACTAATCTTCATATTTAACATTTTATAAGAAAATATTTGGATATCTGTTAGTATTTCTATTGATATATATATATTTTTTTTTTTATAAAATGTTGAATACTTTTTCATATTTTCCACTGGGAACACTGATACACTGTAGGAGACGAAAATCTAGGGACATTACTTCTTTCCTGTATGCTATAGTTAGGTAAATACAATAAAGTAAATACAACGGCGGAGCTAATTTTGCCCACACTAGCTTATTCGATAATTGGAAGAATCTCTTTGCATTCACGCCCAAACCACCTAAACTCTCACTTTAACTTCAGTGCGTACAACGTCTCATCGGTATGTGCTATGATAAACACAAATCTTCTCGTGTATGCAACTAAATTAGATGCCAAAAATCGCTAGTGGGAACTGTGGCGTCTTGGGAAATTAATAGGAGTTGAACTTACTAATTAAATGATTCTAGATGTACACACTTGTGAAAGTTTGCCGCGTAATGTGTAAGGTTTGTAAGACAGTAGTGAGTAGAGGATACATTTAACTGTTAAATTGTCATGGATCATAAACATAATTGGAGAAATGGTAACAGTTGGAATTACATTCAGTTGAAATTTTATTTGGGAAAAATCGCGTTTCAGCCTATACTCTGCCCAGTTTCAGGGTGTTTAATATTAGGCGTTTGTGGCTGCCCTACTTCAAGGAATTATGAATACAGTGCTCAGAGGTGCTATGGTTACATTAACTAACTAATAACTTGTTTCATAGTTTGATTCTATTCCTATATCACGTAAACGCACTTTTCTCTTCTTTCTTTGGTATTTGGTATGTAATTTTGTTTTCCCCATGGAATAATTAGGAACTATTGGACAACCTAAGTTTAATTGATGTTAAATATACCTTGATTTTATCCACAGTTTATATTCCTCATTCACAATTTTATTTTTTTCTAGATCATAGCTTCTCGGAAATAGGAATGTTTTTAGTCTGTGAATTGCCCAATATCTGGATTTTCTTAATTAAGTCAGCTGGGAACTTAAAAATAGTGATGGGGGCACAATTCTCAATCATTCTAATTTCTATGATTTTATCAGAACATAACTGAAAATTTTGCTATTTGGTGAAGTTCCAGAATCATATAAATACATACATTTAACACAAAACTTATGTTGTCCCATAGCTCCTAATGTAACCTAACATAATCTAATGTAACAATTCATAGAAAAAATTGATCTTTCATATACTAAAAAGGAAAGTGAAAATGTGTATGTGAAATGCAGGAATAGAACCTGATATTAAGTTGATGCAGTTCTATTGTTGATGTGTCTAGAATACAAATGAAACAAGGGTTTCAAATACTTTGGTTTTCTAGATATTTTTAGTTAAGCGAGAAATGGCTTGTATATTATTCTCTCTTATTGGCAACCATTTGGAGATATATTAGTTGAGGAGTAATTCTGTTATTGACTTTCTGTATATTTTAGCAACTTAATTTTTTGCAAATCTTTACTGTTACACCCATCTTCCTTTGAAGGTAAAAGTGTTTTTCCTATGATGTTGATAGGTTTTGAATGGATCTCTTATTAGATTTTTGTCTATATTCACTCACCTTGTCTCTTAACCTAGCAGTCTTATAGAGATCAGAGGTTTCAGTGGGAGATAAGAAACATTATCTCTGGTATGAATGAACTCCAGATTCTTTTAGATAACCTAACTTGACCAAACCAACACTTTTGGTCTACAGGATGCTAAGTTTTCTGGTAGTTTGGTTCAGATATGGCTATTTTATATATTTTTTTCCAGAATGTAAGAATTTTGGGTAGAATTACAGAATCACGAAAATGGATATTTAATGTGAAATGTATATAGTCTAATAGCTCCTAACCTAATGCAACCATTCCATAACAAGAACAGATCTTTGAAATGCAGAAATGAAAGTGAAAAATGTGTTTTGTGATACTAAAATGATAACAGTTTTTGTTATAAAACCAAAAGGGGTTGAAGCTATCAGTTAAAGCCTTTATTGCATTTGGGCCAAGGTACTTTAGATGATGGCTGACATCTTAAATAGACTTTCAGATAGGGTGGCCATTTTCGAATTTCCAAAAAGGAGGACACTTCATAATGACGATTATAATATACAGTTATATATATATATGTATATATATATATATATAATAAAAACTGAAAGTGAATAATATTTTTCACTTCTAATGAAACTGACAAAAACCAAATACCTGTATTTCTTACCAAGTTACAACACAAACAAAACCTAGTTGTATCCTCACATTGATTGCCTGGAGGTTTATTTCTTTTTGTATTTCTGCCCTCTACTTTTTGTATTTCTGCCCTCTAATTTTTGTATTTCTGCCCTCTAATTTTTGTATTTCTGCCCTCTAATTTTTGTATTTCTGCCCTCTAATTTTTGTATTTCTGCCCTCTTTCTTTTCGGCATTTTCAGACTCCTTAACCTCATAAATTAATTGCCAAACCACACTGCACCATGGCCACATCAGGACTGCAGCCCAATGTATGAGATGTGAATCATGCAATCACACATTCACAACATTGGTCCTGTGCATTTCCTGTCTATGGCTGCCAAGTTCCGACGTTGACCTTGGCCTGGGTACTCCCACATAATTTAATTGTACGGCATCATTGTATACCTGGGATTATGTATTTATTTATTTGTTTATTCATTTATTTATTTATTTATTCATTTATTTTTGTCACACCCCAAGAAAGGAGGACAAATGCACGTCTGGTGTGAGGTTGCGCCAGATGGAGGACAAAGTGCTCAAAAGGAGGACTGTCCGGCCTAAAGGAGGACATCTGGCCACCCTACTTTCATATATATATATATATATATATATATATATATATATAACATTTTCTTTTATCTTTTATCTGTAGTTGTGGATTTGAAACCTGTTTTGGTGAAATGGTTGATGATAATACGTTGCTGTTTTGGTTAGTTTTCCTGGGGTTGATTAAGCAGGTTCATAGGTAGGGGATAGGTTAATTTTTGAGTGTTTGTGGTTTTTATAGGTTTCCACATTTGTTATTTGGTTTCAGATATATTGTGTTTGTCCCAATTTTCCTTCTTGCTTATTACCATATATTTTGGTGTATGAGTCAACATTTGACTTGCACACCACATGACTTGAACACCACATGAAATATCAACCTTTATCATTGGGATGTAAACAAGTGAAACTGCTTTGCTTGCTTAACCCCTTGAGTACCGGATGTGTGTTTTGTGACACCTGCGTGTCATGGCTGACTGCACCCGCCAGGAACTGAGCGTGCTCCCTGTGACATGCACATGTCACAGTTATAAGCTGTGTGTATTGAGGGCTCTCAAGGCCTCGGTTTCTAGGTTATTTCTACCCACGTGGTGGCAAGTGTCTGTGTTTACAAACATACGGCTCCAGCCATTCGTGGGACGGTTTGAAACGTTTCTTTACGTAAGGTTGACGGGTCGGCAACGAAGGAGTTAACAGTTGTTGCACACCACTTGCCATAACTGAGACAGCCCACCACAATTATTTCCTGTTAAAACTCACGTGTTTTGCTACATTGCTTCTGACCCAGGGGAGTGGGGAAGATGTAGGGATGACCCATCATCCAGGAGGAGCCAAGAAAAGAGGGAGAAAGGGGTGGTGAATGGGAGTGGAGTATGAGGGAATGAAAGGGGTGGGAGTGGATTTATGCCTTTTGACTTTGGTTACCTCTCTTGTAAAGGGGAAAAAGTCGTTTGTATATGTATGTATATCTGTATCCTTTAGGATTGTAAATCTTTGCAGTTTCCAATTTTTCATCTGTTATAGTATGAAAGTATTACAGTATCTCTTCATATTCTGCAATTATTTGTATTTTTCAGAACCTGGGATCTTTAAGATGTATTTGAAGAAAATATGAAACCAAACCAGAAGCATGACATTAGTTGATTACTGACAATTTGATCGACATTAATGAAGGCCAGAAGAAATTCAAGATGTTTAAATATGGATGTCAGAAAAATGGTGTCTGCTTTTCAAGTAGGAATGAAGTCTTGAAACCCCAATTATTTATTAAAGCTAATAAGTTACAAGTATATGGAGAAGAGGGGATGGCAATGATAGGAGTGCAGCCCAATCGAGACATTCTCCAGGAATCCCTAGAAGAAGTTTTTGGGGAAGGGGGAGATAACTTTATCACACATGTTCAAATGGAAGAAGGAACCAAATCATATAGAAGCAAAGGTAACTTTATGGAAGCTTTTAATCATGGTTTGATGCATAGTAGTGCTTTTGTTAAGTATATGTATAATTATATGCAGCATATATTTTAGATTTAAATTTTTCTGGAGAGACCAACAGTGGGTGCCTGCATACAGTGGTCCTGTGAGACAAATTTTGGAGAGAATCGTGTCCCCACTGGTCATTTGAAATCCTATCAAGAGCTTCACCTCCATCTGGAGGTATAGGCCAAAGGGTATTTGGAAAGTTTGGGTTGCCAAGTGAATGAACTTAGTGGAGAGATGATATTGGATATGTGTTTAGAAAGGGACTTGATGATAAAATGTTTAAGAAGAGATCTAAGTATAAGTATACATGGGAATGGATTGTGGACAGAAGGATGGTTGATAGGTTATTAATGGAAGGTATCCAAAGGAAGAATAGGAAGAGTTCTGGACCTTCGTGTTTTCAGGGAAGAGAGTGAAGGAGTGTCAAATAATCTTTTGGTTGAAGGGAAATTGAGAGTGGAGGAGGAGGATGGGAGGTAATAGAAGGAAGGGTAGTGAATGATGGAATGAAGTGAAGACATAAGTAGAGGAGAAAATGCAAGCATAAGTGGATTGGTTGCAAAATGAAGCATATGAACAATATTTTGAAGAGAATGAAAATATATTTTAGAAGGAAATGAAGAGAGTGACTGGACAGATGTTAATGGAAGTGAAGGCTGTAAGCTGAAGATGGATAGAGTATTTCAGAAGGTCGTGGAATGTGGAGAAGGTTAGGGAAGGATTGATTGTGGTGGTGGGAGGAACTAGGAAAATGACTGATTGGAGAAGAAAATTATAGGAAAAGATGAGGTACAGAGAGCATTGAAAATTATGAGAGCTGGTAAGGCACCTGGGTTGGATGGGTATCATATGGGGTGCCTGACAAAGGTAGGAATGGTTATAGCAGATAAACTAGATTGTGGAAGAGTTTTGATTACTTCTGAGAATGTTTAATTATTGTGAGAGGGAGAAGGACAAGACATGACTTTAGAGATATATAAAGAAAGATGGATGTGCCAACCTTGAGTGAGGCAAAACTAAAAAGTTTGGGAGAGTAATTATCAGAATGGTAGAGGGGTTGTAGTAATATTGAACAAATATGGGGAATAGTTGTTGTCATGAGTTCCACTGCTGTCTGTGTTGTAATGTTATGTAAGTGTGGGGCATTTCTGTTTTATCAAAGACTCGTGGTAGTAGAAAGAGGGGATTAGTCACCAATTGTCAGCTGTCCTTATGTGAAAAAGTGAAGGTGAATAGTGGCATTAAATAATTTGGGCCTTAGATACTGCACTTATAGAAAGAGATGAGGGTATTTATGAGCTTTGGAGATGGGCAGTAGGAAATAATCCTCCGATATCCATTCTGTAGGGCCATTATATGCAGGTGCCTATCATTTGTCACTTTACTGGATAAAAGTAATGTTGGAAATACATCTGTAAAAAGAAAAATTATAATTATACATGATTAGAGGCCAGTGGAAAAGGTAGATCATTGCTTATTGTATGTTGATAAATGGAAATATGTGATGAAGATTTGGTGGAAGTTCATGTATTAAATGGGTGGGTAAAGTCGTTACCATTCTGTCTTGAGGGGGTTTGGTTTAAAAGGAATCTTCTATAAGATGGGAAGAAAGAATAAAAGATGCTAAAGGGAAATCTGTTGGCAATAGATAGTTTGGAGTATTTGGAAGTTTGTGAAAGGTGGATGGTAATGTAAAAAGAAGAGGGATTTGTGAAGGTAAAGTGACAGTAGTTTAATTCATTGAGTTGTGTGAATTTGAAAGGTGGACTCTGTGGGAAAAAAATAGAATGATCCCCACTAAAAGTTAATCAAGATAGGCTTAAATCCTTAAATTGCTACGGGTTTTCCTCGGTAAGATAAATTCACCCAGTGGCAGTTAGACAAAGTGTTTAAGAATTAGCCCTACTGTGTATGGGTTGAAATAATATTTTTTCTGGGTCAGTAAAGAATATGAAGCAAGATGTGTTTGAAAAGCCTTTAGACAATGATTCATTTATATTGTTCCATGATATATTTATAAGGGACCAATGATGGGTACCTGCTTGTGGTTCTGCTTGTCCAGTAGAGCAGCTCATTTTCAAAATTGGATAACCCTCAAACTTCCATCAGGAGGTTCTGCTCTGAGGAGCTGATGTTTGGTCTTCAGACTGGGCTTAGACTCTGTATCTGCTTCAACTATATTTCTGTCATCTTTTTACTCCTGGAGAGCATTCAACAAGCAACTCCTCCCCTCCATCGACTATTTTCAGCTAAACGCATAGAAACAGCCTCACACTTATACAACACAGACAACAGTCAAAAATTTATTTGCAAAGAGGTCTGTGGGAGTGCTCAAGGACCTTTGTCAGCTGCTGTGGAACTAAAGGTTTTCCATTCAGTTAAACTGGAGGTAAATAGTTGTATGTACTGTATTTATAATGGACTGGTGTTCTTTCTTTCAGGATCAACAAGAGTTTGCAGTGGAGAGGAAGTTTCACAAGAATGTGTGGAAGATTTTGTGAAGACAAATAATAAAGAGGATAGTTTTAAGGAAGATGAAGAAAATGAATATAAAGTCCTTAAAGGAGATGAAATGAAGGACACGCATCTGTCTGATGTTTTAATAGCAAAGTCAGTGCCAACTCTTGACAGAAGAAAAGCGACTTTGGAATCTTCTAAAGCAGTGAAGAAGCAAAGAAGAGAAGGAAGTCAGAGTTGTGTGTGTGAATACTGTGGCAAAGTGTTCAAGAAATCTCAGTACTGTATACGTCATCAGGCAGTTCATACAAAACCATTTAAGTGTGGCATATGCAGTGCTCATTTTACTGACCGAGGAACACTAAAGAGGCATCTAGTTACTCATACTGGAGCTAAAGACTTCACATGTGAACTCTGTGGAAAACAATACACACAGAAGCAAACTCTAAGGGAACATGTCCTCAAGGAGCATCAAGATGTACAGAATGGTGTTTATCCATATGAATGTGAGCACTGCAAGCGAGCATACTCATCACCTCTTAATTTGAAGTGTCACTTGAACATATCAGGGATCTGTGATATATGTGGTTTTCACTTTGAATGTGAAGGTTTGTTGAGAGCTCACCGAAAAAATCATGACGTGAATTGTGCAGTTTGTGGTAAAGTGTTCAACAACAGAAGTTCATTAGTAATGCATAAAAAAAAGAAGCATGAAAAGAAAACAGTTCAGTGTTCATTGTGTCCACAAGTTTTTACTTTCCCATCACAACTGAGAGTTCATGAAGAAAAGGTGCATTCAGAAGATAAACAGTACAAGTGTGATGAATGTGGTTTCTGTGCAAAAACCAAAACATATCTACAGACACACAAGTATCGAATGCATAAACCTCTCAGTGAAAGGAAAAAATTTACTTGTAAAGTTTGTGGTAAGATCTATATTTGTTCATCGAAATTAGAAGAGCACTTTCGAATACATACGGGAGAAAAACCCTTCAGCTGTGGCATTTGTCGTAGATCTTTTGCAATTAAAAGTAATTTGTATGCTCACATTCGGGCAGTGCATGGCGAAAAGGTGACCTGTCAGATATTAAATTCAAAAAGGGAAGAATCAAAGCCAGTTCCAGAACGTCTGCGATCGAGCTACTACAAATGTGATGTTTGTTGTCAGATGTTTTCTTCAAATCGTAAATTAGAAGAGCACGGAATTAAAATCCATAATAAGAGTACTATTCTAAAGGACATGGAAATTGGTACCATTACTTCAGAGACAGGTAGCATAATTGGTGTTGATTCAGAAACATCAACTACAGATAACATAGCAACACTATACTGTTCGAAGAGTAATGCAGATGAATTAGTACAGAACTATGGAGACAATGCAGGGGGCAGTATTGTAACAGAAAATTCTGACCAGTCTTATTCATTACCCCTTAATGTGATCAACATGGTAGATATTGATTGTGTGAATTATCAAGTTAGTATTTTACAAGATGAACAGTAGTTTGATATGTATTGTAATAGTGGAGACTACAAGAAAATAACTACACTAAAGAGTAAATTGAGATATTGATATGGCTGTATTATTTCAACCTTTCAGGCATTTCAAAATAAATCTCTCAAATTGTTATCCACTGAAATTCAGTCAATCCGGTGCATGAAACCTATAGCACCAGGTAGCTAGCCATGTCCACTAATTCAGCCCATAAATCACTCAGTGGAGAAATTTTGCCAAGCTGTCTGGAGTGGTTGATTGGTCATTATAGACAGTGGTTTACCAGTACTTATATCCTTGTGGACAATCTTCTGCCACTGTTACATGCTGTCTTATATTTCATGTATTGGATTAATTAGTTGAGGATTAATATGACTTGGTGAATAGTCCTGTTTTATATCTATTGTATTTCTTAATTTCACATATATTTTTCATGTAAATTTTGGAAAAATGATAGGTAATGGTATTTTGTTGCCTAGGATTTAGTTTACTGTCATTATTGTTTGAGGGGATAGATGAGAAAATGGATGGCTATTGCAGTGTTGTCTAAATTGGATATTCTAGTAATATTTATGGAAGTGTGAAGGGTACCTGTGTATTGACAGAGAGAAGGGTCATGAAGTGACCATGTGTGAGGAAGGAGTGTCTTGTTCTTAGATGAAGTAGTCTTGTTTCAAAGCACTGGTTGTGTTTATGTGAGGATAGTCATGGGTGTATGCAGGTCTCGATTGTTTTTAAGTGGATTATTGGGTGTTGTTCCCAATATTTTGCCACGTGTTCAACATTGCCAGTTAGAGGGCTGGGTAATAGTCTGTTACTGGTCATAAAGGCATTGAAAGGGGTGCATGCTGCCTTTTGAGCTGCTGTGTTAGGTTTTTCATTGCTAGAGATATCAACATGATATAGTGCCCAATAGAAAGATACAGATTTGAAGCAGGTGGACAAGATGATAACGAAGATGAAGGGATTAGCAAAAATGTAAAGATTAGAAATATAGATAAGAGCAGTGCAATGGAAGGTGAAGATAAATATTTCCATGGATTTAGTGAGGGAGGAAATGACAACCTCCCCCGACAAGTAAATTTAGAGGAGAAATTAAAAGAAATGAATGAACATTGGGAAGCTAAGTTTAAACAAATAAAGTTAATTACTCAGATTTGATAAGCTGGAAGAATTAAAGAAGGAGAATCAAAACCTAACTAAAGAAATAGTAGAATTAAAAAGACAGTTAAGAGAAGTAAATGAAGAGAATGAGGAATTAAAGAGGAGCGATAAAGAGTCCATAGCAAGAGAGGTAAGTGGTTGGAAGTACAAGAGAACAACAAAATTGAATTTAGAGGTATAATGAAACAGCAGATGAAAGAACTGAAAACACAGTCATTATAGTGATGAAGGAGAATATAGTAATAGACTTAGCAGATAAAAAGAATTGTATAATTATATTAGGGATGGACGAGAAGTATAATCCAAATTGGACTACAAGAATAAAGGAGGGAAAATAAAAAGTAAATAGAATATTAGAAGTAGTTCAAAAAGATGAACCAGAAACAGGGAAACAAATAGAAAAAGTATATAGATTAGGGAAATACAATACAGATAAGACCAGACCAATTAAGGTTAAATTCAGGTCACAAACGACAGCAGAGAATATCTTAGCAAAAACAGGGAAACTAGCAGACAATGAACAACATAAAAAGATATGGATATAAAGAGAAGACAAAAAGACTAGAAGCTAAAAAAAAAAAAAAAAACGAGAAAAGAACAGAGAAAAATGAAATTCTATTGGAGAGTAGTGAATATGAAAGTGAAGAAATGGTTCATAGAAGAGGAAAACGGAAAACACAATGGAAGTAACAGAAAATTAAAAGTGTCTTACACAAATATAGATGGCTTAATAACAGGCTTGAACAAACTGAATGATTACCTGAAGGAAAAAGAACCGGACATAATGGGAATTGTAGAGACAAAATTGAAAGATCCACTCCCACCCAACAGTGTAGGACATGGTGCATATAATTATTGGATTAGAAACAAAGGTAAAACAAGGGGGTGGAGTTATGTTCCTGACTAAGGAGGATATAAATGTGAGGAATGTCACATATGGAAAGAATAGAGATGATTATGATGGAAGTGGAGGACAGGGATGGGAAGAGCAGGAAGTTTGTAGTAAATCATGTGCTATCGTAATTAGATCAACAAAACAGAACGTTAGAGAACTTACCTGAACGAGTTCTCTAACAAAAATCGTTAGAAATATATATATGCTTGAGACTTCGATGGCTAGTTCCTTGCCGAGGTTTTATCGTCCTTTTGGGGACACGGTTAAAGCTTGTCACGGTACCAGTGTTGAAGCTAGTCACTGGGACGAGGGTTGCATCTAGTCTGACGTACCGTGACAGAAAGTTGGTTTTGTTCGGCAGGAGTTTTATTGAGCCTTCAAAACGGTTTCGAAGTCACGGGACAACAGATACTTGACGTAAGTTCTCAAGTTCCCGATTTGTTAATCAAATTATGACATAGGTTTAAATAAATAATAAAGAGGGAGGGGAGTTTAATAATATTAATTAAAATTACAATAGTGTGGTACGAAGTTACAGGAAGATTCCCAAATCAAAAATTAAACGAGCTTTCGGGAAATTGCCGTAGCTCCAGGTAAACAAAGTCATTCTCGTAACCACAATTACCACAGCCTCCCCAACAACAAAAAGAAAGTGTTTAAAAAATATAACACTTTCGAACAAAATTTATAACAAGTTTTTTCTTGCAAGAGACCTTACAAGGTCTCTAGAGGCCAGTGCAGTCCCACGAGTTGGCCTCACAGAGGTAGGTTCCAGAGAGACACAATCGTCTTGTAAAGAGTTAACCTCCTCTGCGTCTGAGACCTCTTCAAAGGGTTCAGACTCTCTAGCCTGAACATTAGGAACCCCAGGGGATTCATCCTCAAGGCTGGAACTCAACTCAGCATGGAGCTCTAGAGGGATTAGTAGTTTGATGTTCACTTTAATAGAGTTTCCATCAGGCTTAACGACAGAGACTGTACGTATCACCTTGTTTTGGTCCGGAAAAGTTTCCACAATACGAACTAAGGGCCAAAAGGGTCTGGTCTTGAAGGGGAGTTTAAAAAAGGCAATATCTCCCTTTTCCCAGTTTCTCGAACTGTGATATGCAGCTCTATCCCTTTCCCTTAAGCTGACCAAGTACTCTGTCAACCATCGTTTCTTGAACTCTTCATAGAAATAATCCCTACAGTCCATAACCAAGTTGAGAAGAGAAGGGTAGTCTTCTCCTTATTCCCATTCAGGGACTTGTTCCAAGTCTCCAAACATCAAGGAAGGAATGGTCCTCCCAATAAGAAAATTATTTGGGGTAATAACATCTACCTCATTTTCACTTGAACGATAAGTTAGTGGTCTGTTCAAAATTTTTTGAACATCAGACAAAAGAGTGGTAATCTCTGCCAGGGAAGGAACAGACCTACCCAATACCTTACACAAACATTGTTTCACTGTATGAATCTTTCCCAAGTGGCACCATACGAAGCAGCATAAACAGGAATGGTTCTATGCTTAACAGGGGAAGTTTTAAATTTCTCTTCAAATTCTGAAGATAAAAGTTGTTCAATAACATTTCCTGCTTGAACGAAAGATTTAGCATTGTCAGAATAAACAGCAGAAGGAATTTCATACCTGTTAGCAAACCTAACAAAAGCCAAAATAAACTCAGGAGTGGACATAGTATTCACAACTTCCAAATGAAATGCTAGTATTGAAACATGTAAAGATAAGAATGTATATTTTAACCTTCTCTCCATTCCTGTCTCTAACCCATAAATGTCCAGTGTAGTCTACACCAGTATGGCAAAGGGCACACTTAGATTCACCCTAGAGGCAGGTAAAGAGGAAGGAGAAGGGTAATTAACTGCACGGGAATTGTATTTCCTACAAACTATACAATCCTTCAGAATGCTTAAAACAGCTTGTCTGGCCTTAAGTATCCAGAATCCGTGCATACGAAGGAAATTAAGTGTGGCTTGTAGTCCCATGTGCATAACCTGACAATGAACATAGAAAATTAGGATTTTAGTTAAATGATGAGATTTGGACAAGAGAAGGGGATTGACAACCTCATATTTGAGGTTAATGTTCTTGTCAATTCTGCCCTTGGACCTAATCAAACCGTTCTTGTCCAAGAACAAGTTCATTTGACTTACCAAACTAGATACGTCATTACTGTTGGAATTCTGCAAATAAGCCAATTCATCAGGAAAGGAATCCCTTTGCATAATACTCATCAAATAATTAGATCCAGCCTTAACAGGGTCAGCATTAGACTTCTTGAACAGAAAGACAGCCTTAAAAATCAGAAGAGGGGTGTCAACTTGTACAACAGCAGCATTGACAATGTCTCCCTTGAAACAGGAGGGAATACATCCTAAATGACCCTTTGGCCAAGTATAAGGAGGCCACAACCATTGAGGCCCAAGAACCCACCAATCAAATTTTTCCTTGAACACCTTAGCACTACAAGGTTTAGTTAGGAAATCAGCCATGTTATGTTCAGAAGGAACATAAGTAAAGGAAATGGGTGTGAACTTTGCCTTGAAAATTTCCAAAAGATTGGAAATTTCCTTCAATCTATTATTGACAAATATATTTTTCTTAGAAGCCTTGTTGGTCAGGATCCAAGAAAGGGCAACTTGACTATCAACAAAAAGAACCACCGATTCAACCAATGGGGCAGACACCAGTCATTCCTCAAAAATCGTGTTGAGGCATTTCAAAGATAGCAAGGTTGCCATCAGCTCCAAAGATGGCAAAGTTCTCTGTTTAATAGGAGCCATCTTGACCTTGGCAAATAGAAGAGAGGTATTAGACTCCTGTAATTCTCTTTCTTCTTGCCCTACATATATGGCACATCCATAGGCTTCTTTGGAAGCATCAGCAAATACAAACAATTTAATGGGAAATTCTGTAGAAAAGGTTTTCCTGTTAAAGGATAGGTTATTAACCTTAAAATTTTCACACAACTTGTTCCATCTAACAAGTAACTCTCTATCCAATTTCCCATCCCAATCCACCATCTTTTGGCACATCTCTCTAATAAGGATTTTTCCATGCAAGAGCACAGGAGAGAAAAACCCTAGAGGATCAAATACAGAAGACAAGGAAGACGAAACTTGTCTTTTGGTCGATGCATTTTGGTCAAGGGAAACATCCTTGATTCTCAAAGTATCATGATCCTTATTATAAATATAACCCAATTCCCTAAGGTCTTGTAGCTTGGAATCTACAGACCTAATGTAACTTTCAAGGTCTCTCATGAGCGAGACCGGTGCATTGATAATTGAAATCAACACCTTATCAAGAATTTCTTCCTTGTTGAAATATAATTCATCAAGAAGATGGAAAGCAGAGTCAAAACTTAAATCATCCACTGGAAGGTTATCTACTAAATGGAAAGCTTCCCCTCTGAAATAAATTAATTTCTGATTATTGGTCAGATTGGGGATACCAGCTAAAGCATTCAGAAAACCCTTTTTAAAGTTTAAATAGGCAAAGGGATTGCTAGAGTTATTCTCGAAATGTTGAAGAATAATAGGAAGAGGAAGTTTTACAGAATTATCAGTGGACTTAAGTTTTTCACCCTTTTGAGATTCAAGAACTCCCTTCAATTCTTGTCTTCGTTCTTTATACGGAGACAATTGAAGAAGAACGGACAGGCGGTAAGTTCTAGATGTCTCCATATCCTCGTCCTTTTCTTCTTCGGGGAGCATCTCAAAGATTTCCTCGTCATGATCTTGTATTTTTGAGAGGAAATTCTCAATCTGATTTAACATATCGTCAAGGACGGAAATAGATAAAGAGTCAGACTTGGCATTTAGAGCCTTAAGGTCCTTAGAGATAAGCCCCTTTTTGTGAGCTCTCTGTCTTCGGAGTTTTTGTAAAACTTCCGAATCGGACAACGTCTTATCGTGGCTAGCCATAACGACTCCAACCCAAACGATTCGGCACAAATACACGAGCAAATAGTCGTGCCGAAAACAGTCTTATGGACTAAGCACAACGAAGACAGAAACTAAGTAAAAAATTATTAATTTGATTTAAATATTAGCTTAAATTGGATGAAGGCAACGGATCAAAAGAAACCACGACAATACAACAATAGAGGCCACCAAGAATAGAGAACTATTCGGAAATTTCCGAATGTTCACGAGAAAAACAAGGTACCAAAGCCGGCAGAATTTCCCGAAAGTTAAGTGTCCTCAAACGAGGAAATTAATAAAACCGAACAAACTCGGTATAAAGAACAGGAAACCGGACTTCGTACACACACTATCGTAACACGCTTACATAGCGGCTTACTACACAAAGGGGAAAATAAGTTAAAGTCGAAATCGACCTCGAAAGTTAAATGTTAAAATTTAAGTAAATTCTCAAATTCAGAGATGAAAAAACTAAAGCCGAGAATTCAGATTAGTTGGAAAAAAAAGCTAAAGTAATATAAGACTGATCGGAATTCTCGATTTTTGTTAGAGAAAAAACCTATATCGTAATTAGATCAACAAAACAGAACGTTAGAGAACTTACCTGAATGAGTTCTCTAACAAAAATCGTTAGAAATATATATATGCTTGAGACTTCGATGGCTAGTTCCTTGCCGAGGTTTTATCGTCCTTTTGGACACACGGTTAAGGCTTGTCACGGTACCAGTGTTGAAGCTAGTCACTGGGACGAGGGTTGCAGCTAGTCTGACGTACCGTGACAGAAAGTTGGTCTTGTTCGGCAGGAGTTTTATTGAGCCTTCAAAACGGTTTCGAAGTCACGGGACAACAGATACTTGACGTAAGTTCTCAAGTTCCCGATTTGTTAATCAAATTATGACATAGGTTTAAATAAATAATAAAGAGGGAGGGGAGTTTAATAATATTAATTAAAATTACAATAGTGTGGTACGAAGTTACAGGAAGATTCCCAAATAAAAAATTAAACGAGCTTTCGGGAAATTGCCGTAGCTCCAGGTAAACAAAGTCATTCTCGTAACCACAATTACCACAGTGCCTCCTAAAACGGCCTCGTGGGAAGAGAGAGAACAAAAGTATGTTAGAAGACACAAGGATAACACTAAATAAGATAATGAAAGATGGAGGAATAGTTATAATGGGTGACTTTAATTGTAAAGAAATCTGCTGGGAAGGGATGACAGGAAAGGGTGGAGACGACCTATGGGGAAATGTACTACTTGATATGATTATAGAACATACAATGATGCAATAGATTCAAGAGAATACTAGGTATAGAAATGAGGAAGAAGCATCGAGACTGGACCTAATAATCACATCAGAACCTGAAATAGTGGACAAGATTGAATATAAGACACCAATAAGTAAAAGTGACCACATATTGGTTGAACTGGAACTAAATGAGGAAAAATACACGAAAAAAATGAACAATATAGAAAGGGAAGATTGATATATGATTTTTTTTTTTTTTATAAATTAAGAGAATTCTTTCAAAAAAGCAGACTGGGAAAGAATACACAAGGAGGAAACAACAGTGGAAGAGATTATAAAGGAGTGGAAAAGTATATGTCCCAAGAGAAAAGCAAAAAATTTTTTATTTAAAGTGCTGGTACAACAAAAGTTGTAGGGAGTTAAAAGACAAAAGAGATAAAGCTTGGATAAAAAAAAAAAAAGGCATGAAAAATGGAAAATATATACTAGTTATAGAAATGAATATGTACAAGTGTGCAGAGAGGAAAAGAGAAAATATGAAAAAGATGTCATAGAAAAATTTAAAGATCAACCAAAACTATTTTACAGATATGTAAACAACAAACTGAAAAACAAACAAGAATTAGATAAACTACGGCAAGGAGTTGAATACACAGAAGAAATAGAAATGGCAGAAATTATGAACAAGCATTTTAAATCAGTGTTTACAAGGGAGAACATGCAACCTAGAGATATAGAATATGAGGAGAAAGTCCCCCCTATGAAAGAAACAGAAGTATTAAGGAATGAAATAATGAAACACTTGAGTAATCTCGATGTCAGAAAATCGCACGGACCAGATGAAATAGCAAACTGGATTTTGAGAGAATGCAGGAATGAACTAACAGACAAAATGCATAACATAATAAACAGTTCATTGAAAGAAGGGAAAGTTCCAAAAGATTGGAAAAGAGCAAATGTAGTACCAATATATAAAGGGGGAAATAAAGAAGACCCTACTAACTATAGACCAGTCTCTCTAACGAGTACGATAGCAAAAAATTGTGAAAGAATGATCAAAATTAGATAGGTAAGGCATTTAGAAAAAAAAAAAAAAACGTACTAAATCCAAGGCAATTTGGAATCAGACAAGGACGATCATGCGTCACAAACTTAATGTGTTTCTATTCAAGGCTAATAGATGTAATACAAGAAATAGATGGATGGGCTGATTGTGCATTTCTAGACTTGAAAAAAGCTTTTGATAAGGTGCCACATAAGAAGTTGCTTAAGAAAATAGAAACTGCAGGAGGAATACAAGGCAACCTGCTGAAGTGGATGGAAGACTTCTTGCATGAAAGAAAAATGAGAGTAATGATAAGAGACAAACACTCTAATTGGGATGAAATTATAAGTGGTGTTCCACAAGGAACAGTTCTAGCCCCAATAATGCTTGCTATATATATTAATGATATGGATAAAGGAATTGAAAGTTATATGAGCTTCTTTGCGGATGATGCAAAATTGTTGAAAAAAGTGAACACTGAAGAACATTGTGAGTCGCTACAGTGATCTCAATAAAGTATGGGAATGGAGTAGGAAGTGGGAGATGGAATTCAATATTAAGAAGTGTAGTATAATGGAATTTGGAAGAACAAAAAAAAAAGAAGAAGAATAGTGGGATCATATAAATTGGGAGAAAAGAAATAAAAAAGTAGAGAACGAGAAAGACCTAGGAGTCATTATTATGAATAATATGTCACCTGAGAAACATATAAACAAGATTTTTGGAGAAACTTATAATTTAATAAGAACAATCAAGGTGGCATTTACATACCTGGATGAAGAAATGGTGAATAAATTCTAGTCACCTTGATAAGACCAAGATTGAAATATGCAGCAACGACGTGGTCACCAAGTACAAAAAATATATAACAAAACTAAAAGAATACAAAAAGCAATTACAAAATTGGCACCAACACTCTCAGAACTATCATATGAAGAGAGACTAGCAAAACTTGAGCTACAGACATTAGAGCAAAGAGAGAGAGGAGATTTGATAACTATTTATAGAATTATGAAAGGCATAGAAACAATTGATAGAGAGGATCTAATAAAATGGGATAGAAATACAAGAGGACACGAAAAGAGAATAAGAAAAGACAGTTTATAGAAGAGATCTGAAAAAGAACAGCTTTCCCCACAGAGTAATAGACATTTGGAACAAGTTAGATGAGAAAGTGGTGTGTGCAAAAACAATACACGAATTTAAAAACCGTTTAGATAAAATGAGATATGAAGACGGTACACCACGAGCATAGCTCCCCTTCCCGTAAAATACAACTAGGTAAATACACAAACATCACACACACATCACACACACACATGATCGGCAGAAAGACGGCGACGATTGGACTCCGGAAAAAAAAAAAAAATTAGATAAAAAATGAATAAATAAATAAATGAATCTTCGTGGATTCAACGACGAGGGAGTACCTGTGTTGTATTAGTAGGGAAGGGGAAAGCTCGTGGTGTAGTGGGAAGGTGAAGAAAAAAAATGAGAAGGGGAGGGGTTACGGAGGAAAATAAAAGGAAATAAGGATGGGGACGATCGGGCCCCGGAAGTCAGAAGGAATGTCAACAAAAGGTGCGCAGCCGACAGAGATGAAGTGGAAGAAATTAGTAAAAATATAGAAATTAGAAATATAGATAAGAGCAGTGCGATGGAAGGTGAAGATAATTATTTCCTTGGATTTAATGAGGAAATGAGAACCTCCTCCGATTACCAAGTCTAGAGGAAAAACTAGCAAAAATGAACGAACAGTAGGAGGTTAGGTTCAGTCAACTTGCACTGATTACACAGAGTTGATAAATTTGAAGAACTAAAGAAAGAGAACCAAAACCTAAATAAAGAAATAGAAAAATTAAAAAGACAGTTAAAAGAAGTAAAGGATGAGCATAAGGAATTAAAGAACAATAAAGAGTCCATAGAAAAAGAGGTAAGTGGTTGGGAAAAGATTCAGGAAAATAGCAAACATAAATTTAGAGATATAGTGAAACAACAGATGCAGGAACACACTAAGGACACATTTATTAAAGTGATAAGAGAGAAGGAGAATATAGTAAGAGACTTAGCAGATAAAAATAAATGTATAATTATGTTAGGAATGGAAGAGAAACATAATCCAAATAGGACTGCAAGAGTAAGAGAGGAGAAAGAAAGAGTGAACAGGGTACTAAGAATATTTCAAGAAGGTAAACAAGAAATAGGGAAAGAAATTGAAGAAATATATAGACTTGGGGAATACAATGTTGACAAGACCAGACCAATCAAGGTCACAAACGACAACAGAGAATGTCTTATCAAAAACAGAAAAACTAGCAGAAAGTGACCAGTACAAACAGGTATGGATAAAAAAAGAGATGAATAAAGAGGAAGAGAAAACAAAAAGAATCGAAACTAGGAAAAAAAAAAACGAGAAGAGAACAGAGTCAGACAAAGAGAAATTCTATTGGAGAGTAGTGGATATGAAAGTGAGGAAATGGTTCATAGCAGAGAAAAACAGAAGGGAAACAGAAAACAGGATGGAGGTAGCAGAAAATTAAAAGTGTCCTTCACAAATATAGATGGTTTAATGACAGGCTTGAATGAACTGAATGATTACCTGATGGAAAAGGAACCTGACATAATGGGAATTGTGGAGACAAAATTGAAAGGTCCATTACCACCCAACAGTGTAGGACATGGTGCATATAATTATTGGATTAGAAACAGAGACAAAACAAGGTGGTGGAGTTATGTTCCTGACTAAGAAGAATATAAATGTTACACGGAAAGGCATGGAAATTATTGATAGAGAGGATCTAATAAAATGGGATAGTAGAGATACAAGAGGCCATTGAAAGAAAATTAAGAAAGACAATTATAGAAGAGACCTGAAAAAGAACAGTTTTTCCAACAGGATGATAGACGTTTGGAACAGATTAGATGAGAATGTGGTGTGTGCAAAAACGATACACGAATTTAAAAACAGTCTAGATAAAACGAGATATGGAGACGGGATACCACGAGCACAGCCCCCCCTTCCCGTAAAATATAACTAGGTAAATACACGTTACACCACACACGCACACATATTACACCACACGTTACACCACACATGCACACATATTACACTATACGTTACACTACACACACACAAACACATCCTCATGTTGCAGTGGTTAGAGTTCTCGCCTGCCACTACGGAGGTCCGGATTCGAATCCCACCCAGGGCTGAAATAATTTCAGTATCGCTGCGCTGCAGGTTGTTACTCTAACTTTCGTGGGTGGGGAGTTGGGTGTGTGTGTGCATGTAAGGTCACAGTATTACCCATAGGTCGGTCATACGAGCTCTGAGCTCTCATTCGGGAGATTAATAACTGTCGATCACGAGTCCAACACGTGATCCAAGACCATGGTGAATCACACACACACACATCAAACCACACTGTAAGAGGCTCGTAGATATATGTAGACAAGTGAGGTAGAAAGAGGGGTAGATAGTGAGAGTTTAATTTTTATTAGATCGGCTACTTGGTAAACAATAGTTCGAAGGCGAGGGTTACATTTCATGGGTTAAGAACGTTATAACCACAACCGAAGGAGAAAAGACGAGGAATTGTAAAACTTTGCTCTCAGCTTTGTTTTTACAAACAAATGCCTGGGGACCCGATTTCATTGCTGTATGACGTATTTTGCTGATGTAACCTGGGATAGTGTGCAGCGATTCGAGATTGCTGAGTAAACAATGTTGTATGCGAACTTGCAACGATGGATCTGATTGGAGAAAATTCATTTGGTTCACGATTGTACGATCACGTCCTTAGGGGAGGTTCTTAAATATAAAGTTAAAGATAATTGGACCAAAGAAATCTTGGCGTCACTGCAGAACTGACCTAGGACCTAAATTGAGTGTTCTTGGGGGCAGGGGGGGGGCCCTTGGTGTACCTTAGAGAACCAAGTGTAGCCGGTATTCAAGAAAGAAAAGAAAATCTAAACAAATGAATAAATAAATTCCCTTCTACAGTGAGATGTAGAAGCCTGACTGTGCAATATACAAATTCTAAGTCTATGAATTGAAAAAGTTATCTCTTCGGAGGCCTACCGAGTAAAATTGTGAGTGACAATCGTACGTAACACAGACAATGGTGAAAGGAAAGTAGAAAGTGAGAGACATATTAAATGAAAGTAAAAACATGAAAGAAAGACGGGACTTAGGGGCGGCAACAGTGTGACAAACGGTCGCACAGATGGTGGCTGGCTAGGGACGGACTCGACGCTACTAAAGAATAGATTGGTGTATCAAACTACAGCACCACGCACTGCACGTAGCTAAGCAGCACATGCTGGTTGCAAGGGTATGAACT
>NC_134818.1:964944-967444 GCF_046742065.1 Oratosquilla oratoria
TCATGTTGATGGTGTCGTTAACAGGGACATATGTGAACAAAGATTTGACATCCATTGAGGCAAAAATCTCAGTGGGATGAAATACTTCAAGATCGAGAAATTCCTTCCTTGCAATTAAGCTGGAGGCTGATTGGAGTGTAATGAGTGATGACAATGTGAAGGCATCTGGCGAGCTTGTATACACTGGATTTTGTCTTCGATGTTTCACCAGCGCCTCTATCTTTTGGTGAAGGAAGTGTCGGGTAAATATGGGAGTGTGGTTTTATAGAACAGCTGAAGTGTTGTTGTATCACTTTATAAGGTGTGTATGGTGTGAAATTGAATGTGTTCAACTTTTGGGCCAACTAATACCATCCATTATATCCTGGGAACGATATAGTCTCTGTACATCACCACGATGGCTTAATACTGATTGGTAAGGTTATATGGATGGTGAGATGTGCCTGTGAAGTGTTGAGCGTATTGGAATTGTTACGATCGTGAATGAAGTTTGAAGCTAGTGTCATTGCCCCAATCACACTAATTAGGTACTAACACTGAAATACGACGCTGGTACACTGCACCTCCAATGTCCTCTGTTGCAGATAGGAGAAAGGAATTCATGAAAGTGCAACTCGGACAGTTGCCTAGCACTTCCTGTGGAGCGAGCCCAGCCCCCCTTGTTTGAAACAGGGGCACGAGGAATCCATTTATGGTGTAAATTGTAATAACTTGGAAATACTGTTTGTCTAAAGATGCAATTGCTGCTTGAGGAGTAAATCGAGACGCTCGTGAGAGGCTGAATAGTATCAGGTGCACTATTGTTTAGGAAAATATGATAAACCTGCGGAGGTTGCATGTATTGTAAGGGGTTGTAGGAAAATGTCTCTGGGAATCTCGTAGTGCACATGGCTGATGACGGTTTGAAGAGGAAGGAGAGGTTCTTTCCTTCCCACGTTGAAAAATTCTGCGCGGTAGGCGGTATACAGGGATGACTTGTCCTCCATGAGGAGCTAAGATGAGAGGGAAGAAAGGGTGGTGGATGGGAGGGGAATGTGTGGGAGTGAAATGGATGGGAGTAGATATTTGCCTTCTGATTCGGCTACCTCCCTTATAAGAGGGAAAGAGCCCTTGGTGTGTGTGTGTAAATATATATATATATATATATATATATATATATATATATATATATATATATATATATATATATATGTGTGTGTGTGTGTGTGTGTGTGTGTGTGTGTGTGTGTGTGTGTGTGTGTGTGTGTGTGTGTGTGTGTGTGTGTGTGTGTGTGTACACATCCTCGTCTGCACATCTTCAGACCACTTCAAGACCAAAATGTAAGTAAAAAACAGCCTCGGATTCTGTCTGAACGGCAACAGCGAATGCTCGAAATGCTAAAAACGCAGTGTCATCCTGGCAGTAATTGATAGAACCTTCTACCACTGCAACCAACGATAAACTCCAAACTGATCTCGATCCTACTAGTGAATAACAGCAATTCATAATATTCGGTAGACTTTATCATCAGCGAAGAAATATGAACATCGGTTACAAAGAAGATTAAAGCACTACAACAGATCGTTTTACATAACGACCAACCCACCAACCCCGACACCAAAATCAGCCTCCTCATATAAACCCTCCAGAACACATACTCAAAGAAAAACAACTGCCACATTCCCATCTCTCCACTACAGGAAGTCAATGTCGTCTGCAAGTTTGATTGCCACTTGACAGAATGTCTCAACACTTATTATTCTGTTAAAAAATGTACTTGCATCCTCTACACTATAATTCCCTTCCACATCCATTCTTCCTTTCACCACCATGCCACCCCAAGTACTTAAAACTCCCCATTTCCTGAACCCTCTAACTCTTTACATTCATGTTCATCTAATCACAATCATCCTTTTGTGTGCTTATATTCATCCATATTTTTCTTCCCTCGTACACCACATCCGATTCCAGATTACTGCAGAAAAATAAGACAAAATCAATGGTGGGGATAACGTTGAAAGAGAGAAAAAGAGCAAGTTAGGTGAGAGAACAGACTGGAATGAAGACACTGTGGAGGCGGGAAAAGAGAGGAAGTGAAATTGGGCAGTTAGTAACAAATGATGAGTGATGGAACAAGTGTGTTACTCAATGGAAGCCACGAGATGGAAAGCGTAAAAGAGAGACTAGACAAAAGGTGAAGACATGATATAGAAAAGTTAGCATGAGTAATTTGGCAGAGGTTGGCGCAGTCCTACGAGACATGGAATGGTATGAGAGACGCCTTTGTTGAGCAGTGGACTCGAGATGGCTGATTGATTAATTGATACACACACACACACACACACACACACACACACACACACACACACACACACACACACACACACACACACACACACACACACACACACACACACACACACACAGTATATATATATATATATATATATATATATATAAAAATATATATATATATATATATATTTATATTTTATATAAATATATATATATATATATAAA